>NC_139165.1:92902707-93225707 GCF_965202585.1 Thalia democratica
TAGTAATTTTATGCTTTTGTTTTTGTTTTAATATGAAACTGAGATATTTTGGCTTTTCGGCCATTTTCGCAATCATGATCAGAACACTTGCAATTTATATCAAACGATAAACAACATAACATTCTATTACTGGTCTTTAAACTTACCAGAATAAGTAGACACTAAACAGCAAAAAAAAAAGTTAACGAACTCCAAATAAATATCTTTCTCGGTTAAGTTTATACAGGAACTAATAAAAACAATGACAAAATCTGTACAACAAAACAAAATTAATGCCAAGTAAAGATTAAAAAATCTCCCCTCACCAGATTTGATCTACAAAGGAGATGAAACGATACCATTATCTAGAAAAATAATCATTTACATATTGTTTTAAATGCTAAAATTCAACGAAGTTAAAGTTAAAATTAAATTATTTAACAACTAATTAAAAACATAAATATAAACTGAGTTTAAACAGGTTTGTATTTATTTACCATTTTTAATAACTTAATCTTTTAAAGTATTTAATTGCTAAAAACTGCTTTGTAAATTACTTCGGAAATTTATCCACAAGATACTAAAATAATGAAAAGTTCTATCATATAAAACGAATAACATTTTTGTTTATATTTATTATTAGTTCAAACTTATAAAAGTAAACGTACTGTATTTCATTCAATATAAAAAACTAATAAAATCAAAGTTGCCGATATCAGCGTCTTTGTGTATAAACAAGCTGTAACAATCTTTTTAAAATAGTTTTGTTGGTCTTTTACCAGAAAATCAATAAACTGTCATACAATGGCTTTTCATACAAAGAAATGGTTTCTCAATGAAGATGTTCTTGATTATCGAGCCGTTTCTCAACGCAGTCCTTACAAAACACATGTTGACCAGGAATTAATTGAACAAGTGACATGCCGATTTCAACCTTAGTTAGATACACAAGAAGGAAAGTAGGAAGTAAGAAAGTAATTAGGAAGTAAAAAACACTAGAAGTTTACCAAAAAAAGTTAATCAGGAGCAGAAAAATTCAAAGCTTATAATTCATTAAATGTTTGCAAAAGAAATATATTGAAAATTTATACAAAAAATGTTTCTTGGGAGAGTTAATAAATGTATTGATAACATATATATAAAACAAATGATCAAAGATAGTCATATGTCTTGTTGATTTTTTAAAGTACTTGTCGTTAGCAAATGAAAGATATAATTGTAAAACTTAACTTCTAGTAGATTTAAAAAAATAAAGTTTGTATAGTTTCTTTTGTTATTATTATTACTATAGTTTTTGTTACAGAGATTAATTTCGGGTAGAAACTTATTATTTATCGCCAGTTGTCAGCAATACCTTTATAGTTACTAAAAAGGCAAGGGTCGAGTATTTGACTTCCTGACCGGAATGCGAACAGAACCTTTTCACCAATACCTGTTGGGAATAACCCGCAAACTCTGTTTTCAAGCGGGAATTCCCAATTCCAAGTGACGTCATAAGATGTGTAAACGAAATTGACTAGTGCGATATATAGTTATTTAAAAACAGGAAAATTATTTCTTCAAAAATCATCTTCAAAGTAGTTTTGCTAGATTTTTGAGCCAGGAAATTGGTTTATCTTTATATCAAATAAACAACTACAAAAATTCTGGTAGTAAGCTGGTAATTTGAAAGCAAAACATAAAAAAAACATAGACGTTGTTAAATTTTTTGGAAAGCATTTTTAAAGTTATTTTCTCCCCTTGCCAGCAATGGCTTTTTAGCAGGTGAGAATCGAGACCCCTCGCCGGGATTCGCTATTCATACGGCCTTTTCTCAGAAATTCCCCCTCGAAGTAAGTTATCGCGGAGTCATCTAAGCCAGGTCTTAAGGGTATAACTATAACTACAAGATCACCGAAATAAAATTGATTAATATGATGTATAGTTACTGTACAATTATAGGTTTTCTTCTTTATTTAAGTTAATATACATATAGTATAATACTTGTAAAATATACCACATAAAATATAGATTGGTATTTTTAAGTTATTTTTTAGTGTCAATATCAAGTGCTTTTTTGTACAACTAAGCCTTAACAATTTAATGAAAACAATAAAAAGCTTTGTGTACTTACTTTAGTTTAAAACTTACCTGAAACATTGTTAAAATATAAATAAGTTTAATAACCATACTTTACCTTAGTTTTTTAATTCTTCAATGTTTTTAACGAAAACTACTCTTTCAGAACTTCTATAACAAATAAAAACTACGCCTAGTACCGTTTTAAAACTGAAGTTTGAAACTTTTAAAGTTTTAAAGACTCGTCAACCTGAATCGAAAAATATTATTGCACATCATTCGAACTAACTTTTGTTCAACACATTCTGACGTTTCATCTATACGTCTTTTCACAGTGTTTTTGCTTAAACGAATAGAACGATAAACATTACTGGTGTTTTTATAATGATTGACTCTTTCTAGATCTGTTTTTAAGATAGGAATAAACGTTTTTTTCTCAAGTGGTGTGAGGCAGTCATTGTTTAGCAACTATGAGAGACAGATAATAAGAAGCTTATTGTCCATCAGCAATACTTTGTGTAGATTTCTCGAACATGCTTGTGATTTTACACTATTTTGTTTTCTCATCTCGACTATTCTGAAAAACTCTACATTCTTATCTACATGCTCAGAATAAAATCTATACTTTACATGAACAAAATGAACATTTTTGGTTTTAGTTTTACCTCAGGGTCAAACATTTAATGGCAAGCTAAAAGTATTAAAATAATAAGAAAGAAAGTAAAAGTGTTATGACAGCCCAAAATTATAAAATCGCCCCCCATTCGCTCTCTTTCTAGTTATCGCCCCCCCTTTCGCCCCTTTACTAAAATTCGCCCCCCAACTTACTAAAATCGCCCCCAGGGGAGCGATATCGCCCACTTTGGGAAACCCTGGCGTAAAATAAAGTCAGACAAACGCTTCATTTTACCTTTTCTTTTTATTGTCCTTTTACTGAGTTGTCCTGCAGAAAAACTGCACATATGTGTTATTATTTTTTCAAATTTAACAATTGAACTTTTAGGCTTTACTTGTTTTACGGAACACTTTTTATTTTATTCTAAACTTTTGTTTTGACAAAATCATATGAAATGTTTACTTGTAAAAATCAAATCCCTTTAAATTATAATTAGTTTAATTTCTAAATTTTCTTTTAATCTTTAAAGATCTAAAGTAAATACAAAAATGAATTCTGCTAAAAACTTGACAAAAACGTTTACAGTAAATCAAAGTCTGCAACAGATAAAAAAAATTATAAAGGTTAAATAACGTTCTTTTTTTAATAATTTTCTTTTAAGATTGCTGTAGTAGTTTACGTCTTTTAATATGAAAGATTTTAATCTGCATTTAATTTAAAGCTATGTATGTGTTTGATGGATTAGATGGATGCCAAAGAACATAGATCAAACATAAGTTATAATTTGTTTTCACAGTATCTAATAGTTTAATCTAGTTTAGGTAAATTTGATTGCTCTAAAAAAAATAAGCCCTAAAAAAGTACAAATTCAATTATTTTTTCCAAATATAATAAATTAGTTTTCTTATGCAAAAAAAATCAAAATTAATACAAAAATAGTATTTAGTCTAGTAATGTACTGAAACCAATTGTTTTTATTCTTTTTTAAAAAAATATATTGTAACAAGTGCTGTCGTCTTTAGCTAATATTAAAGGAATTATGTAGATGTTAGTTTTAATAATGAGTTTTAAATTAAATGTTATGTTTGATTAACGGATTTTTTACGAATATTTACAGAATAAAAAGGATAAAACAAATTTAATATACTATTAAGTGTTTATAAAGCTTTAAATTTCATACTCGATCAGGTAATATCAAGTACACCTAACGGTTAGATCTGACAAAAAATGTAACTTAAAGTATATTTTGAAACACCACTTTAGAAATATTTAGTGTAAAAAGACCAATCGGAGTACGTCAATTGTATTTATTCTTCGCAACTTTTTTATCTTGATGAACCCAAAAGTATCCTTTAAATTAGAGTGGGCAATGTACGGCCGACTATCAAAAATTCTTATTTTTGCAATATATATTTTGGAAAAAAAGCATATTGCGAAAAAAATGAGCATTTTACTAATAGATATTTTTTGAAATGAATTCTAAATTTTTATTTAGCACACATTATTCTTAGTAAGCTACCATTTCGGTTTTAATATTTTTGAAAGATTATTTTCTTTTTAATTTAATTTTTTTTTTCTAATTACGCGGTCGCTAAAACTTAAATTATTGGGACTTAAATCCGGCGTTCAAAATCTATTTTCCTGTGTGTGTGACCCACTGACTTAACAAACTGCTTACCTTTATATAAAAAACTCCAATTGAAGACAATTCTATGAATTTTCATACCATTGTGATGGTTAAGATAAATACTTGACATTTATCACTAACAGACTTTAAACTTATTTTAGATATTTTAGCAGTCAAAGTTCAGCACTTTGAACCAGAAGAAATTTAATCTTTCTCATTATAATAAAAGCACAATAAACATAACTTAGTTTAGAAGTTATATTTTCACAACTTTAATGTCAATTTTAAACGTAAAATATACGGTCAAAAGAAAAATTAAACCGATCAAATATTTTCATTGTCAGTATTATAAGTATTTTAAAATGACTAATAACTAATAAGTTTTGACTCAAGTAGTTGGTTAAGCCAGCCTTGAAATCAAATTTCGTAATGGTATAAGTAAAATTTGTGGTTATTGCTCCTTTTCAAAAACAACTACCTATAAAATATTCTCGAGTAATTTTTTAGTAGATCATTTAATAAAACTCAAATAAGCAAAAATGTGGCAGAATAATTGACATACGACAAATTGTAGCACACTGTACTAAATTTAATTACTCTCAAAAGGTCATTAAAGATGCTACTACTAAGAGTATTCAAATTTTATCAATAAAGTCGCAAAGCATGTCAGAAAAAGCGCGAATTTTACGGTATTAAATTTAAAAATACTACTCTAAATTAATAGTAAAGAAGACTTACAAGTCTATAGAAAACAACAAGAAACGGATATATTTTATTGTTCCTGAAAAGCGCTGTTTATAGAAAAAGACGTATAGACGTGATATTTACAGGAAGAGTGAATTTCACACAAGGGACATTTTTGCTTCTGCACGGTATCAACTTTTCACGAGTAGTCGATATTGCATAAAGATACTTTTGCATGGGTTTTAAACATTTTTAACTGATTTTATTTTAATATTTTTTTAATCATCATTATTACCTCTAACCCTTACCGTCGGTCGTTTACTTATTTTTGTTCATTTTTGTATTTTGACAAAAATTTTTTTTTTATTTTTTTCTTATTAATTATATTTATTAATTTTTTTAAATTTTACTGTTACCCCTAATTCATAACCTCGGTAGGTAACTATTTTTACTTTCTGTGTTTTTTATTAATTTATCGTTTTTATAATTTTTTTTATTAGTTTTTTTATAGTCTCATGCAGTAATTACTCTTCGTGCAAAAGTGTCTTTGTGAAGAAATTTCCTTTCGTGCAAAAGTGTCCCTTCGTGCATATTTGACCCTTGGTGCAAAAACGTCCTCTTGCATATTTGACCCGTTACCAATAAATACAAATAATAGAAATAACGAAAAAAAAAGTATAAGAATTACACTAAGTAAGTATTAATATTACAAAATACAAAGTGTTAACTCGGCTTAAACTAGAAAAATTTAATAAAATAATTTTTTAACTTTTTTATAAGCTAAAAGCAGTGTTTGCAATACGTGGACTTGTACACATAAATTTAAGTAAAGCTGAATTTAAACGAACAAAGAATGAAGAGCATGTAGTTTATAAACTATTATATATATATAAATAATTAAATTTCAAAATTGTAGTTGTCATTTCAAAAGCTAACTTATGATAATTTTAAATTGTACAAACAGTTTTTTCAAATGTTTATATAGTTAGTATTTTCAAAACTAAAAGTTATTTTCTAATTACTTAAATTTAAACACTTTTTAATTGAAATTATATGTATGACTTTTTAAGACTTAGGAAACGTTTGGATTATGTAAAAGATTATTTTAAAACGGTTATTCAAAAAGTTTAGCTTCGATTAAGTATTTATAGAACCTTTGCGGAATATACTTGACTTAAATTCAAAATAACAATTAAGAAAGTTATTAAGCAGAAGATTAAGACTTTTCTTTAAATATGTTACATACTAAATACGACCAAGTATGTGGGAGCCTTCCCTGATATGGTATCTAGTTTGCTCTGATATTCATTGTTCCACACCCCTGGATTTAAACCTAAACTACAAGAGCTAGATTTTATCGAGCTAGTTTTAAACCAACAGCCATTACTATCTCTATCAGTTGTGATGTTTGTCCTGCCATACATACTCTTGTTGTATTCCTTTATCTTTTTTGAGTATTCGACAAACTCATCTGAATAAGTATTCCACCAACTATTAGTTGTCTTTGTGCTTGCAACGAAAACAAAAGACAACTTTTTGAGTTTATTTTTGACGTTGCAGTAACTAGCGCCTTTTGAAAGTTCTCTACTTAACGAGGAAGAGCAATAGCAAGAGCATTGCTTGCTGTTTATGTTTTTACCAACACACTTTTCTCTACATTGTTCACTTAATGCTAAGTTACTCATTGGGTAGCCAGATGTAAGTACATTAAGAACGTTGTTAGAAGTAACTCCGTGCAGGTAAAGGCTACTGTAAATTGTGAATCGAAATTCGTTTTGATCGACAGGATTAGTTCTGAAGACGTGGAGAACTTTTGGGATTGCTTTGCAATCTTGGTTTTTTAATGAGCTTAAAACAAATTGGTAATCTTCATCTGAACTTGGCAGTTCTTCTAGTTTGTATTTGAAGGATTCACCTGCACCTGACGTAAAAAGAGCACTCATTTCAAAAACTAGCTGCTGCGCAAATGAAGAAATATTTGAACTAAACTTAGACTTTATAAGATTGTTTTTTATTTGTTGGTTTGCATCCATTTCTCTTACTAATTCCGCAGTAAGAAGTTTCAATGAACATACGTCGCGTTCAGTTGAAGTTTTTCTATCAAAATCATTATGTGAGGGATCTGCATACCATGGAAAAATGCCGCTGTTAACATCAAAATGCGGCACTTGAAAAACATCGTACAACAGATGTTTCGCTAACCTACTGGTACTAATTTCTTCTTTTATTTCCACCAGGTATGCGGGAGTGACTAATTCATGATGAGCCACGAAAGACCTAATTTGTTCAAAAGGAACACTGAACGTACCATGAACAATTCGGTTCAGTTCGCTGTCAAACGAGTCTTGCTGAGTGTTTTTGAAGTGCACTTGATTTTTTATACCCGATCTCACGTCAAAAACCTTGAGCGTCGGCTCATAAGCAATATGCTCTTTTGAAGATTCGTTTTTTATTATAGAGAGACTCATTGTTGCATTAATACTTTTTCCATTCTCATATGTTGGTCTATGAAGCATGGGCCTTACAAATAAAGTCTTACTCTCCTTTGCTTCTTTCCCGAAAGTATCTTCACTTTTGTTTTTGTTGGGTATTTTATTACCAGTGTTCATCACTTTGTTAACAAAAAAGTAACTAATTCTCTGGGCAACTCCCTCTTCGCTAACAAAACAGCGGCCGTAGCACGAAGCTATTTCGAAGCTGTTGGTCAGGTAAACACCCGGACCACAGCTGCCGCATTGCGATGGTCTGAATCCTTCCTTTAAAATTCCTTGTACGCATTGGCCCACAGTTCCGTGAAGCAACAGCAAACTTGAAGCATCAGAAACTATAGGTCCTAGGCTCGACTCGTTTGATGTTTTAATTTTGTAAATTTTAGGTTTTTTGTACTTTACAACCGCAACGTTCTTGTTGCTACAGCCTAGCGAATCGTGCACGAACGTGTAGTCCGGATCATCATAATCCAACAGCTCAAGTTCATGCTTGAAGTCTGCAGAAGGTCTTTTGAAGTTCGAAGTGTCGTAGAATATTTCGTTGACTTCTTTCAAAAGGTATTCTTTTGCTTTTTCACACATTTCATTCCCCGTTTCAATTTCTTTGGTCGTTTTGTCCTTTTCGAACTTGTAAACATCTCGCAACATGCTTTGAGGACCAGAGTAGTTTTTTAAAAACTCATCTAGTTTATTAACGTTTGAATACATGACTTATTTAGTTATACTCTAGTCTGTTGGAATATTCAGTTAGTGACAAGTATACTTATATTTTAACATTACTAACTTCTTACTTGTACAAACTATATATTTTGTTTACTTTTAAACGATAATTACTATTTAAAAAGCACATTTATTGTACTAAACAAATATAAGAGTTTTTAAACTAATTTAACTCATAGTAAATTAGTAAATTAGTAAATTAGTAGTAAATTAGTATTATTATTATTATAATAAAAATTTTGTGTATGTTTTAGGAAAAAATAAGTTTAATTGTCATAATAAAAAACATAGTCTGATTAAGTCTTTGTTATAATAAAGTTTGTCTAAAACTTTATAATAAAACTTTAAAACCTTTGTTTTAAAACTTAATTTAAAAAACTGTAAAGCCTTTGTTTTTATTATCGGGAAAGTCATGAGCTAAACAAAATTATATTATGTAAGTAGTTCTTTTAATTTTAATCTAATAAAACTTAAACAAAAAATTAATGCCGAAGTTATACAAAAAAACATAAAAAATTAACTTTTTCTAATTTAGATACATACTTTAAAAGAAAGTATAAAGTATCTAAAAAGTAGGTAAATGATGAAAAATAATAACTTCTTTCTCGTAAGTACTCAAACTAGTTTTAATAGCAAACATTTATTTATATGACATTTTTTCTCTTTCTAGTTTTTTTCTGCTATTGATGTTTTAAATATTACAAATTATGCTCTATATGACATTTGTTCTCTTTCTAGTTTCTTTCTGCTATTGATGTTTTAAATATTACAAATTATGCAGTTTCTCTATTTTAAGCAATATTACAAGTGTATAATATGATAGAAACGAGTGAACTTAAATTAAACTTAAATAATAGAAATGATAGTTTTAAAATTGTAGTAGCCTAAAACATAGTTATACTTTAGTTTTATACTGAAACCAAAAGACTAAAAAACAAAATGTTTTTTCTTGCCATTTAAGTATAAAAAGTTACTTAAAAAAAATGTTTTTTTTTAGGCTAAAGTTTTAGATATACTGTACTAAATTATAGTTTTTTTTATAAAAATTGACTAAAAAAACTTGTATTACTTAGTCTATCTATGTATTTATATAGCTTGTTTATCACGAAGTATAATTTTAGATTAATCATACAAGGCTTAAAATATTTATTTTAACTAAATTTTTTTTAATTTAATTAATATTTTACAAAGAATATTAAACAAAATATAATTTCAGCTTGATATTGGTGCAACATCATCCTAGGTAATTACAAAAAAAATTTAATACTTTTCCAATTAAATTAAAATATCTCTAAATTATAATTAAATGTTTGCCTGATGATGCAGGAATTCTAATGATGATTTTGAAATCACTTAGAGTAAATAATTTCAAAAAATCAATAATCAACTATGTGGCCAACAGATATAAAAATATAAAACAACTTAAATAAGAATTAAAATACCATTAATGATAAAAAAACAAATTGCCAGGTGGTGTAGAGGTCTAAAGATGATATTGAAAACACTCTAAATTGAACTTTTTAAGGTTAAAACCCATTTGGTTGACAGATAAACAAAAAATATAAATTTTAAAGTACAAAAATTTAACACAACATTAATATATACAATCGACTATGTAAAATAAAACTCTAGTGATTATATTGGACATTTTTTAGGTATATTTGTACTCACTAGTTCAAAAACAACAATTGATCGACCTAGTTATTTACTAAGAAACAATTTATAGTGGGAACTAAGAGCATCTTAGTAAAAAATTTCCTAGAAAAAAAATGCTTCTTTAAAACTTTTACCTATTAGGACGTAAAAATTTAAATTTTATTTAAAACCCATTTCAGCAGGGCAAAAACGAAAATTTTTTGTTAAGGAAACTTATTAATCTTTCAGTGTTATAAATTCAACATTAATTATTCAAAGTTTATCAAATAACCGAAACAAAGTCAACATTAACGTTTTTAGTGATATTCTATGAATATTTTTTTTCTTGTTTTTTCAAGGAGTTCACAGGAAACAGAAAACCAGTCAAAGCACGCCCCTGGAACGTACTCCTTCTACTAAAACCATTAGTTAATTTTATTTTTGTAATCACTGCCTGTGCAGTAAACTAAGAAATGATAGCATCCTTTTTAAGGGACCGGCAGCAAACTTTTCATAAACTAATTTTACTAATCAAGCTGACCAATCAAGCGTGACGCTGCTGTATGCTACAATAAGTAAAAAGAACAATTTTAGGATCCTTTAAACAAAAAAATTAAAATGAAATTAATGGTCCTAAGTGCTTTATCTAATTTCAAGCTTTATAAAAATAGATAAATTTTCAAATATTTCTTATTAACTGAATTAAAGTTGAACTGAAATTCGTTGCAACAATGATGATCGGCAAGTGTGGTTAAAACAGTAATAAAAGTGCTTAAAACTTATTTCACAAAATTTAGACAAATACATATAATGAACTGGGCAATTGAAATCAAAGTGACCTTAGATTTTGGTAAAAAAGGGAAATGCATATGAACTAAATTACTGAGCTTAATTTTTTTTTTTCAATTGTTATGCACACTTTCTTAAATTCTTCTTTACTAATAACGACTATAGAAATCAAAGTCTACTATTAAGACCACATCACACTATTTCCTCTTAAGAGGAGCACACTTTATATCTTTAACTGTTGTGTTTTCAACCAAGATAACTAGTTATAATGCAAAAGCTGCTAGATATAATAAACTAACAAAAGTAAACATTTAAAACTTCAAACTAGAGCTATTTTTAATTAACCCAATTTAGTAAAGCATTTAGATAAAACTTAACTTAAAGTTAGTTAGTAATTAACAATATGTACTATGTCATTTTAATAAGTACAAGTAAACACAAGTTGGACGAAAAAGCTTTGTGCGCTGAATACAAAGATACTTACATAAACAAAATCATATGACTACATGTATTCATAAACATCATTAACTTTTAATACTCTTTCATATGTTTTGTTTTTATGGTAGAAGTTTTGTTTCTTGAGGATTTTGCTTTCACATATAAACTTTCATGTCATTTGATATGTCTGTTTTAGGCTTAATGTAGATGGTTAAAATTAGAGACAAAAACTCTTAGGTACGAATCGTGAATGGGTACGCACTTTTGCTGTGTTCACAGTTCATACCTAGTTAGCAGGTTACTGTGATTTCAAGGATTCTTGCTTTATTCATTTTTCCCCAACACAACAGATTGTTCACGATGTGACTTATGAAACGTAATTAAAAAAATAGGTAAAGTTTTCTAAATCTTATAATACAGTAGATAAAATGGTATCTCATCTATAAAGCATCTAGATTGATAAATAACACAGTCGATTTTTATAATTATTGAGAATTTTTCAACTCCTTATTGATTACTTTGTTTCGCCTCTTTAAACTACTATAGACCAAGGTTTCCTAAAGTAAGCAATTCCTCCCCTTGAAGTAAAAATTTTTTTTTTAAAGGGATTGCAGATTAGAGATGACTGTCAGGAAATAGTAAGTAACTAAAAACTTTAGTCGACTGTTAAAATAAGTTTGGAAAACTCTGCTATAAACTGTATTTTTTTAATATTACAACTGATAGCTTTTAAAAATTCTCAAGCTGTCTATATACTATTGCTACAAAATTTTCAAATTGTTTAATTATTAAATAAAATGGCATACACTAGTGATCTATGTATCTTATCTAACCAGATACTGCCTTTTTAAATCCGGATTTTAAATTGAAAGTTATATCTGGATCCAATACCTTATGCTATGAATCCTGCAAACCATTTAACTTACTTTATTTTTTTAGCTCCTTCCAGTAGTTTATATATTGCGTAAAAATTCCTATAGTAGTGGTCTTCTTAGGATTTTAAATTAGTAAGGTATATTTTAGGGAAATTTTGAAGCTTATACTAGATAGAACTTGAAAAGTTAAAAAAATAAATTAGATGTAAAAAGAAGTTTTGAAACTATCTATGAATTTTTTGAAGTTTATGATAAAGAGCAAAAAGATCATAGTACTTAAGGGAAGTTTTGAAACTTACTTTGGATAATACGGAAAAAAGACTGATTAGCACATAGGATTCGGATCCTAATTAAAAAAATATAGATTTGGAAAACCATAAAGTTTTTTCCTTTTTACTGTTTTCTTACTTTTATTTTTTATTGCTTACTGTTTTCTTTTACAGATAATTTTAACATCAATCATGTTTTCTTTTAAAATCATACCACTCTATTACCTCAAAATTTTGTGTGACAAACACCAACAATTTTAACTAAGATGCTATTTTTTGCTTTAAATCTACTTTTAATATAATATTAAACACTTTAGCTTCTGTTACTGAGTCTGTTGCTGTTCTGTTTAGATTATTAAAATATTTGAAGTGTTAAGTTTGTAGTAAATATCGTTCATTCAAAACTTGACAACAGGTATAGATTTTAACAAACATATTTATATGATTACAAGGTATATTAATTATGTTGTGTACATAATTGGTTTTTTATTAATTATTTCATTATTTAAAATTTTGAATAAACTTTTAACAGAATTTTTAAGACTGGTTTTTTAAATATTTTTCAAAGATATTTTAAAGTTTTAGGTTTTTTTTGTTCTTTTGGTGATACAGTTGCTCAGAGATATTACAATTGTTTTTACAAAAACTTTTGTACAATTAACTTTGTATTTATTTTTTCATTACTATCATCCAAAGTTTAAATGTTATCTTTGACTTTTCAGATACTTTTGTAGTTTTAAAATATCATATTTTTTTTTCTACAATTATCTTTTGTATACTTGTCTAAACTGTTTTGAAACTATTTTATCAAGGCTGACTTACATTTTTACAGCTAAAAATAGCTTATGTGCAGCAAACTTGATTTATTATGAAAATACAGCATTTGAATATGTGGTTATATAAAACTGATTATTACAAACTTTTTGTTAATAGTTTAATAATATTTCTTATTAAACTTAAGTTATCAGTTTATAGTTTCAATAGTTCACTTAACAGTTACTTAACATTTCATTGAAATAATTTACTATGACATTACTACAGTGACATCTAAGCTTTTAAATAAACTTTTGTTTAAACATTTATTATAATTATTGTTATATAAAGTGTAAAAAATTAATGTTTAAGCGGGAATTCCCAACTCCAATTGACGTCATTAGATGTGTAAACGAAATTGACCAGTGCGATATATAGTGATTTGAAAACACGAAAACTGTTTGAGCTGAAATAATTAATAAAAATTTTATCAAGCTGAAATTATATTTTGTTTAATATTCTTTGTAAATTATTAATTAAATTAAAAAAAATTAGTTAAAATAAATATTTTAAGCCTTGTATGATTAATCTAAAATTATACTTCGTTATAAACAAGCTATATAAATACATAGATAGAATCAAATTCATTTATTATGAAATAAAATACTTAATTGATTTTATTTTACAGTATTATAATGTATATAAGTTATTTTATCATTTGCTTTATTTTAAAAATAAAAGCAATTAAATATATAAGTTTTATTGGTTTATGATAAATAAGTTTTATTAATGAATTTATGAAATATGATTTTTAAGCCTATAATTGTGGTATAAAACAATAGTGAATTTAATATAGTTTCAGCTTGATATTGATGCGACATCCTGTGCAAGTATTTGTTACGTGTCCAGTTGTTATGATAAAAGTTTTATACTTGAATGATTATTTAAATAAAACTTTAAAACTGCATAACTTATTTAAAGCTGCTGTTATAAACTGATTTTATAAGATTGTGAAGTTATACATTAAGATATAGATACTTTAAAAAAAACACAAAACTAAAAAATGTTTAATTATCAAAAAAATTATCAACGCATTTTTAAATAATACAAGTTTTTTTAGTCAATTTTTTTAAAAAAAACTATAATTTAGTACAGTATATCTAAAACTTAAGCTTAAAAAAAAACATTTTTTTAAGTAACTTTTTATACTTAAATGGCAAGAAAAAACATTTTGTTTTTTAGTCTTTTGGTTTCAGTATAAAACTAAAGTATAACTATGTTTTAAGCTACTACAATTTTAAAACTATCATTTCTATTATTTAAGTTTAATTTAAGTTCACTCGTTTCTATCATATTATACACTTGTAATATTGCTTAAAATAGAGAAACTGCATAATTTGTAATATTTAAAACATCAATAGCAGAAAAAAACTAGAAAGAGAACAAATGTCATATAGAGCATAATTTGTAATATTTAAAACATCAATAGCAGAAAAAAACTAGAAAGAGAAAAAATGTCATATAAATAAATGTTTGCTATTAAAACTAGTTTGAGTACTTACGAGAAAGAAGTTTATTATTTTTCATCATTTACCTAATTTTTAGATACTTTATACTTTCCTTTAAAGTATGTATCTAAATTAGAAAAAGTTAATTTTTTATGTTTTTTTGTATAACTTCGGCATTAATTTTTTGTTTAAGTTTTATTAGATTAAAATTAAAAGAACTACTTACATAATATAATTTTGTTTAGCTCATGACTTTCCCGATAATAAAAACAAAGGCTTTACAGTTTTTTAAATTAAGTTTTAAAACAAAGGTTTTAAAGTTTTATTATAAAGTTTTAGACAAACTTTATTATAACAAAGACTTAATCAGACTATGTTTTTTATTATGACAATTAAACTTATTTTTTCCTAAAACATACACAAAATTTTTATTATAATAATAATAATACTAATTTACTACTAATTTACTAATTTACTAATTTACTATGAGTTAAATTAGTTTAAAAACTCTTATATTTGTTTAGTACAATAAATGTGCTTTTTAAATAGTAATTATCGTTTAAAAGTAAACAAAATATATAGTTTGTACAAGTAAGAAGTTAGTAATGTTAAAATATAAGTATACTTGTCACTAACTGAATATTCCAACAGACTAGAGTATAACTAAATAAGTCATGTATTCAAACGTTAATAAACTAGATGAGTTTTTAAAAAACTACTCTGGTCCTCAAAGCATGTTGCGAGATGTTTACAAGTTCGAAAAGGACAAAACGACCAAAGAAATTGAAACGGGGAATGAAATGTGTGAAAAAGCAAAAGTTTACCTTTTGAAAGAAGTCAACGAAATATTCTACGACACTTCGAACTTCAAAAGACCTTCTGCTGACTTCAAGCATGAACTTGAGCTGTTGGATTATGACGATCCGGACTACACGTTCGTGCACGATTCGCTAGGCTGTAGCAACAAGAACGTTGCGGTTGTAAAGTACAAAAAACCTAAAATTTACAAAATTAAAACATCTAACGAGTCGAGCCTAGGACCTATAGTTTCTGATGCTTCAAGTTTGCTGTTGCTTCACGGAACTGTGGGCCAATGCGTACAAGGAATTTTAAAGGAAGGATTCAGACCATCGCAATGCGGTAGCTGTGGTCCGGGTGTTTACCTGACCAACAGCTTTGACATAGCTTCGCAATACGGCCGCTGTTTTGTTAGTGAAGAGGGAGTTGCCCAGAGAATTAGTTACTTTTTTGTTAACAAAGTGATGAACACTGGTAATAAAATACCCAACAAAAACAAAAGTGAAGATACTTTCGGGAAAGAAGCAAAGGAGAGTAAGACTTTATTTGTAAGGCCCATGCTTCATAGACCAACATATGAGAATGGAAAAAGTATTAATGCAACAATGAGTCTCTCTATAATAAAAAACGAATCTTCAAAAGAGCATATTGCTTATGAGCCGACGCTCAAGGTTTTTGACGTGAGATCGGGTATAAAAAATCAAGTGCACTTCAAAAACACTCAGCAAGACTCGTTTGACAGCGAACTGAACCGAATTGTTCATGGTACGTTCAGTGTTCCTTTTGAACAAATTAGGTCTTTCGTGGCTCATCATGAATTAGTCACTCCCGCATACTTGGTGGAAATAAAAGAAGAAATTAGTACCAGTAGGTTAGCGAAACATCTGTTGTACGATGTTTTTCAAGTGCCACATTTTGATGTTAACAGCGGCATTTTTCCATGGTATGCAGATCCCTCACATAATGATTTTGATAGAAAAACTTCAACTGAACGCGACGTATGTTCATTGAAACTTCTTACTGCGGAATTAGTAAGAGAAATGGATGCAAACCAACAAATAAAAAACAATCTTATAAAGTCTAAGTTTAGTTCAAATATTTCTTCATTTGCGCAGCAGCTAGTTTTTGAAATGAGTGCTCTTTTTACGTCAGGTGCAGGTGAATCCTTCAAATACAAACTAGAAGAACTGCCAAGTTCAGATGAAGATTACCAATTTGTTTTGAGCTCATTAAAAAACCAAGATTGCAAAGCAATCCCAAAAGTTCTCCACGTCTTCAGAACTAATCCTGTCGATCAAAACGAATTTCGATTCACAATTTACAGTAGCCTTTACCTGCACGGAGTTACTTCTAACAACGTTCTTAATGTACTTACATCTGGCTACCCAATGAGTAACTTAGCATTAAGTGAACAATGTAGAGAAAAGTGTGTTGGTAAAAACATAAACAGCAAGCAATGCTCTTGCTATTGCTCTTCCTCATTAAGTAGAGAACTTTCAAAAGGCGCTAGTTACTGCAACGTCAAAAATAAACTCAAAAAGTTGTCTTTTGTTTTCGTTGCAAGCACAAAGACAACTAATAGTTGGTGGAATACTTATTCAGATGAGTTTGTCGAATACTCAAAAAAGATAAAGGAATACAACAAGAGTATGTATGGCAGGACAAACATCACAACTGATAGAGATAGTAATGGCTGTTGGTTTAAAACTAGCTCGATAAAATCTAGCTCTTGTAGTTTAGGTTTAAATCCAGGGGTGTGGAACAATGAAAATCAGAGCAAACTAGATACCATATCAGGGAAGGCTCCCACATACTTGGTCGTATTTAGTATGTAACATATTTAAAGAAAAGTCTTAATCTTCTGCTTAATAACTTTCTTAATTGTTATTTTGAATTTAAGTCAAGTATATTCCGCAAAGGTTCTATAAATACTTAATCGAAGCTAAACTTTTTGAATAACCGTTTTAAAATAATCTTTTACATAGTCCAAACGTTTCCTAAGTCTTAAAAAGTCATACATATAATTTCAATTAAAAAGTGTTTAAATTTAAGTAATTAGAAAATAACTTTTAGTTTTGAAAATACTAACTATATAAACATTTGAAAAAACTGTTTGTACAATTTAAAATTATCATAAGTTAGCTTTTGAAATGACAACTACAATTTTGAAATTTAATTATTTATATATATATAATAGTTTATACACTACATGCTCTTCATTCTTTGTTCGTTTAAATTCAGTTTACTTAAATTTATGTGTACAAGTCCACGTATTGCAAACACTGCTTTTAGCTTATAAAAAAGTTAAAAAATTATTTTATTAAATTTTTCTAGTTTAAGCCGAGTTAACACTTTGTATTTTGTAATATTAATACTTACTTAGTGTAATTCTTATACTTTTTTTTTCGTTATTTCTATTATTTGTATTTATTGGTAACGGGTCAAATATGCAAGAGGACGTTTTTGCACCAAGGGTCAAATATGCACGAAGGGACACTTTTGCACGAAAGGAAATTTCTTCACAAAGACACTTTTGCACGAAGAGTAATTACTGCATGAGACTATAAAAAAAGTAATAAAAAAAATTATAAAAACGATAAATTAATAAAAAACACAGAAAGTAAAAATAGTTACCTACCGAGGTTATGAATTAGGGGTAACAGTAAAATTTAAAAAAATTAATAAATATAATTAATAAGAAAAAAGTAAAAAAAAAATTTTTGTCAAAATACAAAAATGAACAAAAATAAGTAAACGACCGACGGTAAGGGTTAGAGGTAATAATGATGATTAAAAAAATATTAAAATAAAATCAGTTAAAAATGTTTCAACCCGTGCAAAAGTATCTTTATGCAATATCGACTACTCGTGAAAAGTTGATACCGTGCAGAAGCAAAAATGTCCCTTGTGTGAAATTCACTCTTCCTGTAAATATCACGTCTATACGTCTTTTTCTATAAACAGCGCTTTTCAGGAACAATAAAATATATCCGTTTCTTGTTGTTTTCTATAGACTTGTAAGTCTTCTTTACTATTAATTTAGAGTAGTATTTTTAAATTTAATACCGTAAAATTCGCGCTTTTTCTGACATGCTTTGCGACTTTATTGATAAAATTTGAATACTCTTAGTAGTAGCATCTTTAATGACCTTTTGAGAGTAATTAAATTTAGTACAGTGTGCTACAATTTGTCGTATGTCAATTATTCTGCCACATTTTTGCTTATTTGAGTTTTATTAAATGATCTACTAAAAAATTACTCGAGAATATTTTATAGGTAGTTGTTTTTGAAAAGGAGCAATAACCACAAATTTTACTTATACCATTACGAAATTTGATTTCAAGGCTGGCTTAACCAACTACTTGAGTCAAAACTTATTAGTTATTAGTCATTTTAAAATACTTATAATACTGACAATGAAAATATTTGATCGGTTTAATTTTTCTTTTGACCGTATATTTTACGTTTAAAATTGACATTAAAGTTGTGAAAATATAACTTCTAAACTAAGTTATGTTTATTGTGCTTTTATTATAATGAGAAAGATTAAATTTCTTCTGGTTCAAAGTGCTGAACTTTGACTGCTAAAATATCTAAAATAAGTTTAAAGTCTGTTAGTGATAAATGTCAAGTATTTATCTTAACCATCACAATGGTATGAAAATTCATAGAATTGTCTTCAATTGGAGTTTTTTATATAAAGGTAAGCAGTTTGTTAAGTCAGTGGGTCACACACACAGGAAAATAGATTTTGAACGCCGGATTTAAGTCCCAATAATTTAAGTTTTAGCGACCGCGTAATTAGAAAAAAAAAATTAAATTAAAAAGAAAATAATCTTTCAAAAATATTAAAACCGAAATGGTAGCTTACTAAGAATAATGTGTGCTAAATAAAAATTTAGAATTCATTTCAAAAAATATCTATTAGTAAAATGCTCATTTTTTTCGCAATATGCTTTTTTTCCAAAATATATATTGCAAAAATAAGAATTTTTGATAGTCGGCCTTACATTGCCCACTCTAATTTAAAGGATACTTTTGGGTTCATCAAGATAAAAAAGTTGTGAAGAATAAATACAATTGACGTACTGCGATTGGTCTTTTTACACTAAATATTTCTAAAGTGGTGTTTCAAAATATACTTTAACTTACATTTTTTGTCAGATCTAACCGTTAGGTGTACTTGATATTACCTGATCGAGTATGAAATTTAAAGCTTTATAAAAAGTTAATAGTATATTAAATTTGTTTTATCCTTTTTATTCTGTAAATATTCGTAAAAAGTTCCGTTAATCAAACATAACATTTAATTTGAAACTCATTACTAAAACTAACATCTACATAATTTCTTTAATATTAGCTAAAGACGACAGCACTTGTTACAATATATTTATTTTAAAAAAAATTAAAACAATTGGTTTTAGTACATTACTTGACCAAATACTATTTTTGTATTAATTTTAATTTTTTTTGCATAAGAAAACTAATTTATTATAATTGAAAAAAATAATTGAATTTGTACTTTTTTAGGGCTAATTTTTTTTTAGAGCAATTAAATTTACCTAAACTAGATTAAACTATTAGATACTGTGAAAACAAATTATAACTTATGTTTGATCTATGTTCTTTGGCATCCATCTAATCCATCAAACACTTACATAGCTTTAAATTAAATGCAGATTAAAATCTTTCATATTAAAAGACGTAAACTACTATAGCAATCTTAAAAGAAAATTATTAAAAAATCGTTATTAAACCTTTATAATTTTTTTTTATCTGTTGCAGACTTTGATTTACTGTAAACGTTTTTGTCAAGTTTTTAACAGAATTCAATTTTGTATTTACTTTAGATCTTTAATGACTAAAAGAAAAATTAGAAATTAAACTAATTCGATTTTAAAGAGATTTGATTTTTACAAGTAAACATTTCATATGATTTTGTCAAAACAAAAGTTTAGAATAAAATAAAAATTTGTTCTAATTATTGATCTAATAAAAAGAAAAAAAAAATGAACACAATTTAATTTGAAAAGCCTTAAGTTATATAATTGTTTAAGTTGTTTTACAAAGCAGTTAGTCATTAAACTATTACTTTTATAACTTGAAAAAACTAAAGAACAACATTATATCAGCATTTCAAACACAAATAAATATATTAAACAAATTAATTTATAAAAGTGCAAAATATGTTACATAAAACTGTGAGTGATCAACTAATAAATATATTCTGAACGAAGTTAATATGAAAATGCTTTAAGAAAATATTTTTTTAACTTATCTAATACAACATTTAGAACAATTTACTTCAAGTCACACTAACGGTGAAGTATGTTATATTTAATGTATAATAACTAAATCCGAACATTTTAAGAAATGAAATAACTGTATATAACATTCATTTTTTATTTATAGTTACAAGGCGTGTATAAAACTAATTAAATGTTTATAGTCGGAGATTTTCTAAAATAATGACAAATTTTAAATTTACAACGATATACAATAAAATGATTTATATAAAAAATTAAACTAGAAGACAAAATTTTTACTCTGAAGGACAAATCTTGGCAAAACTTAGCAAAATTTATTGTTAATCTTTTAAAGAAAGTTTGTGATACAATGATCATTTAATAAGTGCTAACGTGTATTAAAAATATAATTTAAACCCTCTCAAAAAAATCCTTTTCTTTAAATTCTTAAGTTTAGTTGTTTTAGTTTTTAAGATTACGTCGTGAGCCATAGGTTTTTCATTTACCTTTGAAGCTTGACTTAATATTACTTCTTTTATTTTTATTAATTCTTGATGAAATAGTAAATAAGTTTATAAATTAGTTTAAATTAAATTGACCTCTTGACATATTTATTAAATACAAAAATAATTTTAAATTAATTTTGGATAAGGTAAAGTATAATAAAAATTACTTTTATCTTTGAGTCATTATCAAAAATTTTTACAATTAGGTAAATAAGTAGCATAGTTGTTTATAAAATTTAAACTAAAGTCAGTTAAATTTATGCATGTTGAAAATAAAGTTGCCGAAAAAAAAAATGTTTAAAAACTATTTTAATTTGTTTATGGAAGATATTTAGCATTGAAAAAATGTTTAAACTAAAAACTACAACCAGTGCAAGTTTATTTCTGGCATTATAAGTAATCCATTGAAATCTCGAATTGCCTGGACTCGAACCCGAAACCTATAGATTACAATTGCAACGTCTTAAGAATTAGACTAAACTACAAAAAACCGATTTGTTGAATGTAAAATATTAATTAAGAAAAGATCACAAATTATTTTCAATTGTTTGTTTTTATTAACATAAAATTTCGAGTAGTAAACAATTTTGTGTTAATACTTTACGAAGTTTAATATTTTGAAAATCAAAAAACAAATCACCGTGAGTTTACTGTTAAAATATAATGTCAAAACAAAAAAAAAAGACAAAACAAGGGTCATACTTATTATAAACTAATAAAATGATATAAAACAGTATAAAAACAATTCGTGTTGCTGTAAATTAATAAGACTTTATTTTGTTTCACAGCGTAAAACAGGGTTTCCCAAACTCTTTTACTAAATCGCCCCCTTTTCAGAAATTTGAAAAAAACCGCCCCCAATGATTTTATATAGAATTTTTTTACTTCTTGAGTACGCACTTTTGAGCTAAAAAAAATGTATTCTTGATATAATTTAGTCTGGCACTTCTTATGCATAAGAAGTTCCAGACTAAATTATATCAAGTTTTGACATTATATTTACACTTTTGTTTATGTTAGTACATTAGTTTACACTTTTGTTCTATGCTTAAAGTAATTTACAGGGCTTGAAAAAATAATTTACAGTTATATGAAACTAATGAAACCTTTAGGTTAGTTGTGGACAAGTTTTGTAGTCACCAAGTCAACTAAAAAGTTCTTTTCTAGTGTCGACTTGTTAAAAAAATGTACTTGCGGGCTGCATAATTTGAAAAACTAACATAAAAGAAAGTAAAAAAACTCGAGAAAATTTGTAATACTAATATTGTGATCTAGGAAGTACAATAGTGAACTGAATACCAAAATGAAAGCGTATTTTAAAGTTTTCAGTATCAAAAAGCTAAATTTTATTTGTTTTGCAAAAGTCTTAGTTTTCAAGGTTCTTAGCGGGCTGAAATTTTACTGGATCTGGACCGTACGTTACCCATCTAAAATCTTAACTGAAACCTGACATTATAGTAATCTCTTATATAACGAATTTCGGACATTTTGAAGTGAATGCTAAATAACTTATTCAAATCGCACAATACAGTTAAATTGTTTTATAAATAGGCATATTCTATAATTACTTTACCTTAAATTAAAAACCTACAAAATAATAAACAGCTTATTTTAAACATAATGAAATAAATATTAAAACATCATTGCTGATCTAGTTTTAGGAAGTTTGACCGACTGTTTGATTATCTCAAATGAAAACTGGTTTTATTAATAGCTTCTTAATGCGGAAAAATTATTAATTTCAATGCTAAAAGATATTATAAGCAAGTTAGTTGTGAAGTTAAAAACCTAACTTTCAACTTTTTAAACTATATGTTTCGTAGTAGAATACCATAAAACAGTATTTGACTTGGAATAAGCTTTAAAAATCTAAACCTTAATCCTAACACTAATTTATTTTTTTATTTTAATTAAAAAAAGTTAAAGGTTTTACAGTTAATTTTGTGAACAGAGAGAAGTTTCGTTAAAATTTAGTTTTGTAACTGTAGCAGCCTTTTCGATGGCTTATTTAATTCTGTTCAAAAATGAATTTGTTTTCTAGCTATCAATCTATAATAACTTAACAGAAGAAAATAGTGAAAAATTAATAGCTTGGATTGAAATATTAAAAAAACAACATATTTTAGTTGTCAATTTTTTTGAATTTAGACAAAAACATAGCTAAAAGGAAAAGCTATAAACAACAACTTAACTTCCTCGCAAATGATTGGATACTTTTGCCTTGTTTTTGTTGAGTCCAAAAGCTTTCATAGCTTTCATATCGTTCTTTGGAAACATTTACTTTAAGCTCAAGGTCAGTTTGTAAGTCTGAGAAAGTTTCCTGTAAGTCAACGTCTACTTCAAAAAGATCTGCTTCGAAGGGATCCATAACCCACTTCGGGACGTTTAATTGAAAAACGTTAGTAAACAGTTTATCAATGTTACCTTTAAGCTGTTCCAGATAACATGAAAATACTTCTACTTCACCTTCACTTATTTGAAGTTTTAAGTTTTCCAAACTTGCAATCTGTGAAAACTGATTATTTTTGAAATATTTTCTATACAGTTCAAGTTGGTTTCTGAAACTGGTTGTTTTACTTTTGACTTTAACAAGATTCAAGTTTTTACCTTGTAAAGTTTTGTTCAGATTGTTGATCTTACCATATAAGTCTTACATGTAAGCAATGTCTATTTTTTGATTTAAACAAAATTGTCTGCCAATCCCAATACCTTATCCTTTTCAGAAAAAAAAATCGGTCACTGAATTAAAAACAGCCAAAAACTTACTTAACAGTTTCCTTTTGATAACCATTACACTTCTGTATGTATTATCAACATATTAAAAACCTCATCATTGTTATTGCACAGCTGTTTAAAAAGACGACTTTGTAAAGCATACCTTTGTATTTTGTTGACAGCTTTTATCACAAAGTTTAATGAGTCATTTAGACGGACGCTCAAATTTTTTACAACTAAATGTCTTCGATGAATATCGCAATGAATAGTAAAAATATCAGGGTTTAACTCTTTTCATAATTTTATCACCATATACGTTGTACCAAAAACGGAGCACCATCTGTTGCAATTCCTATAAGAGGTTCTAAAAGTATTTTATATACTTTAAAATATTTTCAATTTTTCGAACAAAAACCTTACTGTGCTATGCGTTTCCATTAGTTGGAAAAACGCTAGTTTTTCGTATGTTGTATCATCAACTATTAAACGCACGCAAACAAGAAAATTAAATTTAATTTCCGGTATAACCACTGACCGATGGCTCGGTCGTAGTTAGGTTAGGTAATTGCTTATTATTGCTTTTCGCCTTAGTTTGCGACCGCGTCATGCGTTTTATGTCGTCCATCGATAAGCGTTTGGACGACATGAAATCTTAGTTAAAATATATATATATAATATTATAAAAAGAAAACGTTCTAATGGAACGATCAATAACTTTAATGTATTGAGCTTATTTATAATCTAGTTTCTAGAAAACAACTTTAAGTGAATGGTGAATTTATATACATTTAAAAACAAAACACGACAATGTGATAAAGTAACGTGATGAAGTTCTACCACAACTGACTCGAGGTTTTCTTAAGCTTAGTGACTGTACGCTGGTTACAATTTACAAAACTCAAGCAATTCTACTATCCTTTGCAGAGCTTCTATTCCCTTTGCCCAATCCGTCAACAACAACGCACAACAACCCAAACATCCTTTTAACACACTAAGAAAAACTTATTTATTTTTTTACTCTCTTCTCTACTTACTACGTCACGCACAAGTCTTTCTGTAATTTTCCACTTAAAACTTTGACTCCTTTGATGTAAATTCCACTTAACTTATCTTTGACTCCTTCATTGTATTTCTCGAAACAAGTAGTAAACTACTACTTGTTATATTACCCTTCCTACCTTACTTAATTGATTTGTTTTTATCTTTTTAGTGCTAAAATATTTAAAGTTATTTTCTCGTTCTAGCTTTTGAAACAAGTAGAAGCTACTACTTGTTATACTACCCTTCCCTAACTTCCTTTTTTTTTTTTTTTTTTTTTTTTTTTTTTTTAATAATCTAAATGAGCACTTATAGTTTGTACTTACTTTTGCTAGGCTAAAACCTCTACCCAACTTCAGGCACTGCACCCAAAAAAACCTCACTACAGCCGTTAGTAGAACTAAGAAAAAGTTAAAATTACGAAATATTTTTTACGGAAAACTATAAAACTGTACTTTAAAACATGAATTGTTCGAGACTCAAAATATGAGAAAATAACACGAAAAAACAATGCTAGTATTCAAATTAATATTAAAAAAAAAAAAAAAAAACATTTTCATTGAAATAAAAGATAAAATTCTTTAATAAAACAATATTTTTCAGATTTATAGTTATTTTTAAATACTTAGAAAAACCCCTCTTTTTTTTTTTATTTCTTTTTAGAAACACACAAAAATGGTTTTTTTAAAAAAAATTAAAAAATTAAAAAAAAAAATTATTATAATATGTTAGCAATTACACACAATTTGTAAAACAGAAAAAAAATTATAATTAATACCTAAGTTACAATTTGTCTTGTAAGTTCGCGTACACAGCTTCTCGTTACTAGGAACCTCTCGTTGCTAGAAAAGGAAATCTCTCGGACAAGGGGTTCGTTCTTTTGGGGAAAACTCGAAATCCTTGGTGGAAATTTAGCTTGATTGAGAGGAAAACAGGGTCCTACATCGAACTTGGTTTTTCTTGTCCGAAAAACTCTGGTGTGTTTAAATTTGTCTCATTTACACAAGGGAACCAATGCGACAATTGATCTTCGTCTTTAAATGTTTGTTCTATTTCCGGCAACGTTTTAGCTTCTTTAGAAACCGATTTCAAGGCAGTTCCCACCTGGAGGCAGTTCGAGATTCCGTGCGACTGTTCCATAATCTCAGCTGTCCCATCTCTTTCATCTCCACTTTTCCAAATCTTAGATAATAACCCTCCGTCATTTGCTACTTTCTCTTTTTTGTTTTTTTTTATTGATGACTTCTGTTTTTTATTTAATTTTTTACTGTCTGTCTCAATCTCTTCCTTTCCTGTGTCTCTATATTTCATCTTGATTATTGGTTTATCCTCGGACGTAGTTCTTTTCACGACATTGATATCAACGTCTCCACATTGAATAGAAAACAGGTGGTGTGTATTTGTTTTTGCAATTTTCACTCTCTCATGTTCTGGCGTAGATTGTCCTGAGTTTAGTTTTCTCTCGAGTCCATCTTGAATGGTCAAGCAACTCATTTTTTCATCTTCTATATTTTTCAGTTTGAGCTCTTTAACTTGTTGTTTCCATTTGACTATTTCTTTACTATGTTTTTCTTCATGCTCTTTGTTTGCCTGTTTGAGTTCCTTTAACTCTTTCAAGAGATTTGTTATTCTTAGTTTTTTAGTTCTTAGTTTTTCTTGGACGTTTTCCTTTTTTCTCTTTTGCTTATTTAATCTTTCTTGTAATACTTCAATGGTATTGTTGGCATTAAGTATTTTGTCACAAAACTCAGTTCCCTCCTTTCTTAAATTTATTCCGTCCTGCGTTAAGTCATTTATAACTTCACTTTTTTTTCTAAGTTCGGCTTTTAACCTTTCTACTTCAGTTCCCATAAATTCCATTGCCCCTTTCACGCTAGAATCATTAAATGATTGTACAGCTTTCTTTATAAGTTCTTCTTGTAAAAGTTCCACTAACTCATTTTCTATGAGAGTTTCTTTCCCTTCATGTGTAACGTTTGAAAGATATTTTTCATCCTCAATTACCATAATTTTTGTTGCATCCTTTTCTTTAATAACCTCTTTTTGTTTAACCATTTTCTTGACATTTTTTTGGTCGTAGGCAAGGTGAGACTCTTTAGAATTTTTAACAAAACTTCCCACATCTTCGAGGTTGTTAGATCTTTCCTTTGCAATTTCCATTTCACTTAAAGTGTGCTTTTTTAGCTTAGTTGATGATTCATTTTCCACTCCTTCAGATATCTCCGTCTCTTGCATTTGAACTTTGCTATTTTCTTTTCGTTTCTCCTCCGTCGTATGTAAAATTTTTACACCAGATTGAGTTCGTACTTTTTGTGGTTTTGTTTCTTGAATCGTACCATCTTCTTTTTGCTTTTTGTTAGTTGTCTGGGCTGCCTCTTCGCTAGTTGGCGTTCGTGCTCTTTTCGTTGGCATAGTAACCTTCTTCCCACTATTTCCTTTTTGTATGTTATTTGTCGAGGAAAATGTCCTATCTCCTGATTCCGTTTCTACTTTTCTTGATCTCGTAGCGCTGATGTTTATTTTCATATTACTCTTCTAAATATTTTTTGATGTTGTCCACGACCCTTCATTAGATTGCCATCGTCTCGATGGCATTGTATTCCTACTCACATTCTTAGTTGGTTCGTATCTTGATTTGTTGAGCCTCATATCTTCTTCTCTTCTTGGCTGGTTATTTCTTAATGAGTAGTTTGATCGTCTATAATAAGTGGACCTGGAAGGTGGCGTTCTTCTATTGTCCCAGCGATAATAACTATTTGTTCGACGTATAATTCTTCTGTCTTCCGTTCTACTGTCATATCTTCTATCTTCAGAATCATATTTGTCTCTTCTGTGATCACAATTTTTGGTTTTATCGATTTCTGTTAAACTATCAGTTTCGCTTGCCAACAAAGACACAGCGTCTTCGGATTTGTTCGTGCTGTTACAACTCATTGTTAATTAAACAAAAATGCTGTTAAGAAGAATAATTGTTATCCAAACGTTATTATATATATATTTTATTTATTTATTTATTTATTTTTAATATTTTTATATTATTTAACCAACTCATGTTTTAAATTTTGGATAAATATTATTTTCAGTAAATTTTATAAGTTCATATTACTTACTTTACTCTATTGTTTCAATGCATTCTCAATTTAAGTATACTGTGGCTCTGTTTTTTTTTTTTCTCTTCTTTTTTCCTTTTTTTTTTTTTTTCTTTTTATTTATTAATTTTTTTTTTTTTTTTTTTTTTATTTTTTTTTTTTTTTTTTTTTTTTTTTTTTTTGAAAGTGATGTGATGAAGAAATAATGTGATTAATATTATAATAATTATCCCTGACCTTGTTGTTAATGAAGGAAAAAAAAAAAAAAAAAAAAGGAAAAACAAAAAAAAAATATTAAAACCAATATATACATGATTAGTAACGGCCACCTATTTCTCATTTTTTATCCCCCTCATTTGGTTTTTTTCCACATTTCTCCCTTAGTGTTTGAATAATAATAACAACAATTAAGATTGTTGCTATAATTGTATATATATGTCCTAAAAGTTCTAAGATATTCTTAATTTTCTTCCAAATCGAATATTTAATTTTTTCCAGCATGGCCCTCACATTGTTGTAGTCCATAGTATGCGTTTCTGCCAGTAATTCTTCTATGTTGATTCCATCACTTATATATTCTTCCTTGGTAATTAACAACAAATTTTTGAGTTGTTGTTGTGTAACATCTTCTTCAGACCAAGAAACTTCTTGTAGGTCTTCATTTAGGTTTTCCTCTAAAATGTCGAAATTTTTTTCCTCTAGTTCAACATTTTTTATTGTAATCTTTTTTAGTGCTGGTATTTGATCGATCAAGGTATTGTTTTTATAAATTATCAAGCTGTTATTGAAACTAAATGTCTTTCGTTTAGTAGGTGTAACTGTAGAGCTAATTTTTTCCGTAAGGAATCTCCCTTGACGCAGCGATGTAAGCTTTGCTTCCGTGCCAGTATAGGCCACAAATAATGGCCTATCTGACACATGAACTTTATAATATAAATTAGGCTGCAAAACTGCTTGGACTTTTGAGCACCTTAGCTCTCTTAGGACCCCTCCTGTAAAAATAGCTTGTACCTCTCTTTCGAGAAGGTAAGATAGGACTTGAGATGGATTTAGACTTTGACTTCCCATAAGGGCTACTATATTTGCCCGTGCCATTTCACAGGTTACTAATTTAAAATAGTTTCTCAGATTTTCGCTGTTTAAAAACGACCCATGTGCAATAGATGTCATCGTGGCTTGAATATTTCGTAGTGATGCTGGTATATTATCATCTGCAGTTCCAATTGGCTCAATGTTGCTTTCCTCAGGAATTTCCAGCACATGATTGGTCATTGTACAAAAAAATCTCGATTTTTTCTTTTGTTTTATGCATGCTAATGATTTTGGTGAGCATTTCATTAAGTTCGATACAATCAAGTTTGTTTCGTCTAGTTCGAATAAGTTTCCTTTTGAAGTTTTGTGAATTATAAGAGTTTTATTATCACTCCTCGGTATAGTTTCACAGGTTTTTTCTCTAGGTTCTACATAATTGATTCTCCAGTTTCCTGCTGTGCAAGTTTTGAACTTTCTATTGCAAAACAACTTGCCCAACGATATGTGATGTAGTTCTTCTGTTACCACATTTTTTGTAATTGTTAAATAGTTCAACTCAACATTTTTTACTTCTATTAGGTTTCCAAACCACCCATAAATCGGTTCCAAAATGTTTTTTGTTGTCATGGATCCATCTGCTCTTGGTAAGAGTCTCCCCACTGATGTAAAGTGTCTCTGTTCCCACAATTCACACTCTTTCTTTGTTACAGACCATAGCTAAGCAAAATGACTTGTTACCAAGACTTGTTACAGACATTACTTCCGAAAAGGTAATGTATGCAGTTATGCGTATCTATTGTCATTCTACAAGCCTTCGCCCCCAAGTTATACATTTGATTAAAAGGTTTAAACACCCTTACTGGGTATATTTTAGTAGCGTTTCCTTTGTTTATGCACTTCCCAGGAGGTATAATTTTGAACTGTTGTATTACTTCATTCTTGCAAAGGTCTATATATACCTTTCTAGTTATATCTGAATAGACCATAGCTAAGCAAAGTGTTGTTATCCATAATGTTAACATGACCAGCTTCATTATACTAACTAGCTTCCAGCTTACAATTTTTATTTATAGCCAAATTGAAAACGAGAGAGATGGAGAGAAAAAAAAAATAGTTTGCCAATTTTATTTATCTTTATTTTTTTTATTTATTATTTTTATTTTTATGTTTTTTTTTTATTTTTTTATTTTATTTTATTTTTTTTTATTTTTTATTTTTTTATTTTCTTTATTTTAATTTTTAATTTTTTTTCTTTTTTTTTTATTTTTTTTTTTTTTTTTTTTATTTTGCCAAATCATCTTTGTATTGAGAGCGAAAAAAATAACAACGTCATAAATAAAATAATAATAAGCAAGTAAGTTTAATTTCCACATTAATTATACTTCATGATACACGGTAAATTTGTTTGATAATTTCAAGTGTTCGAGTTTAGAATGAAATTTGGTTATGGAATTTCTCAAAAAGAATCATTTATGACATATATACAAAATTTATACAATGGTTTAATTGTTCTCTCCCACCATTCTAAAATACGGTTGGTTATAAATGATGAAATACCTTAATTTCATCTCCAAATTGAATAGTGAAATATCTTGAAAGCATATCATATGAGCAATTCCTACAAAACCTATTGCGTACGAGCATTTTTCACTTACTTCGTTTTTAAACAGGAATTTAAAATGGGTGCAGAAATTTCTTATCTTATTACTGTTTGAGCATTCATATAAATGAAAATTTTTATGTAAGAATTCTTTAAAGTTCTCATTCGAATTTATATAATTATAGAAGTCTTCTCCATATACGGGGTTAATCATAAGTAAGAACATATCAATTTTATCTAAAATAGTTATAATTTTTAGGGTGATTACTAATCAATATGCCTACAAAAAATTTTACTTTGCTAAATTAGCTCAATTAAATTGAAGATGTAAAAATAAAATAAAAAATTAGTGAGGGATGGAATAAAAATATGGCTAAAAAAAAAAAAATACAAAACAAAACATTTTCTGAGGTAAAAATACTTAATTAATTCAGTAATTGATAAAAAACTATAAACTTGTGTTTCGTAATTATAATCATAGACAATCATATTTAAACATACATTTTTATTATTAATTATATCTGCTTATTTGCTATTTAAATCTAAAAAAAAAAAAATAACAGATATTATGATATTGAAATTCAATGTTATTTAAAGTTAAGTAATTAGAAAAATTATATAAAAAACAAAAACTTATAACAAAACTTAAGTATTGTTTTTCAATTTTGTGATAAACTCAATGTCCGTTTTTCCATGACCCTTTCAACTTCGACGTTTTTTTTCTGACAGATGTCTCGTGGAATTGTCGAGCAAAAAGGTATCTTCTTGTCTTCATCATGGACGTTTGAATTTAAAAGCAAAATTCCTTTCGTAGAAACATCATTATAAAAAATATTTCATTTGGAGTATCTTCTTTCCAAATATTTTCGAGCAGTTAGCTCGGAATGTTTTCATAGTTCAACTATCTTTATAAAATAATAAATATTTTTATTTCTATTTAAGAAGTTTAATTAAGTTCTATTTAGGTGAGTTCCATGTCAACTTATTCGTCCCCACATATCTTCCATATTAACTTATTCGTCTCCACACATATTCCATTCAACTCATTCGTCCCCACACATATTCCATTTCAACTCATTCGTCTCCACACATCTTCCATATCATCTTATTCGTCCCCACACATATTCCATATCAACTTATTCGTCTCCACACATATTCCATTTCAACTCATTCGTCCCCACACATATTCCATTTCAACTCATTCGTCTCCACACATCTTTTTTATCAACTTATTCGTCTCCACACATATTCCATATCAACTCATTCGTCTCCACACATATTCCATCAACTTATTCGTCTCCACACATATTCCATATTAACTTATTCGTCTCCACACATCTTCCATATCACTCATTCGTCTCCACACATCTTCCATATCAACTCATTCGTCTCCACACATATTCCATCAACTTATTCGTCTCCACACATATTCCATATTAACTTATTCGTCTCCACACATCTTCCATATCACTCATTCGTCTCCACACATATTCCATTTCAACTTATCCGTCTCCACACATATTCCATATTAACTTATTCGTCCCCACACATATTCCATATCAACTTATTCGTCTCCACACATATTCCATTTCAACTCATTCGTCCCCACACATATTCCATTTCAACTCATTCGTCTCCACACATCTTCCATATCAACTTATTCGTCTCCACACATATTCCATATCAACTCATTCGTCTCCACACATATTCCATCAACTTATTCGTCTCCACACATATTCCATATTAACTTATTCGTCTCCACACATCTTCCATATTAACTTATTCGTCCCCACACATCTTCCATATCACTCATTCGTCTCCACACATTTTCCATATTAACTTATTCGTCTCCACACATCTTCCATATTAACTTATTCGTCCCCACACATCTTCCATATCACTCATTCGTCTCCACACATATTCCATTTCAACTTATCCGTCTCCACACATATTCCATATTAACTTATTCGTCTCCACACATTTTCCATTTCAACTCATTCGTCCCCACACATATTCCATTTCAACTCATTCGTCTCCACACATCTTCCATATCAACTTATTCGTCCCCACACATATTCCATATCAACTCATTCGTCTCCACACATATTCCATCAACTTATTCGTCCCCACACATATTCCATATCAACTTATTCGTCTCTACATAACGACCAGCTTTCAGTTAATATTACTGGAGCTGTTTACCCTTCCACTTAAAAAAAAAATTTACCTCACATAAAATGATAAATATTTCTGAGTTTAGCCAACGAAGTTCGTATAAAATATTGACAAATTGATAAGTTTCATTATGTAGTGTCACGGGAATAGAATGCGTGAGCGTTTCACGACTTTTATGTTATGACACAGGATTGATAAATACGTAACTTTGACGTGAACATTTCGTTTTCTTTGTTTGGTGACACTGGAGTGGTAGGTGATTTCTTATCACAAAATTAATAATGTGTATCCCACAATTACTGAATAAAAAAAATTAATGAAAAACTTTCGTAATAACAAGTTAAATATTAAAAATGCTGTTGACCCTAGAATTTGCATGTCTTTTATGCAAAAAGAAAGTTCACTTATTATAGTTTTGAACAAAGTATTTGCGATCTCCAGACTTTAAAAACTGTATCAGAATAGCACTCAACTCTGGTTGTCTAATAACTTATAGTTTCTTATTTGTTTAAAGATTTACTTATTCAATAATTTTTGTGAAAACAAGCCTGCTGCTGATTAATGGCTTTTTTTGAAATAATAGTACCAAAAAGTATATTATTTTACCTGATAATATTTGAAAAATTATATACACAATTGCTTATCATAAAACGTTAAGTTTTTTATTGAAAATAAGAGTTTTTAAAGTTAGGAAATCATAATAATATAGTGTCTAAACTTATTACTACTAAATCACTTGACAAACCACTATCTTTTAAAACTCTTCTGTATGTCTTTATTAACTAATAAATAATTATTTTTTATGAGCTTTAACACTCGAAGTTAAAATATTTATTAAAATAATTAAAGTTATATAAGACTGAATGTAAATTACAGTATTAAACTATATATATTTCATTAGTTGAAAATTTGTATTATTTATTAGAATTAGGTGACCTATAAGTTGATAGAGTAACAAAGACATAGAGTAACTCGGATGTTAATTTATTGTTATAATATTTCATGTTTAACATAATGTCATGATTTGACAACTTTAAAACACTTGATTTGTGGTTATTCTACTGGCTTAAAAAAACTATATTTATATTATTTTTATGATATACAATGCACTAAGATTAATATAATTAAATGAATACTGAAATTCACTGTTAACATGCCATGCGAGGTTGCTTACGAGTTAAGTAGTTAAACTAGCAATTTAAAAAGGACCAGAACTTTGCGCTTTTTTAAAAAAAACCAAAATTTCTTCATCATAAATGAATAACATCAACAATATATATATACAAGAAAAAAAAATAAGATAAATTAATATGAAAACTACAACAGGCAGACTATACATATAGTAACTATAAATCATAATATATTTCTAAGCATGACATAATGAGAATAAACTTAATTAGCAATTTGTAGTTTAAGACAATGAAATTTCTACATCGATGCTCAAACCCATAAAATGTCTTATGATAATATCAACATTACTGTTACCTAAACAAATCACAACCGCTTGTGAAGTTATAATCAAAAGTTTATATACCTATTTTTATACACTTTTTAAGCAAACATTAGTGGAAATTTCTAGGCATTAAGTAAGATGTTTTAAAAATAAATAAAGCTACTCATACTTTATATTTTTTTATAATTCATTTTAATAAACTAAATTAATAAGTTATTAAAACAAAATATTTATTATATTATTTAGATAATTTAATAAAAATAATTAAATGATAACAGTTTTTCTAATCTATGTTCACAGAAATATGTTTGATAGTTATTGTATCATTATAGCAATCAATAGTTAAATATTAAATGTATTAATTAACTTTTTACTGAATTATCTTTATAACTTTATCAATAGATATAAATCACTATAAGTATTTAAAATAATTTTAAACCTACAGAGAAAACTAATTATTAAACTACAAGTTTGCCGTACATTGTGACGTAATATATCAATTGAGTTTGAATTAAGTTTTTTTATTTATGCTATGTTACAAGAGACTAATAAGACAATTAGTTAATAAAATTAAGTGTTTTGGTAAGAAAAACTTCATATTACTTTTAGGTTCTGTTTTGTTATCGATTAAAGTCAAACGCCATACTAAATAAATTAAAGCCAGATGTTATGAAAATTTAACAATTGTTATTTACTCCTAACGTTTTAGATTTTATCGATAAGAAAATAAAATCCAACTGAAATTTAAATTGATAAGAAAGTTTAACTTTAACGACAGTAACTATAAAAAGTTATCAGATGCTTGTAAAACGAAAATAGCAAGTTTTTTTTTTGTTATTGTTTGAAAAATTTATTTTTAACAATTTTTCATGTGAAAATTTACAAAAAACTGTCAATCATTACTCCTATTTGTTTATGATTAAAGTACTTTTTTCCTGCTGTAACTTTATCTTAAGAAAATTTGGTTTTTTATACGACGGGAATTTTTTTTTTTTTTTTTCACAAACAGGTGCGGTTAAATAATTTAAACTCCTTCCGTTGTGTTAACAATCTTTAAAACATTGTTAAAAAAGATTTAAAGTTAGGCTATATGATTGTATCGTAATAATTTAAAGTATGAAAATAAATATTCTTAAAGTTATTAAGTATTGTGTAGTTATTATACACAAATTGTAATTAGAATATACTAAAACATTCTACACTTCTTATATTTTTAATGAAAACTACAGTAACAAAAATAATAGTAACAAAATAATACATATGACATAGTTAATTAGATTGTAAATGTAAAATAAAATAGTTACTAACAGGTTAATCAATTTCTTCCGAATGAGCTGAATTATGTAGATACAAGACTTTTTCAAAACTCGTCTAAAAGCTATTCCTATTCTTCTGCATCGTGATTTTCCATTCATTTTTCCACGCGTAGAATCAGTCAGTATCCTAGATTCTCTCCTGCTTTCTGTCGATCGCTTAAATTTTCCATAAATTTACTTTCCATGCTTCATTTTACCCCCAACGATAAGAAAGTATAAAAATTAATTAAGGTAAGGTATTTCACTTTCCCAGTTTCTTTGAATAGACTTCATAAAAGTAGTGTTTGGCTCTGCTGTCCATTTTCTATACTTCAAGCTTCATAAGGTTAACAAATGAAAACATAAAAATGTTTAATTCACCATAAATTTACTTTCCATGCTTCATTTTACCCCCAACGATAAGAAAGTATAAAAATTAATTAAGGTAAGGTATTTCACTTTCCCAGTTTCTTTGAATAGACTTCATAAAAGTAGTGTTAGGCTGCTGTCCATTTTCTATACTTCAAGCCTCATAAGTCCAACAAACGAAAACATAAAATGTTTAAATTCACCATAATTTTATTTTCCATGCTTCATTTTATGCCCAACGATAAGAAAGTATAAAAATTAATTAAGGTAAGGTATTTCACTTCTCCCAATTTCTTAGAATAGATTTCATAAAAGTAGTGTTAGGCTCTGCTGTCCATTTTCTATACTTCAAGCTTCATAAGGTTAACAAATGAAAACATAAAAATGTTTAATTCACCATAAATTTACTTTCCATGCTTCATTTTACCCCCAACGATAAGAAAGTATAAAAATTAATTAAGGTAAGGTATTTCACTTTCCCAGTTTCTTTGAATAGACTTCATAAAAGTAGTGTTAGGCTGCTGTCCATTTTCTATACTTCAAGCCTCATAAGTCCAACAAACGAAAACATAAAATGTTTAAATTCACCATAATTTTATTTTCCATGCTTCATTTTATGCCCAACGATAAGAAAGTATAAAAATTAATTAAGGTAAGGTATTTCACTTCTCCCAGTTTCTTAGAATAGACTTCATAAAAGTAGTGTTAGGCTCTGCTGTCCATTTTCTATACTTCAAGCTTCATAAGTCCAACAAACGAAAACATAAAATGTTTAAATTCACCATAATTTTATTTTCCATGCTTCATTTTAGGCCCAACGATGAGAAAGGATAAAGGTTAATATCAAAGTAAAAAAATACTGTCTTATTGAAGCATGAAATTGACGTTTTGTCAAAACAACGCGTATTTTATTAATTGATTATTATTCGCAACTTAAGAATTTAAATTATGATACCAAATTTATCATAGATTAAAACATTTTTTAAAATCGTTAATAATTAATTTAACATAAGTACTGAGAATTCCTTTACAAATATGATAAAAATAATAATAATAATAAAATAATATTTAACTCTTTATTATTATAATACCATCTAACATAACACAAAAAAATCTCAGTATGCTACATACATTTTTAATGCAACTAAAAAATTTGAGTCTGGGCTTTCCTTTCAGTTGTAAAAGTAGATATACATGTTCACAACAAAAGAAAAAAATCTTAAATATCTTCTATCAAAATTGTAACTACTTGAAAAAAATTTAATTATCTACAGTTTCTTGTTCAATTGAATTCCCCTGACTCCTATACTTGAAATAATTCAATTTTGAATAAGTTGAAAAGTTTAACTCAATAAAAGCACTCAAGTTTTCTTAGTTTCTTAAATGATCGAAGTGCTAGCAAAATAAATGTATGCCACAACTTTTTTAATATTTTAATTTAAAAAGTTTTGTGTAAACATATTCATTAATCTAACAATTTCTAATTTTAAGTATCGCGTTTTTTTTAATTATAATATATTTTATTTATCTAAATAGTTACAAATATTAATCAATTATTCGCCGACAAGCTAAAAATTTATACTAAATAATATCAGCTGGGAATATTATTACAAAATAAAACAAAATAAAAACATTATTTTTTCAAAATCTTACAAAAAATTTAAAAAATTTGTTTCAATAATTATATTCCCATGTTAATTAAATGTCACAATTTCGAATACAAATCCTTTGTGTATAACATCGCATATTATAAAATTAAAATATTCGTTTGCACTTATTAACAAAATTTATTTAAAAACAAAATTTTATTCAAAAACTAATTTTTATTCTCATGCTTTACTAATTTCTATTGTCAAAAAGTTTCATATTATATTACAAAGTTGTTAAATGAAAGCTATAGCATCTTATGCATTAAAATATGTTAAATAAAATCTGAAACAATATTTATTTACTCATGCCCATCGATACTTTATACTCGTAACATCGATACAAGATTTATAAATACTGTAAATACATAATATAATACATTATTCTAAAATTAATAGTTTATAATATTAATTATTCAAAAAAATTTTTATAAGTTTTATGATTTTTGGAAATTTTTATTAATTTTTATTATTTTTTTATATTTTTTATTTTTATTTTATTTTTATTTTGTTTTTATTAAATTTTTTATTATTATATTATGGACAAAATAAAAAAATTAATTACATGCAATAAGATGAAAAAGTAACACAACAAGTTGATTACCATCGCTTGTTTAAGCTTAAACAGGCCTTACTAAATTAACACAAAAAAAAAATCTTAATAAATAAGTGTTTCGCACCCAATTGCTTATTGTAACGAATCACACAGCTATGCTTTAATATTAAAACTATTTTTATATATCATGCTAAGTAAAACAATATTGTACGAATAAAATATTTTGAACATGTCGATCTGATTAATGTTAATTCCTACTCTCAATTCAAAACTTACTTTTAATCGGATTCATCGTATGTGGTAGTGTCTATATCTGCGTAATTTAGTTCAATATTTCTTTCCTTTAAATTGTATGCAGCCGTAGGTCCCAATTTGTTACCCTCCGCGTCGAGTTCCTCACGAGGGAAATACCCTTTTACGTTTCTTAATGAGACTTTTATCGGTTTACCATTTTTTTCTATGATCATGGAGTGATCGGAATAAGAAAGTATTGGGTACGGGCCGTGATATTGTGCACTCAGATGTGATTTATTCTTTTTTCGAATCCACACTTTCTTACAGTCAAAAAGACCAGGCTCATAATAAGTATGCTTTTCTGTGTAGCATTTATGTTTTCTATATGCATTCGACATCGTATGAAGGAAGAAATTTGTTTCATAAGTGTCAATCTCCTTATGGTTGTTGCTGACCTTGTTGAAAAATATCCGACCACTTACATTTGTGCACGTTCCTAATGCTAATTGTGACGGAGTAAACAGATTCCCTTCAATAAACGAGTTGTTAATGGATGTAGTTATCAGAGGTAAGAGCATAGACCATTTCTCTTTATCGACTAACGTTTTTAATGCAACATTAATACTTCTGTGTTGTCTTTCAACAAAACCATTACTTTCCGGACTATAAGGTGGTACGTATCGATGGTCTATACCTAATTGTTGGAATGCTTCCTTGAGAAGGCTATTAGTAAACTCACATCCATTGTCTGTGACAATAACTTGTGGTACTCCAAAAATTCCGCACCACGATTGTATCAGCGCATTTTTTACTGTTTCAGCTTTCTTATTAGGTAAAGGTGAAGTTACCAAAAATCCGGTACCCCTGTCTTTGATAGTCATGATGTACTTATTATCATCTGAAATTACATTCATTGGACCAATAAGATCCACATGAATAAATTGGAAACGTTCTGTATTCTTTGGATACAGACCTATTTTAGGTCTATTGTGTTTAAAAGTTTTAGTAGCTTGGCATTCGGCACAGCTCTTACACCAATATTTTATGTCAGCCTTCAAAGTTGGCCACCAGTAATCCTTTGCAGTCGCTATTATAGATCTTTCTACTCCCAAATGTAGATATCCGTGAGCTAATTCAAATGCTGTCAAACGTAATATCGAGGGTAAAATTATACGTTGGTTATCTCCTTCTTGGATTACTGCTAAGTTTTCTGATCCCACATATTTTATTTCTTTTTTTAATTCTTTGGCTTTCTTTATTAATAAAGGTTCGTTTTTTTGAAGTTGGGCTATTTCTAACTTATTTAATGATTCCGCTGTTATTAATTCTTCTTCATTTTCAGTCAGATCATCATTTGTGTCAGAACAGTTCAAATCTGTGTTTGAGTTATAAGCATAGTCTGGATCATTATCTTGTAGGGCTATGTGCATGGATGTGCTATGAGGAGGTCTGCTTAATATATCGGCTACTCTGTTATCGACACCAGCTATATGTTTTACAAAAGGATTAAACTCCTTAATTGCCGCGATGTAGCGTTGTTCCATTGGTGACTGATCTTTAATTGGGTTTGTGATTGCTTTTTCTACTGACTGACTGTCGGTCCTAATAATAAGTTCACGACCAATTACTCTACTTTGAAAATGTTTCAAACTTAAATACAGAGCCCTTAGTTCTTTATAAAAAGTAGATCTATATCTCTTAAGGCTAGGAAGTTTTTTTGAAAAGAACGCAAGAGGCCTTTTATTTCCATTTATTCCTTCCTGCTCTAACACCGCCCCCACATGAGTTTCTGATGCGTCCGTGTATAATATTAATGGTTTATTGTGATCTTCGTAAGCTAAAGTTGCTGCCTTTGCCAACACCTTGAGTGTATCCTTATATGCATTAATTTGGGATTGATTTAGTTTTAGTGGTTTCTTGTTAGTAGCTTTGGGTCCTCCAGACAATTCGTTAAGTGGTGCTGTGATTTCAGATAATCTCGGAATGTGATGGAAATAATAATTGACTAAACCGATGAATCTTTTCAGTTCTTTTCTATTTGTTGGCCTCGGTAAATTAATAATTGCCTCCACTTTGCTGTCCATGACACTTACACCATCGGCTCCAATTGAATGTCCTAAAAACTCTACTTTTTCTTCTGCTATTATACACTTTTTAGCGTTTAAATACAGTCCACTATCTTGTAATGTTTGAAGCACTTTTCTAAGATGCGATTCGTGATCTTTTTTAGTTTCACTAAAAACAAGTATGTCATCTAGATAAACATAAACGAAACCTGTGCAAGGAGTCAAAATATCTTCCATCATCATCTGAAAGCGCATAGGCGCATTCATGAGGCCAAATGTTGTGCGATGAGGGATAAACACACCATGATGAGCAATTATAGCAGCATATTTTTGAGAGTTTGGGTGAATTGGAAGACTGTAGTACGCTTCTTTTAAGTCAAGACAGGAAAAAATTTTTGACCCATTCGGAATAAACTCAGGAAGCTCATCAATGCGAGGCAATGGGTATGAAATTGGGTTTGTGTGGGCATTTAAGGTTGTATAATCTATGCAGATTCTTATATTTCCATCTTTTTTTGGTACCATTGTAATTGGTGATACATATCTTGCTTCTTGTCCTCTTGACATTGCCCCTCTTATTATTAAATCGTTAAAATTTTCCTCAACTATTTTACGTCTCATTCCGTTGCATTTACGTGCTTTAATCATTCTTGGTACTAGATTTTTTACTTTTATCTCCAGTGAATGTCCATGTTTAACTGGTTTATTGTAATCTGGTTCCATCGTAAGTTCTTTGAATTCCTCAAGTATGCTTTTTATATTATTTTTGTCATCCGATTTCTCTTGGTAACTAGTTATTTTGAGTTTGTTACATGGTCCCTCAGCAGCTGTGGTTAATTCCCCAGCTGTATATAGTCTGGCTTTACGATTCAAATTGTATTGAAGAATTTCGGAAGTGTGAGGTGAAATAATTAGTTTGTTAGCTTTGAGTATATCTAATCCAATAATTCCATAGTCCCCCGATTCCTTGGTAACCCAAAATGTGGCTTTTTTTAAAAGCATATTTCCAATGCTGAGGTCCACATCTACACTCCCTATTGGATAAATGGTTGAGTTTCCCAAACCCTTTATTGTTTTACTTTTTGGCTGGAAATATTGATTTATTCCATTAGTTAACATTTTCGGTAAGATAGACACTTCACTACCTGAATCGATCAATAACAAGACTCCCGATTTTTTTTCCAGTGCGAATAGGAGGTTTTTAGGAAGATTTTTTATATCGGTTGTTTCTGTTTTATTTTCTAAAACTGAGCATTGTTTAACCGGAACATTACTTTTGTCCAAAACCAATTCGTTTATCTTTTTCAAAATATTTTCTAGATTGTTGTTTATTTGATCTGTATTTCCCGAACATGTAGGCATTGTACTTTCATGAATATTATTCTCTTTCGTTCCTTTCATGCTTACAGTTAATGAGCTCTTTTGATTTACAAGACCATTTTCTGTGTTATCTACTGGTATTGCTTTGTAAATGCAGTTTTTATTATCTTCGTTGTATAACTTAGTTTCCTTGTCATTTGTTAAGTCTGTTTGCATAACAGCAACGTTGCAACTTTTCTGTTGTTGGTGATTCGCAACTAGATGATTCATCTTACAATCTTTTCTATTGCAAGAGTAAGCCTCTTTTCCGTATCGCCAATGTTGATAGCATAAGTCACCCTGGTTTGTAAACGGATTTGGTTTTGCACTAGTTTGTTGATAGTTCCAATTATTGTTATTGTTGTTATTGTGTGAGTAAAAATCTGGAATTTGATGATTTCGATACGGTCTAAAATTTCCGTTGTTGTTATTGTTGTAATTAAAATTATTGTTTTTATGTCCGATATTTCGATTGTTATACCTTCTAGGATTTGTACTATAAATTTGATTAGTTCGTGGCGTTCTATCATAATTTACCGGATTGGAAGGTATTTTTTCCTCTTGACAATTCCAAATACCTTGTGTCCTTCTCTTGAAGATATCATAGTTTTCATTAAAGTTTTCTCTGATTTTTGATTTCAATGAAAGTGGACTTAAGTAGTAGCAGAAAAATTTTATGCGGTCAACTTTGCTGCTTTCTGCGAATTTAGTTGCATCTGCGAGGAATACACCAAACGGGGTAGAAGCATCATATTGTGGTACCTTACTGAGAATTTCGCTCAGAGAGTCGTCCCTATTAATACAAAAGTCACAGAATGATTCGAAGTTTCGATGTTCCCTGTCCACTAATCTATAAAAATTCGAAACATCCTCAGTTGGCCATTTTTCGATAAGTATGTTATACTTCACGTAATCATCACGTATGTTAAGTCGATGAAATTCTTCCTGGAAATACCCCAATACATCTCTAGGATTTTTTACTTTCTCTATTCTGTTGAATTTTTTCATTAATCTGTCCATTTCCATATATTTTCCATATACTGTATGGTTTGAGTTAATATTATCAAAATTTCTATTATAAATATTTTGGTTCTGCATATAATCTTCGTCGCAAAAGTTGTTTTTATTTGCATACATGTTATTACTGATGTGATGCGTCATGTTATTATCTGTATGTATAAAGTTTTGACTTGTGATCAGATTTTCCAGTTTATTATGATTCTCACAAATTTTCTCCCTTATTCTACGAATTTTTTCTTCCGCCTGTTGTCTTCTAAGGTTTTCTTCGCTTATCTTAAGTAGTTTATTCATTTCTTCTATTTGTATTTCATAGTCTGTTTTCTTAATAATGTTTAAATTATCCTGGGTCGAAATGTTATTCTGTTGAAAAAAATTTTTTTGATCATTTTCTAATTTCGTCGAAGGTATTTTATCCATTTCTGTTTTTTTATTTGCCTGTATAATTCGATCATTAAATAAAGTTCTAGCTTCGTCATAAGTTGGTGTATTTACCTGAAAAGTTAATCCTTCTGTATCAGTTTTTTTACCTTCTTCGCCCTGATTTTCAACATTTCTATCATTCGGTCCGCTATTCGCTGTTTCATCGAAAGGTGGTACATCTGTGCTTGTAGGGAGGACGCCATTATAACCACTGACCGATGGCTCGGTCGTAGTTAGGTTAGGTAATTGCTTATTATTGCTTTTCGCCTTAGTTTGCGACCGCGTCATGCGTTTTATGTCGTCCATCGATAAGCGTTTGGACGACATGAAATCTTAGTTAAAATATATATATATAATATTATAAAAAGAAAACGTTCTAATGGAACGATCAATAACTTTAATGTATTGAGCTTATTTATAATCTAGTTTCTAGAAAACAACTTTAAGTGAATGGTGAATTTATATACATTTAAAAACAAAACACGACAATGTGATAAAGTAACGTGATGAAGTTCTACCACAACTGACTCGAGGTTTTCTTAAGCTTAGTGACTGTACGCTGGTTACAATTTACAAAACTCAAGCAATTCTACTATCCTTTGCAGAGCTTCTATTCCCTTTGCCCAATCCGTCAACAACAACGCACAACAACCCAAACATCCTTTTAACACACTAAGAAAAACTTATTTATTTTTTTACTCTCTTCTCTACTTACTACGTCACGCACAAGTCTTTCTGTAATTTTCCACTTAAAACTTTGACTCCTTTGATGTAAATTCCACTTAACTTATCTTTGACTCCTTCATTGTATTTCTCGAAACAAGTAGTAAACTACTACTTGTTATATTACCCTTCCTACCTTACTTGATTGATTTGTTTTTATCTTTTTAGTGCTAAAATATTTAAAGTTATTTTCTCGTTCTAGCTTTTGAAACAAGTAGAAGCTACTACTTGTTATACCGGCAAAGTTGACTCGTCAACCTGAATCGAAAAATATTATTGCACATCATTCGAACTAACTTTTGTTCAATACTTTCTGACGTTTCATCTATACGTCTCTTCACAGTGTTTTTGCTTAAACGAATAGAACGATAAACATTACTGGTGTTTTTATAATGATTGACTCTTTTCCAGATCTGTTTTTAAGATAGGAATAAACGATTTTTTCTCAAGTGGTGTGAGGCAGTCATTGTTTTATGAGAGACAGATAATAAGAAGCTTATTGTCCATCAGCAATACTTTGTGTAGATTTCTCGAACATGCTTGTGATTTTACACTATTTTGTTTTCTCATCTCGACTATTCTGAAAAACTCTACATTCTTATCTACATGCTCAGAATAAAATCTATACTTTACATGAACAAAATGAACATTTTTGGTTTTAGTTTTACCTCAGGGTCAAACATTTAAAGGCAAGCTAAAAGTATTAAAATAATAAGAAAGAAAGTAAAAGTGTTATGACAGCCCAAAATTATAAAATCGCCCCCCATTCGCTCTCTTTCTAGTTATCGCCCCCCCCCTTTCGCCCCTTTACTAAAATTCGCCCCCCAACTTACTAAAATCGCCCACTTTGGGAAACCCTGGCGTAAAATAAAGTCAGACAAACGCTTCATTTTACCTTTTCTTTTTATTGTCCTTTTACTGAGTTGTTCTGCAGAAAAACTGCACATATGTGTTATTATTTTTTCAAATTTAACAATTAAACTTTTAGGCTTTACTTGTTTTACGGAACACTTTTTATTTTATTCTAAACTTTTGTTTTGACAAAATCATATGAAATGTTTACTTGTAAAAATCAAATCTCTTTAAAATATAACTAGTTTAAATTCTAATTTTTCTTCTAATCTTTAAAGATCTAACGTAAATACAAAAATGAATTCTGTTAAAAACTTGACAAAAACGTTTACAGTAAATCAAAGTCTGCAACAGATAAAAAAATTATAAAGGTTCAATAACGTTTTTTTTTTAATAATTTTCTTTTAAGATTGCTGTAGTAGTTTACGTCTTTTAATATGAAAGATTTTAATCTGCATTTAATTTAAAGCTATGTATGTGTTTGATGGATTAGATGGATGCAAAAGAACATAGATCAAACATAAGTTATAATTTATTTTCACAGTATCTAATAGTTTAATCTAATTTAGGTAAATTTGATTGCTCTAAAAAAAATAAGCCCTAAAAAAGTACAAATACAATTATTTTTTCCAAATATAATAAATTAGTTTTCTTATGCAAAAAAAATCAAAATTAATACAAAAATAGTATTTAGTCTAGTACTGTACTAAAACCAATTGTTTTTATTCTTTTTTAAAAAAATATATTGTAACAAGTGCTGTCGTCTTTAGCTAATGTTAAAGGAATTATGTAGATGTTAGTTTTAATAATGAGTTTCAAATTAAATGTTATGTTTGATTAACCGAACTTTTTACAAATATTTACAGAATAAAAAGGATAAAACAAATTTAATATACTATTAAGTGTTTATAAAGCTTTAAATTTCATACACGATCAGGTAATATCAAGTACACCTAACGGTTAGATCTGACAAAAAATGTAAGTTAAAGTATATTTTGAAACACCACTTTAGAAATATTTAGTGTAAAAAGACCAATCGGAGTACGTCAATTGTATTTATTCTTCGCAACTTTTTTATCTTGATGAACCCAAAAGTATCCTTTAAATTAGAGTGGGCAATGTACGGCCGACTAACAAAAATTCTTATTTTTGCAATATATATTTTTGAAAAAAAACATATTGCGAAAAATATCAGCATTTTAACAATAGATCTTTTTTGAAATAAATTCTAAATTTTATAATTAGTACACATCATTCTTAGTAAGCTACCATTTCGGTTTTAATATTTTTGAAAGATTGTTTTCTTTTTAATTTAATTTTTTTTCTAATTACGCGGTCGCTAAGACTTAAATTGTTAAATCCGGCGTTCAAAATCTATTTTCCTGTGTGTGTGACCCACTGACTTAACAAACTGCTTACCTCTATATAAAAAACTCCAATTGAAGACACTTTCTATGAATTTTCATACCATAGTGATGGTTAAGATAAACACTTGACATTTATCACTGACAGACATTAAACTTATTTTAGGAACTTTAGCAATCAAAGTTCAGCACTTTGAACCAAAAGAAATTCAATCTTTCTAATTATAATAAAAGCACAATAAACATAACTTATTTTACAAGTTATTTTTTCACAACCTTCATGTTAATTTTAAACGTAAAATATACTTTCAAAAGAAAAATTTAACCGATCAAATATTTTCATTGTCAGTATTATAAGTATTTTAAAATGACTAATAACTAATAAGTTTTGACTCAAGTAGTTGGTTAAGCCAGCCTTGAAATCAAATTTCGTAATGGTATAAGTAAAATTTGTGGTTATTGCTCCTTTTCAAAAACAACTACCTATAAAATATTCTCGAGTAATTTTTTAGTAGATCATTTAATAAAACTCAAATAAGCAAAAATGTGGCATTATAATTGACATACGACAAATTGCAGCACACTGTACTAAATTTAATTACTCTCAAAAGATCTTAAAGGTGCTACTACTAAGAGTATTCAAATTTTATTAATAAAGTCGCAAAGCATGTCAGAAAAAGCACGAATTTTACGGTATTAAATTTAAAAATACTACTCTAAATTAATAGTAAAGAAGACTTACAAGTCTATAGAAAACAACAAGAAACGGATATATTTTATTTTTCCTGAAAAGCGCTGTTTATAGAAAAAGACGTATAGACGTGATATTTACAGGAAGAGTGAATTTCACACAAGGGACATTTTTGCTTCTGCAAAGTATCAACTTTTCACGAGTAGTCGATATTGCATAAAGACACTTTTGCACGGGTTGAAAACATTTTTAACTGATTTTATTTTAATATTTTTTTAATCATCATTATTACCTCTAACCCTTACCGTCGGTCGTTTACTTATTTTTGTTCATTTTTGTATTTTGACAAAAATTTTTATTTTTATTTTTTTCTTATTATTTATATTTATTAATTTTTTTTTAACTTTTACTGTTACCCCTAACCCATACCCTCGGTAGTTAACTTTTTTTTTTTTTTTTTTTATTTATTTATCATTTTTATAATTTTTTTTATTAGTTTTTTTATAGTCTCGTGCAGGAATGACTCTTTGTGCCTTTGAGTGCCTTAGTCTCTTGAGTGTCTTTGTGAAGGAATAATCTTTCGTGCAAAAGTGTCCCTTCGTGCATATTTGACCCTTGGTGCAGAAATGTCTTCTTGCATATTTGACTCGTTCCCAATAAATACAAATAATAGAAATAACAAAAAAAAAGTATAAGAATTACACTAAGTAAGTATTAATATTACAAAATACAAAGTGTTAACTCGGCTTAAACTAGAAAAATCTAATAAAATAATTTTTTAACTTTTTTATAAGCTAAAAGCAGTGTTTGCAATACGTGGACTTGTACACATAAATTTAAGTAAAACTGAATTTAAACGAACAAAGAATGAAGAGCATGTAGTTTATAAACTATTATATATATATAAATAATTAAATTTCAAAATTGTATTTGTCATTTCAAAAGCTAACTTATGATAATTTTAAATTGTACAAACAGTTTTTTCACATGTTTATATAGTTAGTATTTTCAAAACTAAAAGTTATTTTCTAATTACTTAAATTTAAACACTTTTTAATTGAAATTATATGTATGACTTTTTAAGACTTAAGAAACGTTTGGGCTATGTAATAGATTATTTTAAAACGGTTATTCAAAAAGTTTAGCTTCGATTAAGTATTTATAGAACCTTTGCGGAATATACTTGACTTAAATTTCAAAATAACAATTAAGAAAGTTGTCAAGCAGAAGATTAAGACTTTTCTTTAAATATGTTACATACTAAATACAACCAAGTATGTGGGAGCCTTCCCTGATATGGTAACTAATTTGCTCTGATTTTCATTGTTCCACACCCCTGGATTTAAACCTAAACTACAAGAGCTAGATTTTATCGAGCTAGTTTTAAACCAACAGCCATTACTATCTCTATCAGTTGTGATGTTTGTCCTGCCATACATACTCTTGTTGTATTCCTTTATCTTTTTTGAGTATTCGACAAACTCATCTGAATAAGTATTCCACCAACTATTAGTTGTCTTTGCGCTTGCAACGAAAACAAAAGACAACTTTTTGAGTTTATTTTTGACGTTGCAGTAACTAGCGCCTTTTGAAAGTTCTCTATTTAACGAGGAAGAGCAATAGCAAGAGCATTGCTTGCTGTTTATGTTTTTACCAACACACTTTTCTCTACATTGTTCACTTAATGCTAAGTTACTCATTGGGTAGCCAGATGTAAGTACATTAAGAACGTTGTTAGAAGTAACTCCGTGCAGGTAAAGGCTGCTGTAAATTGTGAATCGAAATTCGTTTTGATCGACAGGATTAGTTCTGAAGACGTGGAGAACTTTTGGGATTGCTTTGCAATCTTGGTTTTTCAATGAGCTCAAAACAAATTGGTAATCTTCATCTGAACTTGGCAGTTCTTCTAGTTTGTATTTGAAGGATTCACCTGCACCTGACGTAAAAAGAGCACTCATTTCAAAAACTAGCTGCTGCGCAAATGAAGAAATATTTGAACTAAACTTAGACTTTATAAGATTGTTTTTTATTTGTTGGTTTGCATCAATTTCTCTTACTAATTCCGCAGTAAGAAGTTTCAATGAACATACGTCGCGTTCAGTTGAAGTTTTTCTATCAAAATCATTATGTGAGGGATCTGCATACCATGGAAAAACGCCGCTGTTGACATCAAAATGTGGCACTTGAAAAACATCGTACAACAGATGTTTCGCTAACCTACTGGTACTAATTTCTTCTTTTATTTCCACCAGGTATGCGGGAGTGACTAATTCATGATGAGCCACGAAAGACCTAATTTGTTCAAAAGGAACACTGAACGTACCATGAACGATTCGGTTCAGTTCGCTGTCAAACGAGTCTTGCTGAGTGTTTTCGAAGTGCACTTGATTTTTCATACCCGATCTCACGTCAAAAACCTTGAGCGTCGGCTCATAAGCAATATGCTCTTTTAAAGATTCGTTTTTTATCATGGAGAGACTCATTGATGCATTAATACTTTTTCCATTCTCATATGTTGGTCTATGAAGCATGGGCCTTACAAATAAAGTCTTACTCTTATTTGCTTCTTTTCCGAAAGCATCCTCACTTTTGTTTTTGTTGGGTATTTTATTACCAGTGTTCATCACTTTGTTAACAAAAAAGTAACTAATTCTCTGGGCAACTCCCTCTTCACTAACAAAACAGCGGCCGTATTACGAAGCTATTTCGAAGCTGTTGGTCAGGTAAACACCCGGACCACAGCTGCCGCATTGCGATGGTCTGAATCCTTCCTTTAAAATTCCTTGTACGCATTGGCCCACAGTTCCGTGAAGCAACAGCAAACTTGAAGCATCAGAAACTATAGGTCCTAGGCTCGACTCGTTTGATGTTTTAATTTTGTAAATTTTAGGTTTTTTGTACTTTACAACCGCAACGTTCTTGTTGCTACAGCCTAGCGAATCGTGCACGAACGTGTAGTCCGGATCATCATAATCCAACAGCTCAAGTTCATGCTTGAAGTCTGCAGAAGGTCTTTTGAAGTTCGAAGTGTCGTAGAATATTTCGTTGACTTCTTTCAAAAGGTATTCTTTTGCTTTTTCACACATTTCATTCCCCGTTTCAATTTCTTTGGTCGTTTTGTCCTTTTCGAACTTGTAAACATCTCGCAACATGCTTTGAGGACCAGAGTAGTTTTTTAAAAACTCATCTAGTTTATTAACGTTTGAATACATGACTTATTTAGTTATACTCTAGTCTGTTGGAATATTCAGTTAGTGACAAGTATACTTATATTTTAACATTACTAACTTCTTACTTGTACAAACTATATATTTTGTTTACTTTTAAACGATAATTACTATTTAAAAAGCACATTTATTGTACTAAACAAATATAAGAGTTTTTAAACTAATTTAACTCATAGTAAATTAGTAAATTAGTAAATTAGTAGTAAATTAGTATTATTATTATTATAATAAAAATTTTGTGTATGTTTTAGGAAAAAATAAGTTTAATTGTCATAATAAAAAACATAGTCTGATTAAGTCTTTGTTATAATAAAGTTTGTCTAAAACTTTATAATAAAACTTTAAAACCTTTGTTTTAAAACTTAATTTAAAAAACTGTAAAGCCTTTGTTTTTATTATCGGGAAAGTCATGAGCTAAACAAAATTATATTATGTAAGTAGTTCTTTTAATTTTAATCTAATAAAACTTAAACAAAAAATTAATGCCGAAGTTATACAAAAAAACATAAAAAATTAACTTTTTCTAATTTAGATACATACTTTAAAAGAAAGTATAAAGTATCTAAAAAGTAGGTAAATGATGAAAAATAATAACTTCTTTCTCGTAAGTACTCAAACTAGTTTTAATAGCAAACATTTATTTATATGACATTTTTTCTCTTTCTAGTTTTTTTCTGCTATTGATGTTTTAAATATTACAAATTATGCTCTATATGACATTTGTTCTCTTTCTAGTTTCTTTCTGCTATTGATGTTTTAAATATTACAAATTATGCAGTTTCTCTATTTTAAGCAATATTACAAGTGTATAATATGATAGAAACGAGTGAACTTAAATTAAACTTAAATAATAGAAATGATAGTTTTAAAATTGTAGTAGCCTAAAACATAGTTATACTTTAGTTTTATACTGAAACCAAAAGACTAAAAAACAAAATGTTTTTTCTTGCCATTTAAGTATAAAAAGTTACTTAAAAAAAATGTTTTTTTTTAGGCTAAAGTTTTAGATATACTGTACTAAATTATAGTTTTTTTTATAAAAATTGACTAAAAAAACTTGTATTACTTAGTCTATCTATGTATTTATATAGCTTGTTTATCACGAAGTATAATTTTAGATTAATCATACAAGGCTTAAAATATTTATTTTAACTAAATTTTTTTTAATTTAATTAATATTTTACAAAGAATATTAAACAAAATATAATTTCAGCTTGATATTGGTGCAACATCATCCTAGGTAATTACAAAAAAAATTTAATACTTTTCCAATTAAATTAAAATATCTCTAAATTATAATTAAATGTTTGCCTGATGATGCAGGAATTCTAATGATGATTTTGAAATCACTTAGAGTAAATAATTTCAAAAAATCAATAATCAACTATGTGGCCAACAGATATAAAAATATAAAACAACTTAAATAAGAATTAAAATACCATTAATGATAAAAAAACAAATTGCCAGGTGGTGTAGAGGTCTAAAGATGATATTGAAAACACTCTAAATTGAACTTTTTAAGGTTAAAACCCATTTGGTTGACAGATAAACAAAAAATATAAATTTTAAAGTACAAAAATTTAACACAACATTAATATATACAATCGACTATGTAAAATAAAACTCTAGTGATTATATTGGACATTTTTTAGGTATATTTGTACTCACTAGTTCAAAAACAACAATTGATCGACCTAGTTATTTACTAAGAAACAATTTATAGTGGGAACTAAGAGCATCTTAGTAAAAAATTTCCTAGAAAAAAAATGCTTCTTTAAAACTTTTACCTATTAGGACGTAAAAATTTAAATTTTATTTAAAACCCATTTCAGCAGGGCAAAAACGAAAATTTTTTGTTAAGGAAACTTATTAATCTTTCAGTGTTATAAATTCAACATTAATTATTCAAAGTTTATCAAATAACCGAAACAAAGTCAACATTAACGTTTTTAGTGATATTCTATGAATATTTTTTTTCTTGTTTTTTCAAGGAGTTCACAGGAAACAGAAAACCAGTCAAAGCACGCCCCTGGAACGTACTCCTTCTACTAAAACCATTAGTTAATTTTATTTTTGTAATCACTGCCTGTGCAGTAAACTAAGAAATGATAGCATCCTTTTTAAGGGACCGGCAGCAAACTTTTCATAAACTAATTTTACTAATCAAGCTGACCAATCAAGCGTGACGCTGCTGTATGCTACAATAAGTAAAAAGAACAATTTTAGGATCCTTTAAACAAAAAAATTAAAATGAAATTAATGGTCCTAAGTGCTTTATCTAATTTCAAGCTTTATAAAAATAGATAAATTTTCAAATATTTCTTATTAACTGAATTAAAGTTGAACTGAAATTCGTTGCAACAATGATGATCGGCAAGTGTGGTTAAAACAGTAATAAAAGTGCTTAAAACTTATTTCACAAAATTTAGACAAATACATATAATGAACTGGGCAATTGAAATCAAAGTGACCTTAGATTTTGGTAAAAAAGGGAAATGCATATGAACTAAATTACTGAGCTTAATTTTTTTTTTTCAATTGTTATGCACACTTTCTTAAATTCTTCTTTACTAATAACGACTATAGAAATCAAAGTCTACTATTAAGACCACATCACACTATTTCCTCTTAAGAGGAGCACACTTTATATCTTTAACTGTTGTGTTTTCAACCAAGATAACTAGTTATAATGCAAAAGCTGCTAGATATAATAAACTAACAAAAGTAAACATTTAAAACTTCAAACTAGAGCTATTTTTAATTAACCCAATTTAGTAAAGCATTTAGATAAAACTTAACTTAAAGTTAGTTAGTAATTAACAATATGTACTATGTCATTTTAATAAGTACAAGTAAACACAAGTTGGACGAAAAAGCTTTGTGCGCTGAATACAAAGATACTTACATAAACAAAATCATATGACTACATGTATTCATAAACATCATTAACTTTTAATACTCTTTCATATGTTTTGTTTTTATGGTAGAAGTTTTGTTTCTTGAGGATTTTGCTTTCACATATAAACTTTCATGTCATTTGATATGTCTGTTTTAGGCTTAATGTAGATGGTTAAAATTAGAGACAAAAACTCTTAGGTACGAATCGTGAATGGGTACGCACTTTTGCTGTGTTCACAGTTCATACCTAGTTAGCAGGTTACTGTGATTTCAAGGATTCTTGCTTTATTCATTTTTCCCCAACACAACAGATTGTTCACGATGTGACTTATGAAACGTAATTAAAAAAATAGGTAAAGTTTTCTAAATCTTATAATACAGTAGATAAAATGGTATCTCATCTATAAAGCATCTAGATTGATAAATAACACAGTCGATTTTTATAATTATTGAGAATTTTTCAACTCCTTATTGATTACTTTGTTTCGCCTCTTTAAACTACTATAGACCAAGGTTTCCTAAAGTAAGCAATTCCTCCCCTTGAAGTAAAAATTTTTTTTTTAAAGGGATTGCAGATTAGAGATGACTGTCAGGAAATAGTAAGTAACTAAAAACTTTAGTCGACTGTTAAAATAAGTTTGGAAAACTCTGCTATAAACTGTATTTTTTTAATATTACAACTGATAGCTTTTAAAAATTCTCAAGCTGTCTATATACTATTGCTACAAAATTTTCAAATTGTTTAATTATTAAATAAAATGGCATACACTAGTGATCTATGTATCTTATCTAACCAGATACTGCCTTTTTAAATCCGGATTTTAAATTGAAAGTTATATCTGGATCCAATACCTTATGCTATGAATCCTGCAAACCATTTAACTTACTTTATTTTTTTAGCTCCTTCCAGTAGTTTATATATTGCGTAAAAATTCCTATAGTAGTGGTATTCTTAGGATTTTAAATTAGTAAGGTATATTTTAGGGAAATTTTGAAGCTTATACTAGATAGAACTTGAAAAGTTAAAAAAATAAATTAGATGTAAAAAGAAGTTTTGAAACTATCTATGAATTTTTTGAAGTTTATGATAAAGAGCAAAAAGATCATAGTACTTAAGGGAAGTTTTGAAACTTACTTTGGATAATACGGAAAAAAGACTGATTAGCACATAGGATTCGGATCCTAATTAAAAAAATATAGATTTGGAAAACCATAAAGTTTTTTCCTTTTTACTGTTTTCTTACTTTTATTTTTTATTGCTTACTGTTTTCTTTTACAGATAATTTTAACATCAATCATGTTTTCTTTTAAAATCATACCACTCTATTACCTCAAAATTTTGTGTGACAAACACCAACAATTTTAACTAAGATGCTATTTTTTGCTTTAAATCTACTTTTAATATAATATTAAACACTTTAGCTTCTGTTACTGAGTCTGTTGCTGTTCTGTTTAGATTATTAAAATATTTGAAGTGTTAAGTTTGTAGTAAATATCGTTCATTCAAAACTTGACAACAGGTATAGATTTTAACAAACATATTTATATGATTACAAGGTATATTAATTATGTTGTGTACATAATTGGTTTTTTATTAATTATTTCATTATTTAAAATTTTGAATAAACTTTTAACAGAATTTTTAAGACTGGTTTTTTAAATATTTTTCAAAGATATTTTAAAGTTTTAGGTTTTTTTTGTTCTTTTGGTGATACAGTTGCTCAGAGATATTACAATTGTTTTTACAAAAACTTTTGTACAATTAACTTTGTATTTATTTTTTCATTACTATCATCCAAAGTTTAAATGTTATCTTTGACTTTTCAGATACTTTTGTAGTTTTAAAATATCATATTTTTTTTTCTACAATTATCTTTTGTATACTTGTCTAAACTGTTTTGAAACTATTTTATCAAGGCTGACTTACATTTTTACAGCTAAAAATAGCTTATGTGCAGCAAACTTGATTTATTATGAAAATACAGCATTTGAATATGTGGTTATATAAAACTGATTATTACAAACTTTTTGTTAATAGTTTAATAATATTTCTTATTAAACTTAAGTTATCAGTTTATAGTTTCAATAGTTCACTTAACAGTTACTTAACATTTCATTGAAATAATTTACTATGACATTACTACAGTGACATCTAAGCTTTTAAATAAACTTTTGTTTAAACATTTATTATAATTATTGTTATATAAAGTGTAAAAAATTAATGTTTAAGCGGGAATTCCCAACTCCAATTGACGTCATTAGATGTGTAAACGAAATTGACCAGTGCGATATATAGTGATTTGAAAACACGAAAACTGTTTGAGCTGAAATAATTAATAAAAATTTTATCAAGCTGAAATTATATTTTGTTTAATATTCTTTGTAAATTATTAATTAAATTAAAAAAAATTAGTTAAAATAAATATTTTAAGCCTTGTATGATTAATCTAAAATTATACTTCGTTATAAACAAGCTATATAAATACATAGATAGAATCAAATTCATTTATTATGAAATAAAATACTTAATTGATTTTATTTTACAGTATTATAATGTATATAAGTTATTTTATCATTTGCTTTATTTTAAAAATAAAAGCAATTAAATATATAAGTTTTATTGGTTTATGATAAATAAGTTTTATTAATGAATTTATGAAATATGATTTTTAAGCCTATAATTGTGGTATAAAACAATAGTGAATTTAATATAGTTTCAGCTTGATATTGATGCGACATCCTGTGCAAGTATTTGTTACGTGTCCAGTTGTTATGATAAAAGTTTTATACTTAAATGATTATTTAAATAAAACTTTAAAACTGCATAACTTATTTAAAGCTGCTGTTATAAACTGATTTTATAAGATTGTGAAGTTATACATTAAGATATAGATACTTTAAAAAAAAGACAAAACTAAAAAATGTTTAATTATCAAAAAAATTATCAACGCATTTTTAAATAATACAAGTTTTTTTAGTCAATTTTTATAAAAAAAACTATAATTTAGTACAGTATATCTAAAACTTAAGCTTAAAAAAAAACATTTTTTTAAGTAACTTTTTATACTTAAATGGCAAGAAAAAACATTTTGTTTTTTAGTCTTTTGGTTTCAGTATAAAACTAAAGTATAACTATGTTTTAAGCTACTACAATTTTAAAACTATCATTTCTATTATTTAAGTTTAATTTAAGTTCACTCGTTTCTATCATATTATACACTTGTAATATTGCTTAAAATAGAGAAACTGCATAATTTGTAATATTTAAAACATCAATAGCAGAAAAAAACTAGAAAGAGAACAAATGTCATATAGAGCATAATTTGTAATATTTAAAACATCAATAGCAGAAAAAAACTAGAAAGAGAAAAAATGTCATATAAATAAATGTTTGCTATTAAAACTAGTTTGAGTACTTACGAGAAAGAAGTTTATTATTTTTCATCATTTACCTAATTTTTAGATACTTTATACTTTCCTTTAAAGTATGTATCTAAATTAGAAAAAGTTAATTTTTTATGTTTTTTTGTATAACTTCGGCATTAATTTTTTGTTTAAGTTTTATTAGATTAAAATTAAAAGAACTACTTACATAATATAATTTTGTTTAGCTCATGACTTTCCCGATAATAAAAACAAAGGCTTTACAGTTTTTTAAATTAAGTTTTAAAACAAAGGTTTTAAAGTTTTATTATAAAGTTTTAGACAAACTTTATTATAACAAAGACTTAATCAGACTATGTTTTTTATTATGACAATTAAACTTATTTTTTCCTAAAACATACACAAAATTTTTATTATAATAATAATAATACTAATTTACTACTAATTTACTAATTTACTAATTTACTATGAGTTAAATTAGTTTAAAAACTCTTATATTTGTTTAGTACAATAAATGTGCTTTTTAAATAGTAATTATCGTTTAAAAGTAAACAAAATATATAGTTTGTACAAGTAAGAAGTTAGTAATGTTAAAATATAAGTATACTTGTCACTAACTGAATATTCCAACAGACTAGAGTATAACTAAATAAGTCATGTATTCAAACGTTAATAAACTAGATGAGTTTTTAAAAAACTACTCTGGTCCTCAAAGCATGTTGCGAGATGTTTACAAGTTCGAAAAGGACAAAACGACCAAAGAAATTGAAACGGGGAATGAAATGTGTGAAAAAGCAAAAGAATACCTTTTGAAAGAAGTCAACGAAATATTCTACGACACTTCGAACTTCAAAAGACCTTCTGCAGACTTCAAGCATGAACTTGAGCTGTTGGATTATGACGATCCGGACTACACGTTCGTGCACGATTCGCTAGGCTGTAGCAACAAGAACGTTGCGGTTGTAAAGTACAAAAAACCTAAAATTTACAAAATTAAAACATCTAACGAGTCGAGCCTAGGACCTATAGTTTCTGATGCTTCAAGTTTGCTGTTGCTTCACGGAACTGTGGGCCAATGCGTACAAGGAATTTTAAAGGAAGGATTCAGACCATCGCAATGCGGTAGCTGTGGTCCGGGTGTTTACCTGACCAACAGCTTTGACATAGCTTCGCAATACGGCCGCTGTTTTGTTAGTGAAGAGGGAGTTGCCCAGAGAATTAGTTACTTTTTTGTTAACAAAGTGATGAACACTGGTAATAAAATACCCAACAAAAACAAAAGTGAAGATACTTTCGGGAAAGAAGCAAAGGAGAGTAAGACTTTATTTGTAAGGCCCATGCTTCATAGACCAACATATGAGAATGGAAAAAGTATTAATGCAACAATGAGTCTCTCTATAATAAAAAACGAATCTTCAAAAGAGCATATTGCTTATGAGCCGACGCTCAAGGTTTTTGACGTGAGATCGGGTATAAAAAATCAAGTGCACTTCAAAAACACTCAGCAAGACTCGTTTGACAGCGAACTGAACCGAATTGTTCATGGTACGTTCAGTGTTCCTTTTGAACAAATTAGGTCTTTCGTGGCTCATCATGAATTAGTCACTCCCGCATACTTGGTGGAAATAAAAGAAGAAATTAGTACCAGTAGGTTAGCGAAACATCTGTTGTACGATGTTTTTCAAGTGCCACATTTTGATGTTAACAGCGGCATTTTTCCATGGTATGCAGATCCCTCACATAATGATTTTGATAGAAAAACTTCAACTGAACGCGACGTATGTTCATTGAAACTTCTTACTGCGGAATTAGTAAGAGAAATGGATGCAAACCAACAAATAAAAAACAATCTTATAAAGTCTAAGTTTAGTTCAAATATTTCTTCATTTGCGCAGCAGCTAGTTTTTGAAATGAGTGCTCTTTTTACGTCAGGTGCAGGTGAATCCTTCAAATACAAACTAGAAGAACTGCCAAGTTCAGATGAAGATTACCAATTTGTTTTGAGCTCATTAAAAAACCAAGATTGCAAAGCAATCCCAAAAGTTCTCCACGTCTTCAGAACTAATCCTGTCGATCAAAACGAATTTCGATTCACAATTTACAGTAGCCTTTACCTGCACGGAGTTACTTCTAACAACGTTCTTAATGTACTTACATCTGGCTACCCAATGAGTAACTTAGCATTAAGTGAACAATGTAGAGAAAAGTGTGTTGGTAAAAACATAAACAGCAAGCAATGCTCTTGCTATTGCTCTTCCTCATTAAGTAGAGAACTTTCAAAAGGCGCTAGTTACTGCAACGTCAAAAATAAACTCAAAAAGTTGTCTTTTGTTTTCGTTGCAAGCACAAAGACAACTAATAGTTGGTGGAATACTTATTCAGATGAGTTTGTCGAATACTCAAAAAAGATAAAGGAATACAACAAGAGTATGTATGGCAGGACAAACATCACAACTGATAGAGATAGTAATGGCTGTTGGTTTAAAACTAGCTCGATAAAATCTAGCTCTTGTAGTTTAGGTTTAAATCCAGGGGTGTGGAACAATGAAAATCAGAGCAAACTAGATACCATATCAGGGAAGGCTCCCACATACTTGGTCGTATTTAGTATGTAACATATTTAAAGAAAAGTCTTAATCTTCTGCTTAATAACTTTCTTAATTGTTATTTTGAATTTAAGTCAAGTATATTCCGCAAAGGTTCTATAAATACTTAATCGAAGCTAAACTTTTTGAATAACCGTTTTAAAATAATCTTTTACATAGTCCAAACGTTTCCTAAGTCTTAAAAAGTCATACATATAATTTCAATTAAAAAGTGTTTAAATTTAAGTAATTAGAAAATAACTTTTAGTTTTGAAAATACTAACTATATAAACATTTGAAAAAACTGTTTGTACAATTTAAAATTATCATAAGTTAGCTTTTGAAATGACAACTACAATTTTGAAATTTAATTATTTATATATATATAATAGTTTATACACTACATGCTCTTCATTCTTTGTTCGTTTAAATTCAGTTTACTTAAATTTATGTGTACAAGTCCACGTATTGCAAACACTGCTTTTAGCTTATAAAAAAGTTAAAAAATTATTTTATTAAATTTTTCTAGTTTAAGCCGAGTTAACACTTTGTATTTTGTAATATTAATACTTACTTAGTGTAATTCTTATACTTTTTTTTTCGTTATTTCTATTATTTGTATTTATTGGTAACGGGTCAAATATGCAAGAGGACGTTTTTGCACCAAGGGTCAAATATGCACGAAGGGACACTTTTGCACGAAAGGAAATTTCTTCACAAAGACACTTTTGCACGAAGAGTAATTACTGCATGAGACTATAAAAAAAGTAATAAAAAAAATTATAAAAACGATAAATTAATAAAAAACACAGAAAGTAAAAATAGTTACCTACCGAGGTTATGAATTAGGGGTAACAGTAAAATTTAAAAAAATTAATAAATATAATTAATAAGAAAAAAGTAAAAAAAAAATTTTTGTCAAAATACAAAAATGAACAAAAATAAGTAAACGACCGACGGTAAGGGTTAGAGGTAATAATGATGATTAAAAAAATATTAAAATAAAATCAGTTAAAAATGTTTCAACCCGTGCAAAAGTATCTTTATGCAATATCGACTACTCGTGAAAAGTTGATACCGTGCAGAAGCAAAAATGTCCCTTGTGTGAAATTCACTCTTCCTGTAAATATCACGTCTATACGTCTTTTTCTATAAACAGCGCTTTTCAGGAACAATAAAATATATCCGTTTCTTGTTGTTTTCTATAGACTTGTAAGTCTTCTTTACTATTAATTTAGAGTAGTATTTTTAAATTTAATACCGTAAAATTCGCGCTTTTTCTGACATGCTTTGCGACTTTATTGATAAAATTTGAATACTCTTAGTAGTAGCATCTTTAATGACCTTTTGAGAGTAATTAAATTTAGTACAGTGTGCTACAATTTGTCGTATGTCAATTATTCTGCCACATTTTTGCTTATTTGAGTTTTATTAAATGATCTACTAAAAAATTACTCGAGAATATTTTATAGGTAGTTGTTTTTGAAAAGGAGCAATAACCACAAATTTTACTTATACCATTACGAAATTTGATTTCAAGGCTGGCTTAACCAACTACTTGAGTCAAAACTTATTAGTTATTAGTCATTTTAAAATACTTATAATACTGACAATGAAAATATTTGATCGGTTTAATTTTTCTTTTGACCGTATATTTTACGTTTAAAATTGACATTAAAGTTGTGAAAATATAACTTCTAAACTAAGTTATGTTTATTGTGCTTTTATTATAATGAGAAAGATTAAATTTCTTCTGGTTCAAAGTGCTGAACTTTGACTGCTAAAATATCTAAAATAAGTTTAAAGTCTGTTAGTGATAAATGTCAAGTATTTATCTTAACCATCACAATGGTATGAAAATTCATAGAATTGTCTTCAATTGGAGTTTTTTATATAAAGGTAAGCAGTTTGTTAAGTCAGTGGGTCACACACACAGGAAAATAGATTTTGAACGCCGGATTTAAGTCCCAATAATTTAAGTTTTAGCGACCGCGTAATTAGAAAAAAAAATTAAATTAAAAAGAAAATAATCTTTCAAAAATATTAAAACCGAAATGGTAGCTTACTAAGAATAATGTGTGCTAAATAAAAATTTAGAATTCATTTCAAAAAATATCTATTAGTAAAATGCTCATTTTTTTCGCAATATGCTTTTTTTCCAAAATATATATTGCAAAAATAAGAATTTTTGATAGTCGGCCTTACATTGCCCACTCTAATTTAAAGGATACTTTTGGGTTCATCAAGATAAAAAAGTTGTGAAGAATAAATACAATTGACGTACTGCGATTGGTCTTTTTACACTAAATATTTCTAAAGTGGTGTTTCAAAATATACTTTAACTTACATTTTTTGTCAGATCTAACCGTTAGGTGTACTTGATATTACCTGATCGAGTATGAAATTTAAAGCTTTATAAAAAGTTAATAGTATATTAAATTTGTTTTATCCTTTTTATTCTGTAAATATTCGTAAAAAGTTCCGTTAATCAAACATAACATTTAATTTGAAACTCATTACTAAAACTAACATCTACATAATTTCTTTAATATTAGCTAAAGACGACAGCACTTGTTACAATATATTTATTTTAAAAAAAATTAAAACAATTGGTTTTAGTACATTACTTGACCAAATACTATTTTTGTATTAATTTTAATTTTTTTTGCATAAGAAAACTAATTTATTATAATTGAAAAAAATAATTGAATTTGTACTTTTTTAGGGCTAATTTTTTTTTAGAGCAATTAAATTTACCTAAACTAGATTAAACTATTAGATACTGTGAAAACAAATTATAACTTATGTTTGATCTATGTTCTTTGGCATCCATCTAATCCATCAAACACTTACATAGCTTTAAATTAAATGCAGATTAAAATCTTTCATATTAAAAGACGTAAACTACTATAGCAATCTTAAAAGAAAATTATTAAAAAATCGTTATTAAACCTTTATAATTTTTTTTATCTGTTGCAGACTTTGATTTACTGTAAACGTTTTTGTCAAGTTTTTAACAGAATTCAATTTTGTATTTACTTTAGATCTTTAATGACTAAAAGAAAAATTAGAAATTAAACTAATTCGATTTTAAAGAGATTTGATTTTTACAAGTAAACATTTCATATGATTTTGTCAAAACAAAAGTTTAGAATAAAATAAAAATTTGTTCTAATTATTGATCTAATAAAAAGAAAAAAAAAATGAACACAATTTAATTTGAAAAGCCTTAAGTTATATAATTGTTTAAGTTGTTTTACAAAGCAGTTAGTCATTAAACTATTACTTTTATAACTTGAAAAAACTAAAGAACAACATTATATCAGCATTTCAAACACAAATAAATATATTAAACAAATTAATTTATAAAAGTGCAAAATATGTTACATAAAACTGTGAGTGATCAACTAATAAATATATTCTGAACGAAGTTAATATGAAAATGCTTTAAGAAAATATTTTTTTAACTTATCTAATACAACATTTAGAACAATTTACTTCAAGTCACACTAACGGTGAAGTATGTTATATTTAATGTATAATAACTAAATCCGAACATTTTAAGAAATGAAATAACTGTATATAACATTCATTTTTTATTTATAGTTACAAGGCGTGTATAAAACTAATTAAATGTTTATAGTCGGAGATTTTCTAAAATAATGACAAATTTTAAATTTACAACGATATACAATAAAATGATTTATATAAAAAATTAAACTAGAAGACAAAATTTTTACTCTGAAGGACAAATCTTGGCAAAACTTAGCAAAATTTATTGTTAATCTTTTAAAGAAAGTTTGTGATACAATGATCATTTAATAAGTGCTAACGTGTATTAAAAATATAATTTAAACCCTCTCAAAAAAATCCTTTTCTTTAAATTCTTAAGTTTAGTTGTTTTAGTTTTTAAGATTACGTCGTGAGCCATAGGTTTTTCATTTACCTTTGAAGCTTGACTTAATATTACTTCTTTTATTTTTATTAATTCTTGATGAAATAGTAAATAAGTTTATAAATTAGTTTAAATTAAATTGACCTCTTGACATATTTATTAAATACAAAAATAATTTTAAATTAATTTTGGATAAGGTAAAGTATAATAAAAATTACTTTTATCTTTGAGTCATTATCAAAAATTTTTACAATTAGGTAAATAAGTAGCATAGTTGTTTATAAAATTTAAACTAAAGTCAGTTAAATTTATGCATGTTGAAAATAAAGTTGCCGAAAAAAAAAATGTTTAAAAACTATTTTAATTTGTTTATGGAAGATATTTAGCATTGAAAAAATGTTTAAACTAAAAACTACAACCAGTGCAAGTTTATTTCTGGCATTATAAGTAATCCATTGAAATCTCGAATTGCCTGGACTCGAACCCGAAACCTATAGATTACAATTGCAACGTCTTAAGAATTAGACTAAACTACAAAAAACCGATTTGTTGAATGTAAAATATTAATTAAGAAAAGATCACAAATTATTTTCAATTGTTTGTTTTTATTAACATAAAATTTCGAGTAGTAAACAATTTTGTGTTAATACTTTACGAAGTTTAATATTTTGAAAATCAAAAAACAAATCACCGTGAGTTTACTGTTAAAATATAATGTCAAAACAAAAAAAAAAGACAAAACAAGGGTCATACTTATTATAAACTAATAAAATGATATAAAACAGTATAAAAACAATTCGTGTTGCTGTAAATTAATAAGACTTTATTTTGTTTCACAGCGTAAAACAGGGTTTCCCAAACTCTTTTACTAAATCGCCCCCTTTTCAGAAATTTGAAAAAAACCGCCCCCAATGATTTTATATAGAATTTTTTTACTTCTTGAGTACGCACTTTTGAGCTAAAAAAAATGTATTCTTGATATAATTTAGTCTGGCACTTCTTATGCATAAGAAGTTCCAGACTAAATTATATCAAGTTTTGACATTATATTTACACTTTTGTTTATGTTAGTACATTAGTTTACACTTTTGTTCTATGCTTAAAGTAATTTACAGGGCTTGAAAAAATAATTTACAGTTATATGAAACTAATGAAACCTTTAGGTTAGTTGTGGACAAGTTTTGTAGTCACCAAGTCAACTAAAAAGTTCTTTTCTAGTGTCGACTTGTTAAAAAAATGTACTTGCGGGCTGCATAATTTGAAAAACTAACATAAAAGAAAGTAAAAAAACTCGAGAAAATTTGTAATACTAATATTGTGATCTAGGAAGTACAATAGTGAACTGAATACCAAAATGAAAGCGTATTTTAAAGTTTTCAGTATCAAAAAGCTAAATTTTATTTGTTTTGCAAAAGTCTTAGTTTTCAAGGTTCTTAGCGGGCTGAAATTTTACTGGATCTGGACCGTACGTTACCCATCTAAAATCTTAACTGAAACCTGACATTATAGTAATCTCTTATATAACGAATTTCGGACATTTTGAAGTGAATGCTAAATAACTTATTCAAATCGCACAATACAGTTAAATTGTTTTATAAATAGGCATATTCTATAATTACTTTACCTTAAATTAAAAACCTACAAAATAATAAACAGCTTATTTTAAACATAATGAAATAAATATTAAAACATCATTGCTGATCTAGTTTTAGGAAGTTTGACCGACTGTTTGATTATCTCAAATGAAAACTGGTTTTATTAATAGCTTCTTAATGCGGAAAAATTATTAATTTCAATGCTAAAAGATATTATAAGCAAGTTAGTTGTGAAGTTAAAAACCTAACTTTCAACTTTTTAAACTATATGTTTCGTAGTAGAATACCATAAAACAGTATTTGACTTGGAATAAGCTTTAAAAATCTAAACCTTAATCCTAACACTAATTTATTTTTTTATTTTAATTAAAAAAAGTTAAAGGTTTTACAGTTAATTTTGTGAACAGAGAGAAGTTTCGTTAAAATTTAGTTTTGTAACTGTAGCAGCCTTTTCGATGGCTTATTTAATTCTGTTCAAAAATGAATTTGTTTTCTAGCTATCAATCTATAATAACTTAACAGAAGAAAATAGTGAAAAATTAATAGCTTGGATTGAAATATTAAAAAAACAACATATTTTAGTTGTCAATTTTTTTGAATTTAGACAAAAACATAGCTAAAAGGAAAAGCTATAAACAACAACTTAACTTCCTCGCAAATGATTGGATACTTTTGCCTTGTTTTTGTTGAGTCCAAAAGCTTTCATAGCTTTCATATCGTTCTTTGGAAACATTTACTTTAAGCTCAAGGTCAGTTTGTAAGTCTGAGAAAGTTTCCTGTAAGTCAACGTCTACTTCAAAAAGATCTGCTTCGAAGGGATCCATAACCCACTTCGGGACGTTTAATTGAAAAACGTTAGTAAACAGTTTATCAATGTTACCTTTAAGCTGTTCCAGATAACATGAAAATACTTCTACTTCACCTTCACTTATTTGAAGTTTTAAGTTTTCCAAACTTGCAATCTGTGAAAACTGATTATTTTTGAAATATTTTCTATACAGTTCAAGTTGGTTTCTGAAACTGGTTGTTTTACTTTTGACTTTAACAAGATTCAAGTTTTTACCTTGTAAAGTTTTGTTCAGATTGTTGATCTTACCATATAAGTCTTACATGTAAGCAATGTCTATTTTTTGATTTAAACAAAATTGTCTGCCAATCCCAATACCTTATCCTTTTCAGAAAAAAAAATCGGTCACTGAATTAAAAACAGCCAAAAACTTACTTAACAGTTTCCTTTTGATAACCATTACACTTCTGTATGTATTATCAACATATCAAAAACCTCATCATTGTTATTGCACAGCTGTTTAAAAAGACGACTTTGTAAAGCATACCTTTGTATTTTGTTGACAGCTTTTATCACAAAGTTTAATGAGTCATTTAGACGGACGCTCAAATTTTTTACAACTAAATGTCTTCGATGAATATCGCAATGAATAGTAAAAATATCAGGGTTTAACTCTTTTCATAATTTTATCACCATATACGTTGTACCAAAAACGGAGCACCATCTGTTGCAATTCCTATAAGAGGTTCTAAAAGTATTTTATATACTTTAAAATATTTTCAATTTTTCGAACAAAAACCTTACTGTGCTATGCGTTTCCATTAGTTGGAAAAACGCTAGTTTTTCGTATGTTGTATCATCAACTATTAAACGCACGCAAACAAGAAAATTAAATTTAATTTCCGGTATAACCACTGACCGATGGCTCGGTCGTAGTTAGGTTAGGTAATTGCTTATTATTGCTTTTCGCCTTAGTTTGCGACCGCGTCATGCGTTTTATGTCGTCCATCGATAAGCGTTTGGACGACATGAAATCTTAGTTAAAATATATATATATAATATTATAAAAAGAAAACGTTCTAATGGAACGATCAATAACTTTAATGTATTGAGCTTATTTATAATCTATTTTCTAGAAAACAACTTTAAGTGAATGGTGAATTTATATACATTTAAAAACAAAACACGACAATGTGATAAAGTAACGTGATGAAGTTCTACCACAACTGACTCGAGGTTTTCTTAAGCTTAGTGACTGTACGCTGGTTACAATTTACAAAACTCAAGCAATTCTACTATCCTTTGCAGAGCTTCTATTCCCTTTGCCCAATCCGTCAACAACAACGCACAACAACCCAAACATCCTTTTAACACACTAAGAAAAACTTATTTATTTTTTTACTCTCTTCTCTACTTACTACGTCACGCACAAGTCTTTCTGTAATTTTCCACTTAAAACTTTGACTCCTTTGATGTAAATTCCACTTAACTTATCTTTGACTCCTTCATTGTATTTCTCGAAACAAGTAGTAAACTACTACTTGTTATATTACCCTTCCTACCTTACTTAATTGATTTGTTTTTATCTTTTTAGTGCTAAAATATTTAAAGTTATTTTCTCGTTCTAGCTTTTGAAACAAGTAGAAGCTACTACTTGTTATACTACCCTTCCCTAACTTCCTTTTTTTTTTTTTTTTTTTTTTTTTTTTTTTAATAATCTAAATGAGCACTTATAGTTTGTACTTACTTTTGCTAGGCTAAAACCTCTACCCAACTTCAGGCACTGCACCCAAAAAAACCTCACTACAGCCGTTAGTAGAACTAAGAAAAAGTTAAAATTACGAAATATTTTTTACGGAAAACTATAAAACTGTACTTTAAAACATGAATTGTTCGAGACTCAAAATATGAGAAAATAACACGAAAAAACAATGCTAGTATTCAAATTAATATTAAAAAAAAAAAAAAAAAACATTTTCATTGAAATAAAAGATAAAATTCTTTAATAAAACAATATTTTTCAGATTTATAGTTATTTTTAAATACTTAGAAAAACCCCTCTTTTTTTTTTTATTTCTTTTTAGAAACACACAAAAATGGTTTTTTTAAAAAAAATTAAAAAATTAAAAAAAAAAATTATTATAATATGTTAGCAATTACACACAATTTGTAAAACAGAAAAAAAATTATAATTAATACCTAAGTTACAATTTGTCTTGTAAGTTCGCGTACACAGCTTCTCGTTACTAGGAACCTCTCGTTGCTAGAAAAGGAAATCTCTCGGACAAGGGGTTCGTTCTTTTGGGGAAAACTCGAAATCCTTGGTGGAAATTTAGCTTGATTGAGAGGAAAACAGGGTCCTACATCGAACTTGGTTTTTCTTGTCCGAAAAACTCTGGTGTGTTTAAATTTGTCTCATTTACACAAGGGAACCAATGCGACAATTGATCTTCGTCTTTAAATGTTTGTTCTATTTCCGGCAACGTTTTAGCTTCTTTAGAAACCGATTTCAAGGCAGTTCCCACCTGGAGGCAGTTCGAGATTCCGTGCGACTGTTCCATAATCTCAGCTGTCCCATCTCTTTCATCTCCACTTTTCCAAATCTTAGATAATAACCCTCCGTCATTTGCTACTTTCTCTTTTTTGTTTTTTTTTATTGATGACTTCTGTTTTTTATTTAATTTTTTACTGTCTGTCTCAATCTCTTCCTTTCCTGTGTCTCTATATTTCATCTTGATTATTGGTTTATCCTCGGACGTAGTTCTTTTCACGACATTGATATCAACGTCTCCACATTGAATAGAAAACAGGTGGTGTGTATTTGTTTTTGCAATTTTCACTCTCTCATGTTCTGGCGTAGATTGTCCTGAGTTTAGTTTTCTCTCGAGTCCATCTTGAATGGTCAAGCAACTCATTTTTTCATCTTCTATATTTTTCAGTTTGAGCTCTTTAACTTGTTGTTTCCATTTGACTATTTCTTTACTATGTTTTTCTTCATGCTCTTTGTTTGCCTGTTTGAGTTCCTTTAACTCTTTCAAGAGATTTGTTATTCTTAGTTTTTTAGTTCTTAGTTTTTCTTGGACGTTTTCCTTTTTTCTCTTTTGCTTATTTAATCTTTCTTGTAATACTTCAATGGTATTGTTGGCATTAAGTATTTTGTCACAAAACTCAGTTCCCTCCTTTCTTAAATTTATTCCGTCCTGCGTTAAGTCATTTATAACTTCACTTTTTTTTCTAAGTTCGGCTTTTAACCTTCCTACTTCAGTTCCCATAAATTCCATTGCCCCTTTCACGCTAGAATCATTAAATGATTGTACAGCTTTCTTTATAAGTTCTTCTTGTAAAAGTTCCACTAACTCATTTTCTATGAGAGTTTCTTTCCCTTCATGTGTAACGTTTGAAAGATATTTTTCATCCTCAATTACCATAATTTTTGTTGCATCCTTTTCTTTAATAACCTCTTTTTGTTTAACCATTTTCTTGACATTTTTTTGGTCGTAGGCAAGGTGAGACTCTTTAGAATTTTTAACAAAACTTCCCACATCTTCGAGGTTGTTAGATCTTTCCTTTGCAATTTCCATTTCACTTAAAGTGTGCTTTTTTAGCTTAGTTGATGATTCATTTTCCACTCCTTCAGATATCTCCGTCTCTTGCATTTGAACTTTGCTATTTTCTTTTCGTTTCTCCTCCGTCGTATGTAAAATTTTTACACCAGATTGAGTTCGTACTTTTTGTGGTTTTGTTTCTTGAATCGTACCATCTTCTTTTTGCTTTTTGTTAGTTGTCTGGGCTGCCTCTTCGCTAGTTGGCGTTCGTGCTCTTTTCGTTGGCATAGTAACCTTCTTCCCACTATTTCCTTTTTGTATGTTATTTGTCGAGGAAAATGTCCTATCTCCTGATTCCGTTTCTACTTTTCTTGATCTCGTAGCGCTGATGTTTATTTTCATATTACTCTTCTAAATATTTTTTGATGTTGTCCACGACCCTTCATTAGATTGCCATCGTCTCGATGGCATTGTATTCCTACTCACATTCTTAGTTGGTTCGTATCTTGATTTGTTGAGCCTCATATCTTCTTCTCTTCTTGGCTGGTTATTTCTTAATGAGTAGTTTGATCGTCTATAATAAGTGGACCTGGAAGGTGGCGTTCTTCTATTGTCCCAGCGATAATAACTATTTGTTCGACGTATAATTCTTCTGTCTTCCGTTCTACTGTCATATCTTCTATCTTCAGAATCATATTTGTCTCTTCTGTGATCACAATTTTTGGTTTTATCGATTTCTGTTAAACTATCAGTTTCGCTTGCCAACAAAGACACAGCGTCTTCGGATTTGTTCGTGCTGTTACAACTCATTGTTAATTAAACAAAAATGCTGTTAAGAAGAATAATTGTTATCCAAACGTTATTATATATATATTTTATTTATTTATTTATTTATTTTTAATATTTTTATATTATTTAACCAACTCATGTTTTAAATTTTGGATAAATATTATTTTCAGTAAATTTTATAAGTTCATATTACTTACTTTACTCTATTGTTTCAATGCATTCTCAATTTAAGTATACTGTGGCTCTGTTTTTTTTTTTTCTCTTCTTTTTTCCTTTTTTTTTTTTTTTCTTTTTATTTATTAATTTTTTTTTTTTTTTTTTTTTTTATTTTTTTTATTTTTTTTTTTATTTTTTTTTTTTGAAAGTGATGTGATGAAGAAATAATGTGATTAATATTATAATAATTATCCCTGACCTTGTTGTTAATGAAGGAAAAAAAAAAAAAAAAAAAAGGAAAAACAAAAAAAAAATATTAAAACCAATATATACATGATTAGTAACGGCCACCTATTTCTCATTTTTTATCCCCCTCATTTGGTTTTTTTCCACATTTCTCCCTTAGTGTTTGAATAATAATAACAACAATTAAGATTGTTGCTATAATTGTATATATATGTCCTAAAAGTTCTAAGATATTCTTAATTTTCTTCCAAATCGAATATTTAATTTTTTCCAGCATGGCCCTCACATTGTTGTAGTCCATAGTATGCGTTTCTGCCAGTAATTCTTCTATGTTGATTCCATCACTTATATATTCTTCCTTGGTAATTAACAACAAATTTTTGAGTTGTTGTTGTGTAACATCTTCTTCAGACCAAGAAACTTCTTGTAGGTCTTCATTTAGGTTTTCCTCTAAAATGTCGAAATTTTTTTCCTCTAGTTCAACATTTTTTATTGTAATCTTTTTTAGTGCTGGTATTTGATCGATCAAGGTATTGTTTTTATAAATTATCAAGCTGTTATTGAAACTAAATGTCTTTCGTTTAGTAGGTGTAACTGTAGAGCTAATTTTTTCCGTAAGGAATCTCCCTTGACGCAGCGATGTAAGCTTTGCTTCCGTGCCAGTATAGGCCACAAATAATGGCCTATCTGACACATGAACTTTATAATATAAATTAGGCTGCAAAACTGCTTGGACTTTTGAGCACCTTAGCTCTCTTAGGACCCCTCCTGTAAAAATAGCTTGTACCTCTCTTTCGAGAAGGTAAGATAGGACTTGAGATGGATTTAGACTTTGACTTCCCATAAGGGCTACTATATTTGCCCGTGCCATTTCACAGGTTACTAATTTAAAATAGTTTCTCAGATTTTCGCTGTTTAAAAACGACCCATGTGCAATAGATGTCATCGTGGCTTGAATATTTCGTAGTGATGCTGGTATATTATCATCTGCAGTTCCAATTGGCTCAATGTTGCTTTCCTCAGGAATTTCCAGCACATGATTGGTCATTGTACAAAAAAATCTCGATTTTTTCTTTTGTTTTATGCATGCTAATGATTTTGGTGAGCATTTCATTAAGTTCGATACAATCAAGTTTGTTTCGTCTAGTTCGAATAAGTTTCCTTTTGAAGTTTTGTGAATTATAAGAGTTTTATTATCACTCCTCGGTATAGTTTCACAGGTTTTTTCTCTAGGTTCTACATAATTGATTCTCCAGTTTCCTGCTGTGCAAGTTTTGAACTTTCTATTGCAAAACAACTTGCCCAACGATATGTGATGTAGTTCTTCTGTTACCACATTTTTTGTAATTGTTAAATAGTTCAACTCAACATTTTTTACTTCTATTAGGTTTCCAAACCACCCATAAATCGGTTCCAAAATGTTTTTTGTTGTCATGGATCCATCTGCTCTTGGTAAGAGTCTCCCCACTGATGTAAAGTGTCTCTGTTCCCACAATTCACACTCTTTCTTTGTTACAGACCATAGCTAAGCAAAATGACTTGTTACCAAGACTTGTTACAGACATTACTTCCGAAAAGGTAATGTATGCAGTTATGCGTATCTATTGTCATTCTACAAGCCTTCGCCCCCAAGTTATACATTTGATTAAAAGGTTTAAACACCCTTACTGGGTATATTTTAGTAGCGTTTCCTTTGTTTATGCACTTCCCAGGAGGTATAATTTTGAACTGTTGTATTACTTCATTCTTGCAAAGGTCTATATATACCTTTCTAGTTATATCTGAATAGACCATAGCTAAGCAAAGTGTTGTTATCCATAATGTTAACATGACCAGCTTCATTATACTAACTAGCTTCCAGCTTACAATTTTTATTTATAGCCAAATTGAAAACGAGAGAGATGGAGAGAAAAAAAAAATAGTTTGCCAATTTTATTTATCTTTATTTTTTTTATTTATTATTTTTATTTTTATGTTTTTTTTTTATTTTTTTATTTTATTTTATTTTTTTTTATTTTTTATTTTTTTATTTTCTTTATTTTAATTTTTAATTTTTTTTCTTTTTTTTTTATTTTTTTTTTTTTTTTTTTTATTTTGCCAAATCATCTTTGTATTGAGAGCGAAAAAAATAACAACGTCATAAATAAAATAATAATAAGCAAGTAAGTTTAATTTCCACATTAATTATACTTCATGATACACGGTAAATTTGTTTGATAATTTCAAGTGTTCGAGTTTAGAATGAAATTTGGTTATGGAATTTCTCAAAAAGAATCATTTATGACATATATACAAAATTTATACAATGGTTTAATTGTTCTCTCCCACCATTCTAAAATACGGTTGGTTATAAATGATGAAATACCTTAATTTCATCTCCAAATTGAATAGTGAAATATCTTGAAAGCATATCATATGAGCAATTCCTACAAAACCTATTGCGTACGAGCATTTTTCACTTACTTCGTTTTTAAACAGGAATTTAAAATGGGTGCAGAAATTTCTTATCTTATTACTGTTTGAGCATTCATATAAATGAAAATTTTTATGTAAGAATTCTTTAAAGTTCTCATTCGAATTTATATAATTATAGAAGTCTTCTCCATATACGGGGTTAATCATAAGTAAGAACATATCAATTTTATCTAAAATAGTTATAATTTTTAGGGTGATTACTAATCAATATGCCTACAAAAAATTTTACTTTGCTAAATTAGCTCAATTAAATTGAAGATGTAAAAATAAAATAAAAAATTAGTGAGGGATGGAATAAAAATATGGCTAAAAAAAAAAAAATACAAAACAAAACATTTTCTGAGGTAAAAATACTTAATTAATTCAGTAATTGATAAAAAACTATAAACTTGTGTTTCGTAATTATAATCATAGACAATCATATTTAAACATACATTTTTATTATTAATTATATCTGCTTATTTGCTATTTAAATCTAAAAAAAAAAAAATAACAGATATTATGATATTGAAATTCAATGTTATTTAAAGTTAAGTAATTAGAAAAATTATATAAAAAACAAAAACTTATAACAAAACTTAAGTATTGTTTTTCAATTTTGTGATAAACTCAATGTCCGTTTTTCCATGACCCTTTCAACTTCGACGTTTTTTTTCTGACAGATGTCTCGTGGAATTGTCGAGCAAAAAGGTATCTTCTTGTCTTCATCATGGACGTTTGAATTTAAAAGCAAAATTCCTTTCGTAGAAACATCATTATAAAAAATATTTCATTTGGAGTATCTTCTTTCCAAATATTTTCGAGCAGTTAGCTCGGAATGTTTTCATAGTTCAACTATCTTTATAAAATAATAAATATTTTTATTTCTATTTAAGAAGTTTAATTAAGTTCTATTTAGGTGAGTTCCATGTCAACTTATTCGTCCCCACATATCTTCCATATTAACTTATTCGTCTCCACACATATTCCATTCAACTCATTCGTCCCCACACATATTCCATTTCAACTCATTCGTCTCCACACATCTTCCATATCATCTTATTCGTCCCCACACATATTCCATATCAACTTATTCGTCTCCACACATATTCCATTTCAACTCATTCGTCCCCACACATATTCCATTTCAACTCATTCGTCTCCACACATCTTTTTTATCAACTTATTCGTCTCCACACATATTCCATATCAACTCATTCGTCTCCACACATATTCCATCAACTTATTCGTCTCCACACATATTCCATATTAACTTATTCGTCTCCACACATCTTCCATATCACTCATTCGTCTCCACACATATTCCATTTCAACTTATCCGTCTCCACACATATTCCATATTAACTTATTCGTCCCCACACATATTCCATATCAACTTATTCGTCTCCACACATATTCCATATCAACTCATTCGTCTCCACACATATTCCATCAACTTATTCGTCTCCACACATATTCCATATTAACTTATTCGTCTCCACACATCTTCCATATCACTCATTCGTCTCCACACATATTCCATTTCAACTTATCCGTCTCCACACATATTCCATATTAACTTATTCGTCCCCACACATATTCCATATCAACTTATTCGTCTCCACACATATTCCATTTCAACTCATTCGTCCCCACACATATTCCATTTCAACTCATTCGTCTCCACACATCTTCCATATCAACTTATTCGTCTCCACACATATTCCATATCAACTCATTCGTCTCCACACATATTCCATCAACTTATTCGTCTCCACACATATTCCATATTAACTTATTCGTCTCCACACATCTTCCATATTAACTTATTCGTCCCCACACATCTTCCATATCACTCATTCGTCTCCACACATTTTCCATATTAACTTATTCGTCTCCACACATCTTCCATATTAACTTATTCGTCCCCACACATCTTCCATATCACTCATTCGTCTCCACACATATTCCATTTCAACTTATCCGTCTCCACACATATTCCATATTAACTTATTCGTCTCCACACATTTTCCATTTCAACTCATTCGTCCCCACACATATTCCATTTCAACTCATTCGTCTCCACACATCTTCCATATCAACTTATTCGTCCCCACACATATTCCATATCAACTCATTCGTCTCCACACATATTCCATCAACTTATTCGTCCCCACACATATTCCATATCAACTTATTCGTCTCTACATAACGACCAGCTTTCAGTTAATATTACTGGAGCTGTTTACCCTTCCACTTAAAAAAAAAATTTACCTCACATAAAATGATAAATATTTCTGAGTTTAGCCAACGAAGTTCGTATAAAATATTGACAAATTGATAAGTTTCATTATGTAGTGTCACGGGAATAGAATGCGTGAGCGTTTCACGACTTTTATGTTATGACACAGGATTGATAAATACGTAACTTTGACGTGAACATTTCGTTTTCTTTGTTTGGTGACACTGGAGTGGTAGGTGATTTCTTATCACAAAATTAATAATGTGTATCCCACAATTACTGAATAAAAAAAATTAATGAAAAACTTTCGTAATAACAAGTTAAATATTAAAAATGCTGTTGACCCTAGAATTTGCATGTCTTTTATGCAAAAAGAAAGTTCACTTATTATAGTTTTGAACAAAGTATTTGCGATCTCCAGACTTTAAAAACTGTATCAGAATAGCACTCAACTCTGGTTGTCTAATAACTTATAGTTTCTTATTTGTTTAAAGATTTACTTATTCAATAATTTTTGTGAAAACAAGCCTGCTGCTGATTAATGGCTTTTTTTGAAATAATAGTACCAAAAAGTATATTATTTTACCTGATAATATTTGAAAAATTATATACACAATTGCTTATCATAAAACGTTAAGTTTTTTATTGAAAATAAGAGTTTTTAAAGTTAGGAAATCATAATAATATAGTGTCTAAACTTATTACTACTAAATCACTTGACAAACCACTATCTTTTAAAACTCTTCTGTATGTCTTTATTAACTAATAAATAATTATTTTTTATGAGCTTTAACACTCGAAGTTAAAATATTTATTAAAATAATTAAAGTTATATAAGACTGAATGTAAATTACAGTATTAAACTATATATATTTCATTAGTTGAAAATTTGTATTATTTATTAGAATTAGGTGACCTATAAGTTGATAGAGTAACAAAGACATAGAGTAACTCGGATGTTAATTTATTGTTATAATATTTCATGTTTAACATAATGTCATGATTTGACAACTTTAAAACACTTGATTTGTGGTTATTCTACTGGCTTAAAAAAACTATATTTATATTATTTTTATGATATACAATGCACTAAGATTAATATAATTAAATGAATACTGAAATTCACTGTTAACATGCCATGCGAGGTTGCTTACGAGTTAAGTAGTTAAACTAGCAATTTAAAAAGGACCAGAACTTTGCGCTTTTTTAAAAAAAACCAAAATTTCTTCATCATAAATGAATAACATCAACAATATATATATACAAGAAAAAAAAATAAGATAAATTAATATGAAAACTACAACAGGCAGACTATACATATAGTAACTATAAATCATAATATATTTCTAAGCATGACATAATGAGAATAAACTTAATTAGCAATTTGTAGTTTAAGACAATGAAATTTCTACATCGATGCTCAAACCCATAAAATGTCTTATGATAATATCAACATTACTGTTACCTAAACAAATCACAACCGCTTGTGAAGTTATAATCAAAAGTTTATATACCTATTTTTATACACTTTTTAAGCAAACATTAGTGGAAATTTCTAGGCATTAAGTAAGATGTTTTAAAAATAAATAAAGCTACTCATACTTTATATTTTTTTATAATTCATTTTAATAAACTAAATTAATAAGTTATTAAAACAAAATATTTATTATATTATTTAGATAATTTAATAAAAATAATTAAATGATAACAGTTTTTCTAATCTATGTTCACAGAAATATGTTTGATAGTTATTGTATCATTATAGCAATCAATAGTTAAATATTAAATGTATTAATTAACTTTTTACTGAATTATCTTTATAACTTTATCAATAGATATAAATCACTATAAGTATTTAAAATAATTTTAAACCTACAGAGAAAACTAATTATTAAACTACAAGTTTGCCGTACATTGTGACGTAATATATCAATTGAGTTTGAATTAAGTTTTTTTATTTATGCTATGTTACAAGAGACTAATAAGACAATTAGTTAATAAAATTAAGTGTTTTGGTAAGAAAAACTTCATATTACTTTTAGGTTCTGTTTTGTTATCGATTAAAGTCAAACGCCATACTAAATAAATTAAAGCCAGATGTTATGAAAATTTAACAATTGTTATTTACTCCTAACGTTTTAGATTTTATCGATAAGAAAATAAAATCCAACTGAAATTTAAATTGATAAGAAAGTTTAACTTTAACGACAGTAACTATAAAAAGTTATCAGATGCTTGTAAAACGAAAATAGCAAGTTTTTTTTTTGTTATTGTTTGAAAAATTTATTTTTAACAATTTTTCATGTGAAAATTTACAAAAAACTGTCAATCATTACTCCTATTTGTTTATGATTAAAGTACTTTTTTCCTGCTGTAACTTTATCTTAAGAAAATTTGGTTTTTTATACGACGGGAATTTTTTTTTTTTTTTTTCACAAACAGGTGCGGTTAAATAATTTAAACTCCTTCCGTTGTGTTAACAATCTTTAAAACATTGTTAAAAAAGATTTAAAGTTAGGCTATATGATTGTATCGTAATAATTTAAAGTATGAAAATAAATATTCTTAAAGTTATTAAGTATTGTGTAGTTATTATACACAAATTGTAATTAGAATATACTAAAACATTCTACACTTCTTATATTTTTAATGAAAACTACAGTAACAAAAATAATAGTAACAAAATAATACATATGACATAGTTAATTAGATTGTAAATGTAAAATAAAATAGTTACTAACAGGTTAATCAATTTCTTCCGAATGAGCTGAATTATGTAGATACAAGACTTTTTCAAAACTCGTCTAAAAGCTATTCCTATTCTTCTGCATCGTGATTTTCCATTCATTTTTCCACGCGTAGAATCAGTCAGTATCCTAGATTCTCTCCTGCTTTCTGTCGATCGCTTAAATTTTCCATAAATTTACTTTCCATGCTTCATTTTACCCCCAACGATAAGAAAGTATAAAAATTAATTAAGGTAAGGTATTTCACTTTCCCAGTTTCTTTGAATAGACTTCATAAAAGTAGTGTTTGGCTCTGCTGTCCATTTTCTATACTTCAAGCTTCATAAGGTTAACAAATGAAAACATAAAAATGTTTAATTCACCATAAATTTACTTTCCATGCTTCATTTTACCCCCAACGATAAGAAAGTATAAAAATTAATTAAGGTAAGGTATTTCACTTTCCCAGTTTCTTTGAATAGACTTCATAAAAGTAGTGTTAGGCTGCTGTCCATTTTCTATACTTCAAGCCTCATAAGTCCAACAAACGAAAACATAAAATGTTTAAATTCACCATAATTTTATTTTCCATGCTTCATTTTATGCCCAACGATAAGAAAGTATAAAAATTAATTAAGGTAAGGTATTTCACTTCTCCCAATTTCTTAGAATAGATTTCATAAAAGTAGTGTTAGGCTCTGCTGTCCATTTTCTATACTTCAAGCTTCATAAGGTTAACAAATGAAAACATAAAAATGTTTAATTCACCATAAATTTACTTTCCATGCTTCATTTTACCCCCAACGATAAGAAAGTATAAAAATTAATTAAGGTAAGGTATTTCACTTTCCCAGTTTCTTTGAATAGACTTCATAAAAGTAGTGTTAGGCTGCTGTCCATTTTCTATACTTCAAGCCTCATAAGTCCAACAAACGAAAACATAAAATGTTTAAATTCACCATAATTTTATTTTCCATGCTTCATTTTATGCCCAACGATAAGAAAGTATAAAAATTAATTAAGGTAAGGTATTTCACTTCTCCCAGTTTCTTAGAATAGACTTCATAAAAGTAGTGTTAGGCTCTGCTGTCCATTTTCTATACTTCAAGCTTCATAAGTCCAACAAACGAAAACATAAAATGTTTAAATTCACCATAATTTTATTTTCCATGCTTCATTTTAGGCCCAACGATGAGAAAGGATAAAGGTTAATATCAAAGTAAAAAAATACTGTCTTATTGAAGCATGAAATTGACGTTTTGTCAAAACAACGCGTATTTTATTAATTGATTATTATTCGCAACTTAAGAATTTAAATTATGATACCAAATTTATCATAGATTAAAACATTTTTTAAAATCGTTAATAATTAATTTAACATAAGTACTGAGAATTCCTTTACAAATATGATAAAAATAATAATAATAATAAAATAATATTTAACTCTTTATTATTATAATACCATCTAACATAACACAAAAAAATCTCAGTATGCTACATACATTTTTCATGCAACTAAAAAATTTGAGTCTGGGCTTTCCTTTCAGTTGTAAAAGTAGATATACATGTTCACAACAAAAGAAAAAAATCTTAAATATCTTCTATCAAAATTGTAACTACTTGAAAAAAATTTAATTATCTACAGTTTCTTGTTCAATTGAATTCCCCTGACTCCTATACTTGAAATAATTCAATTTTGAATAAGTTGAAAAGTTTAACTCAATAAAAGCACTCAAGTTTTCTTAGTTTCTTAAATGATCGAAGTGCTAGCAAAATAAATGTATGCCACAACTTTTTTAATATTTTAATTTAAAAAGTTTTGTGTAAACATATTCATTAATCTAACAATTTCTAATTTTAAGTATCGCGTTTTTTTTAATTATAATATATTTTATTTATCTAAATAGTTACAAATATTAATCAATTATTCGCCGACAAGCTAAAAATTTATACTAAATAATATCAGCTGGGAATATTATTACAAAATAAAACAAAATAAAAACATTATTTTTTCAAAATCTTACAAAAAATTTAAAAAATTTGTTTCAATAATTATATTCCCATGTTAATTAAATGTCACAATTTCGAATACAAATCCTTTGTGTATAACATCGCATATTATAAAATTAAAATATTCGTTTGCACTTATTAACAAAATTTATTTAAAAACAAAATTTTATTCAAAAACTAATTTTTATTCTCATGCTTTACTAATTTCTATTGTCAAAAAGTTTCATATTATATTACAAAGTTGTTAAATGAAAGCTATAGCATCTTATGCATTAAAATATGTTAAATAAAATCTGAAACAATATTTATTTACTCATGCCCATCGATACTTTATACTCGTAACATCGATACAAGATTTATAAATACTGTAAATACATAATATAATACATTATTCTAAAATTAATAGTTTATAATATTAATTATTCAAAAAAATTTTTATAAGTTTTATGATTTTTGGAAATTTTTATTAATTTTTATTATTTTTTTATATTTTTTATTTTTATTTTATTTTTATTTTGTTTTTATTAAATTTTTTATTATTATATTATGGACAAAATAAAAAAATTAATTACATGCAATAAGATGAAAATGTAACACAACAAGTTGATTACCATCGCTTGTTTAAGCTTAAACAGGCCTTACTAAATTAACACAAAAAAAAAATCTTAATAAATAAGTGTTTCGCACCCAATTGCTTATTGTAACGAATCACACAGCTATGCTTTAATATTAAAACTATTTTTATATATCATGCTAAGTAAAACAATATTGTACGAATAAAATATTTTGAACATGTCGATCTGATTAATGTTAATTCCTACTCTCAATTCAAAACTTACTTTTAATCGGATTCATCGTATGTGGTAGTGTCTATATCTGCGTAATTTAGTTCAATATTTCTTTCCTTTAAATTGTATGCAGCCGTAGGTCCCAATTTGTTACCCTCCGCGTCGAGTTCCTCACGAGGGAAATACCCTTTTACGTTTCTTAATGAGACTTTTATCGGTTTACCATTTTTTTCTATGATCATGGAGTGATCGGAATAAGAAAGTATTGGGTACGGGCCGTGATATTGTGCACTCAGATGTGATTTATTCTTTTTTCGAATCCACACTTTCTTACAGTCAAAAAGACCAGGCTCATAATAAGTATGCTTTTCTGTGTAGCATTTATGTTTTCTATATGCATTCGACATCGTATGAAGGAAGAAATTTGTTTCATAAGTGTCAATCTCCTTATGGTTGTTGCTGACCTTGTTGAAAAATATCCGACCACTTACATTTGTGCACGTTCCTAATGCTAATTGTGACGGAGTAAACAGATTCCCTTCAATAAACGAGTTGTTAATGGATGTAGTTATCAGAGGTAAGAGCATAGACCATTTCTCTTTATCGACTAACGTTTTTAATGCAACATTAATACTTCTGTGTTGTCTTTCAACAAAACCATTACTTTCCGGACTATAAGGTGGTACGTATCGATGGTCTATACCTAATTGTTGGAATGCTTCCTTGAGAAGGCTATTAGTAAACTCACATCCATTGTCTGTGACAATAACTTGTGGTACTCCAAAAATTCCGCACCACGATTGTATCAGCGCATTTTTTACTGTTTCAGCTTTCTTATTAGGTAAAGGTGAAGTTACCAAAAATCCGGTACCCCTGTCTTTGATAGTCATGATGTACTTATTATCATCTGAAATTACATTCATTGGACCAATAAGATCCACATGAATAAATTGGAAACGTTCTGTATTCTTTGGATACAGACCTATTTTAGGTCTATTGTGTTTAAAAGTTTTAGTAGCTTGGCATTCGGCACAGCTCTTACACCAATATTTTATGTCAGCCTTCAAAGTTGGCCACCAGTAATCCTTTGCAGTCGCTATTATAGATCTTTCTACTCCCAAATGTAGATATCCGTGAGCTAATTCAAATGCTGTCAAACGTAATATCGAGGGTAAAATTATACGTTGGTTATCTCCTTCTTGGATTACTGCTAAGTTTTCTGATCCCACATATTTTATTTCTTTTTTTAATTCTTTGGCTTTCTTTATTAATAAAGGTTCGTTTTTTTGAAGTTGGGCTATTTCTAACTTATTTAATGATTCCGCTGTTATTAATTCTTCTTCATTTTCAGTCAGATCATCATTTGTGTCAGAACAGTTCAAATCTGTGTTTGAGTTATAAGCATAGTCTGGATCATTATCTTGTAGGGCTATGTGCATGGATGTGCTATGAGGAGGTCTGCTTAATATATCGGCTACTCTGTTATCGACACCAGCTATATGTTTTACAAAAGGATTAAACTCCTTAATTGCCGCGATGTAGCGTTGTTCCATTGGTGACTGATCTTTAATTGGGTTTGTGATTGCTTTTTCTACTGACTGACTGTCGGTCCTAATAAGTTCACGACCAATTACTCTACTTTGAAAATGTTTCAAACTTAAATACAGAGCCCTTAGTTCTTTATAAAAAGTAGATCTATATCTCTTAAGGCTAGGAAGTTTTTTTGAAAAGAACGCAAGAGGCCTTTTATTTCCATTTATTCCTTCCTGCTCTAACACCGCCCCCACATGAGTTTCTGATGCGTCCGTGTATAATATTAATGGTTTATTGTGATCTTCGTAAGCTAAAGTTGCTGCCTTTGCCAACACCTTGAGTGTATCCTTATATGCATTAATTTGGGATTGATTTAGTTTTAGTGGTTTCTTGTTAGTAGCTTTGGGTCCTCCAGACAATTCGTTAAGTGGTGCTGTGATTTCAGATAATCTCGGAATGTGATGGAAATAATAATTGACTAAACCGATGAATCTTTTCAGTTCTTTTCTATTTGTTGGCCTCGGTAAATTAATAATTGCCTCCACTTTGCTGTCCATGACACTTACACCATCGGCTCCAATTGAATGTCCTAAAAACTCTACTTTTTCTTCTGCTATTATACACTTTTTAGCGTTTAAATACAGTCCACTATCTTGTAATGTTTGAAGCACTTTTCTAAGATGCGATTCGTGATCTTTTTTAGTTTCACTAAAAACAAGTATGTCATCTAGATAAACATAAACGAAACCTGTGCAAGGAGTCAAAATATCTTCCATCATCATCTGAAAGCGCATAGGCGCATTCATGAGGCCAAATGTTGTGCGATGAGGGATAAACACACCATGATGAGCAATTATAGCAGCATATTTTTGAGAGTTTGGGTGAATTGGAAGACTGTAGTACGCTTCTTTTAAGTCAAGACAGGAAAAAATTTTTGACCCATTCGGAATAAACTCAGGAAGCTCATCAATGCGAGGCAATGGGTATGAAATTGGGTTTGTGTGGGCATTTAAGGTTGTATAATCTATGCAGATTCTTATATTTCCATCTTTTTTTGGTACCATTGTAATTGGTGATACATATCTTGCTTCTTGTCCTCTTGACATTGCCCCTCTTATTATTAAATCGTTAAAATTTTCCTCAACTATTTTACGTCTCATTCCGTTGCATTTACGTGCTTTAATCATTCTTGGTACTAGATTTTTTACTTTTATCTCCAGTGAATGTCCATGTTTAACTGGTTTATTGTAATCTGGTTCCATCGTAAGTTCTTTGAATTCCTCAAGTATGCTTTTTATATTATTTTTGTCATCCGATTTCTCTTGGTAACTAGTTATTTTGAGTTTGTTACATGGTCCCTCAGCAGCTGTGGTTAATTCCCCAGCTGTATATAGTCTGGCTTTACGATTCAAATTGTATTGAAGAATTTCGGAAGTGTGAGGTGAAATAATTAGTTTGTTAGCTTTGAGTATATCTAATCCAATAATTCCATAGTCCCCCGATTCCTTGGTAACCCAAAATGTGGCTTTTTTTAAAAGCATATTTCCAATGCTGAGGTCCACATCTACACTCCCTATTGGATAAATGGTTGAGTTTCCCAAACCCTTTATTGTTTTACTTTTTGGCTGGAAATATTGATTTATTCCATTAGTTAACATTTTCGGTAAGATAGACACTTCACTACCTGAATCGATCAATAACAAGACTCCCGATTTTTTTTCCAGTGCGAATAGGAGGTTTTTAGGAAGATTTTTTATATCGGTTGTTTCTGTTTTATTTTCTAAAACTGAGCATTGTTTAACCGGAACATTACTTTTGTCCAAAACCAATTCGTTTATCTTTTTCAAAATATTTTCTAGATTGTTGTTTATTTGATCTGTATTTCCCGAACATGTAGGCATTGTACTTTCATGAATATTATTCTCTTTCGTTCCTTTCATGCTTACAGTTAATGAGCTCTTTTGATTTACAAGACCATTTTCTGTGTTATCTACTGGTATTGCTTTGTAAATGCAGTTTTTATTATCTTCGTTGTATAACTTAGTTTCCTTGTCATTTGTTAAGTCTGTTTGCATAACAGCAACGTTGCAACTTTTCTGTTGTTGGTGATTCGCAACTAGATGATTCATCTTACAATCTTTTCTATTGCAAGAGTAAGCCTCTTTTCCGTATCGCCAATGTTGATAGCATAAGTCACCCTGGTTTGTAAACGGATTTGGTTTTGCACTAGTTTGTTGATAGTTCCAATTATTGTTATTGTTGTTATTGTGTGAGTAAAAATCTGGAATTTGATGATTTCGATACGGTCTAAAATTTCCGTTGTTGTTATTGTTGTAATTAAAATTATTGTTTTTATGTCCGATATTTCGATTGTTATACCTTCTAGGATTTGTACTATAAATTTGATTAGTTCGTGGCGTTCTATCATAATTTACCGGATTGGAAGGTATTTTTTCCTCTTGACAATTCCAAATACCTTGTGTCCTTCTCTTGAAGATATCATAGTTTTCATTAAAGTTTTCTCTGATTTTTGATTTCAATGAAAGTGGACTTAAGTAGTAGCAGAAAAATTTTATGCGGTCAACTTTGCTGCTTTCTGCGAATTTAGTTGCATCTGCGAGGAATACACCAAACGGGGTAGAAGCATCATATTGTGGTACCTTACTGAGAATTTCGCTCAGAGAGTCGTCCCTATTAATACAAAAGTCACAGAATGATTCGAAGTTTCGATGTTCCCTGTCCACTAATCTATAAAAATTCGAAACATCCTCAGTTGGCCATTTTTCGATAAGTATGTTATACTTCACGTAATCATCACGTATGTTAAGTCGATGAAATTCTTCCTGGAAATACCCCAATACATCTCTAGGATTTTTTACTTTCTCTATTCTGTTGAATTTTTTCATTAATCTGTCCATTTCCATATATTTTCCATATACTGTATGGTTTGAGTTAATATTATCAAAATTTCTATTATAAATATTTTGGTTCTGCATATAATCTTCGTCGCAAAAGTTGTTTTTATTTGCATACATGTTATTACTGATGTGATGCGTCATGTTATTATCTGTATGTATAAAGTTTTGACTTGTGATCAGATTTTCCAGTTTATTATGATTCTCACAAATTTTCTCCCTTATTCTACGAATTTTTTCTTCCGCCTGTTGTCTTCTAAGGTTTTCTTCGCTTATCTTAAGTAGTTTATTCATTTCTTCTATTTGTATTTCATAGTCTGTTTTCTTAATAATGTTTAAATTATCCTGGGTCGAAATGTTATTCTGTTGAAAAAAATTTTTTTGATCATTTTCTAATTTCGTCGAAGGTATTTTATCCATTTCTGTTTTTTTATTTGCCTGTATAATTCGATCATTAAATAAAGTTCTAGCTTCGTCATAAGTTGGTGTATTTACCTGAAAAGTTAATCCTTCTGTATCAGTTTTTTTACCTTCTTCGCCCTGATTTTCAACATTTCTATCATTCGGTCCGCTATTCGCTGTTTCATCGAAAGGTGGTACATCTGTGCTTGTAGGGAGGACGCCATTATAACCACTGACCGATGGCTCGGTCGTAGTTAGGTTAGGTAATTGCTTATTATTGCTTTTCGCCTTAGTTTGCGACCGCGTCATGCGTTTTATGTCGTCCATCGATAAGCGTTTGGACGACATGAAATCTTAGTTAAAATATATATATATAATATTATAAAAAGAAAACGTTCTAATGGAACGATCAATAACTTTAATGTATTGAGCTTATTTATAATCTAGTTTCTAGAAAACAACTTTAAGTGAATGGTGAATTTATATACATTTAAAAACAAAACACGACAATGTGATAAAGTAACGTGATGAAGTTCTACCACAACTGACTCGAGGTTTTCTTAAGCTTAGTGACTGTACGCTGGTTACAATTTACAAAACTCAAGCAATTCTACTATCCTTTGCAGAGCTTCTATTCCCTTTGCCCAATCCGTCAACAACAACGCACAACAACCCAAACATCCTTTTAACACACTAAGAAAAACTTATTTATTTTTTTACTCTCTTCTCTACTTACTACGTCACGCACAAGTCTTTCTGTAATTTTCCACTTAAAACTTTGACTCCTTTGATGTAAATTCCACTTAACTTATCTTTGACTCCTTCATTGTATTTCTCGAAACAAGTAGTAAACTACTACTTGTTATATTACCCTTCCTACCTTACTTGATTGATTTGTTTTTATCTTTTTAGTGCTAAAATATTTAAAGTTATTTTCTCGTTCTAGCTTTTGAAACAAGTAGAAGCTACTACTTGTTATACCGGCAAAGTTGACTCGTCAACCTGAATCGAAAAATATTATTGCACATCATTCGAACTAACTTTTGTTCAATACTTTCTGACGTTTCATCTATACGTCTCTTCACAGTGTTTTTGCTTAAACGAATAGAACGATAAACATTACTGGTGTTTTTATAATGATTGACTCTTTTCCAGATCTGTTTTTAAGATAGGAATAAACGATTTTTTCTCAAGTGGTGTGAGGCAGTCATTGTTTTATGAGAGACAGATAATAAGAAGCTTATTGTCCATCAGCAATACTTTGTGTAGATTTCTCGAACATGCTTGTGATTTTACACTATTTTGTTTTCTCATCTCGACTATTCTGAAAAACTCTACATTCTTATCTACATGCTCAGAATAAAATCTATACTTTACATGAACAAAATGAACATTTTTGGTTTTAGTTTTACCTCAGGGTCAAACATTTAAAGGCAAGCTAAAAGTATTAAAATAATAAGAAAGAAAGTAAAAGTGTTATGACAGCCCAAAATTATAAAATCGCCCCCCATTCGCTCTCTTTCTAGTTATCGCCCCCCCCCCTTTCGCCCCTTTACTAAAATTCGCCCCCCAACTTACTAAAATCGCCCACTTTGGGAAACCCTGGCGTAAAATAAAGTCAGACAAACGCTTCATTTTACCTTTTCTTTTTATTGTCCTTTTACTGAGTTGTTCTGCAGAAAAACTGCACATATGTGTTATTATTTTTTCAAATTTAACAATTAAACTTTTAGGCTTTACTTGTTTTACGGAACACTTTTTATTTTATTCTAAACTTTTGTTTTGACAAAATCATATGAAATGTTTACTTGTAAAAATCAAATCTCTTTAAAATATAACTAGTTTAAATTCTAATTTTTCTTCTAATCTTTAAAGATCTAACGTAAATACAAAAATGAATTCTGTTAAAAACTTGACAAAAACGTTTACAGTAAATCAAAGTCTGCAACAGATAAAAAAATTATAAAGGTTCAATAACGTTTTTTTTTTAATAATTTTCTTTTAAGATTGCTGTAGTAGTTTACGTCTTTTAATATGAAAGATTTTAATCTGCATTTAATTTAAAGCTATGTATGTGTTTGATGGATTAGATGGATGCAAAAGAACATAGATCAAACATAAGTTATAATTTATTTTCACAGTATCTAATAGTTTAATCTAATTTAGGTAAATTTGATTGCTCTAAAAAAAATAAGCCCTAAAAAAGTACAAATACAATTATTTTTTCCAAATATAATAAATTAGTTTTCTTATGCAAAAAAAATCAAAATTAATACAAAAATAGTATTTAGTCTAGTACTGTACTAAAACCAATTGTTTTTATTCTTTTTTAAAAAAATATATTGTAACAAGTGCTGTCGTCTTTAGCTAATGTTAAAGGAATTATGTAGATGTTAGTTTTAATAATGAGTTTCAAATTAAATGTTATGTTTGATTAACCGAACTTTTTACAAATATTTACAGAATAAAAAGGATAAAACAAATTTAATATACTATTAAGTGTTTATAAAGCTTTAAATTTCATACACGATCAGGTAATATCAAGTACACCTAACGGTTAGATCTGACAAAAAATGTAAGTTAAAGTATATTTTGAAACACCACTTTAGAAATATTTAGTGTAAAAAGACCAATCGGAGTACGTCAATTGTATTTATTCTTCGCAACTTTTTTATCTTGATGAACCCAAAAGTATCCTTTAAATTAGAGTGGGCAATGTACGGCCGACTAACAAAAATTCTTATTTTTGCAATATATATTTTTGAAAAAAAACATATTGCGAAAAATATCAGCATTTTAACAATAGATCTTTTTTGAAATAAATTCTAAATTTTATAATTAGTACACATCATTCTTAGTAAGCTACCATTTCGGTTTTAATATTTTTGAAAGATTGTTTTCTTTTTAATTTAATTTTTTTTCTAATTACGCGGTCGCTAAGACTTAAATTGTTAAATCCGGCGTTCAAAATCTATTTTCCTGTGTGTGTGACCCACTGACTTAACAAACTGCTTACCTCTATATAAAAAACTCCAATTGAAGACACTTTCTATGAATTTTCATACCATAGTGATGGTTAAGATAAACACTTGACATTTATCACTGACAGACATTAAACTTATTTTAGGAACTTTAGCAATCAAAGTTCAGCACTTTGAACCAAAAGAAATTCAATCTTTCTAATTATAATAAAAGCACAATAAACATAACTTATTTTACAAGTTATTTTTTCACAACCTTCATGTTAATTTTAAACGTAAAATATACTTTCAAAAGAAAAATTTAACCGATCAAATATTTTCATTGTCAGTATTATAAGTATTTTAAAATGACTAATAACTAATAAGTTTTGACTCAAGTAGTTGGTTAAGCCAGCCTTGAAATCAAATTTCGTAATGGTATAAGTAAAATTTGTGGTTATTGCTCCTTTTCAAAAACAACTACCTATAAAATATTCTCGAGTAATTTTTTAGTAGATCATTTAATAAAACTCAAATAAGCAAAAATGTGGCATTATAATTGACATACGACAAATTGCAGCACACTGTACTAAATTTAATTACTCTCAAAAGATCTTAAAGGTGCTACTACTAAGAGTATTCAAATTTTATTAATAAAGTCGCAAAGCATGTCAGAAAAAGCACGAATTTTACGGTATTAAATTTAAAAATACTACTCTAAATTAATAGTAAAGAAGACTTACAAGTCTATAGAAAACAACAAGAAACGGATATATTTTATTTTTCCTGAAAAGCGCTGTTTATAGAAAAAGACGTATAGACGTGATATTTACAGGAAGAGTGAATTTCACACAAGGGACATTTTTGCTTCTGCAAAGTATCAACTTTTCACGAGTAGTCGATATTGCATAAAGACACTTTTGCACGGGTTGAAAACATTTTTAACTGATTTTATTTTAATATTTTTTTAATCATCATTATTACCTCTAACCCTTACCGTCGGTCGTTTACTTATTTTTGTTCATTTTTGTATTTTGACAAAAATTTTTATTTTTATTTTTTTCTTATTATTTATATTTATTAATTTTTTTTTAACTTTTACTGTTACCCCTAACCCATACCCTCGGTAGTTAACTTTTTTTTTTTTTTTTTTTATTTATTTATCATTAATATAATTTTTTTTATTAGTTTTTTTATAGTCTCGTGCAGGAATGACTCTTTGTGCCTTTGAGTGCCTTAGTCTCTTGAGTGTCTTTGTGAAGGAATAATCTTTCGTGCAAAAGTGTCCCTTCGTGCATATTTGACCCTTGGTGCAGAAATGTCTTCTTGCATATTTGACTCGTTCCCAATAAATACAAATAATAGAAATAACAAAAAAAAAGTATAAGAATTACACTAAGTAAGTATTAATATTACAAAATACAAAGTGTTAACTCGGCTTAAACTAGAAAAATCTAATAAAATAATTTTTTAACTTTTTTATAAGCTAAAAGCAGTGTTTGCAATACGTGGACTTGTACACATAAATTTAAGTAAAACTGAATTTAAACGAACAAAGAATGAAGAGCATGTAGTTTATAAACTATTATATATATATAAATAATTAAATTTCAAAATTGTATTTGTCATTTCAAAAGCTAACTTATGATAATTTTAAATTGTACAAACAGTTTTTTCACATGTTTATATAGTTAGTATTTTCAAAACTAAAAGTTATTTTCTAATTACTTAAATTTAAACACTTTTTAATTGAAATTATATGTATGACTTTTTAAGACTTAAGAAACGTTTGGGCTATGTAATAGATTATTTTAAAACGGTTATTCAAAAAGTTTAGCTTCGATTAAGTATTTATAGAACCTTTGCGGAATATACTTGACTTAAATTTCAAAATAACAATTAAGAAAGTTGTCAAGCAGAAGATTAAGACTTTTCTTTAAATATGTTACATACTAAATACAACCAAGTATGTGGGAGCCTTCCCTGATATGGTAACTAATTTGCTCTGATTTTCATTGTTCCACACCCCTGGATTTAAACCTAAACTACAAGAGCTAGATTTTATCGAGCTAGTTTTAAACCAACAGCCATTACTATCTCTATCAGTTGTGATGTTTGTCCTGCCATACATACTCTTGTTGTATTCCTTTATCTTTTTTGAGTATTCGACAAACTCATCTGAATAAGTATTCCACCAACTATTAGTTGTCTTTGCGCTTGCAACGAAAACAAAAGACAACTTTTTGAGTTTATTTTTGACGTTGCAGTAACTAGCGCCTTTTGAAAGTTCTCTATTTAACGAGGAAGAGCAATAGCAAGAGCATTGCTTGCTGTTTATGTTTTTACCAACACACTTTTCTCTACATTGTTCACTTAATGCTAAGTTACTCATTGGGTAGCCAGATGTAAGTACATTAAGAACGTTGTTAGAAGTAACTCCGTGCAGGTAAAGGCTGCTGTAAATTGTGAATCGAAATTCGTTTTGATCGACAGGATTAGTTCTGAAGACGTGGAGAACTTTTGGGATTGCTTTGCAATCTTGGTTTTTCAATGAGCTCAAAACAAATTGGTAATCTTCATCTGAACTTGGCAGTTCTTCTAGTTTGTATTTGAAGGATTCACCTGCACCTGACGTAAAAAGAGCACTCATTTCAAAAACTAGCTGCTGCGCAAATGAAGAAATATTTGAACTAAACTTAGACTTTATAAGATTGTTTTTTATTTGTTGGTTTGCATCAATTTCTCTTACTAATTCCGCAGTAAGAAGTTTCAATGAACATACGTCGCGTTCAGTTGAAGTTTTTCTATCAAAATCATTATGTGAGGGATCTGCATACCATGGAAAAACGCCGCTGTTGACATCAAAATGTGGCACTTGAAAAACATCGTACAACAGATGTTTCGCTAACCTACTCGCACTAATTTCTTCTTTTATTTCCACCAGGTATGCGGGAGTGACTAATTCATGATGAGCCACGAAAGACCTAATTTGTTCAAAAGGAACACTGAACGTACCATGAACGATTCGGTTCAGTTCGCTGTCAAACGAGTCTTGCTGAGTGTTTTCGAAGTGCACTTGATTTTTCATACCCGATCTCACGTCAAAAACCTTGAGCGTCGGCTCATAAGCAATATGCTCTTTTAAAGATTCGTTTTTTATCATGGAGAGACTCATTGATGCATTAATACTTTTTCCATTCTCATATGTTGGTCTATGAAGCATGGGCCTTACAAATAAAGTCTTACTCTTATTTGCTTCTTTTCCGAAAGCATCCTCACTTTTGTTTTTGTTGGGTATTTTATTACCAGTGTTCATCACTTTGTTAACAAAAAAGTAACTAATTCTCTGGGCAACTCCCTCTTTACTAACAAAACAGCGGCCGTATTGCGAAGCTATGTCAAAGCTGTTGGTCAGGTAAACACCCGGACCACAGCTACCGCATTGCGATGGTCTGAATCCTTCCTTTAAAATTCCTTGTACGCATTGGCCCACAGTTCCGTGAAGCAACAGCAAACTTGAAGCATCAGAAACTATAGGTCCTAGGCTCGACTCGTTTGATGTTTTAATTTTGTAAATTTTAGGTTTTTTGTACTTTACAACCGCAACGTTCTTGTTGCTACAGCCTAGCGAATCGTGCACGAACGTGTAGTCCGGATCGTCATAATCCAACAGCTCAAGTTCATGCTTGAAGTCTGCAGAAGGTCTTTTGAAGTTCGAAGTGTCGTAGAATATTTCGTTGACTTCTTTCAAAAGGTATTCTTTTGCTTTTTCACACATTTCATTACCCGTTTTAATTTCTTTGGTCGTTTTGTCCTTTTCGAACTTGTAAACATCTCGCAACATGCTTTGAGGACCAGAGTAGTTTTTTTAAAACTCATCTAGTTTATTAAAGTTTGAATACATGACTTATTTAGTTATACTCTAGTCTGTTGGAATATTCAGTTAGTGACAAGTATACTTATATTTTAACATTACTAACTTCTTACTTGTACAAACTATATTTTTTGTTTACTTTTAAACGATAATTACTATTTAAAAAGCACATTTATTGTACTAAACAAATATAAGAGTTTTTAAACTAATTTAACTCATAGTAAATTAGTAAATTAGTAGTAAATTAGTATTATTATTATAATAAAAATTTTGTGTATGTTTTAGGAAAAAATAAGTATAATTGTCATAATAAAAAAAAGTCGTTAAAAAGTTTATACTTATTTCTTAAAAATAAATTTGACACTAAAAATTTTTTGTTTAATTAAAAAAATTAATAAAACGTTTGTTGATTTTTTTAGGATAGATCATTTCTTAATGCTGTTTAAAAAATATATTTTGACAGCTGTGTGCATAGATAGTGTTTTGTTTTACATGAAAATTGATAAAAGTAGAAAAATTGTTCCAAAGTAAACTTATCGACACAAGTTGATCGAGGTTTCTGAAAATAATGAAAAACCTATAAAAAAGAAAAATCTAATATTTTATACGAAATCTATTTTTTAGTAGTTTCAACAACTTGCATATAAAATGTAAATGAGAAAACATAGTCTTTGTTATAATAAAGTTTGTCTAAAACTTTATAATAAAACTTTAAAACCTTTGTTTTAAAACTTAATTTAAAAAACTGTAAAGCCTTTGTTTTTTATTATCGGGAAAGTCATGAGCTAAACAAAATTATATTATGTAAGTAGTTCTTTTACTTTTAATCTAATAAAACTCAAACAAAAAATTAATGCCAGAGTTATACAAAAAAACATAAAAAATTAACTTTTTCTAATTTAGATACATACTTTAAAAGAAAGTATAAAGTATCTAAAAATTAGGTAAATGATGAAAAATAATAAACTTCTTTCTCGTAAGTACTCAAACTATTTTTAATGAACAAACATTTATTTATATGACATTTTTTCTCTTTCTAGTTTTTTTCTGCTATTGATGTTTTAAATATTACAAATTATGCTTTATATGACATTTGTTCTCTTTCTAGTTTCTTTCTGCTATTGATGTTTTAAATATTACAAATTATGCAGTTTCTCTATTTTAAGCAATATTACAAGTGTATAATATGATAGAAACTAGTGAACTTAAATTAAACTTAAAAAACATAAATGATAGTTTTAAAATTGTAGTAGCCTAAAACATAGTTGTACTTTAGTCTTATACTGAAACCAAAAGACTAAAAAACAAAATGTTTTTTCTTGCCATTTAAGTATAAAAAGTTACTTAAAAAAAATGTTTTTTTTTACGCTAAAGTTTTAGATATACTGTACTAAATTATAGCTTTTTTTATAAAAATTGACTAAAAAAACTTGTATTATTTAAAAATGCATTGATAATTTTTTTGATAATTAGACATTTATTTGTTTTGTCTTTTTTTTTAAGTATCTATATCTTAATGTATAACTTCACAATCTTATAAAATCAGTTTATAACAGCAGCTTTAAATAAGTTATGCAGTTTTAAAGTTTTATTTAAATAATCATTCAAGTAGAAAACTTTTATCATAACAATTGGACACGTAACAAATACTTGCATAGGATGTCGCACCAATATCAAGCTGAAACTATATTAAATTCACTATTGTTTTATACCACAGTTATAGGCTTAAAAATCATATTTCATAAATACATAAATAAAACTTATTTATCATAAACCAATAAAACTTATATATTTAATTGCTTTTGTTTTTAAAATAAAGCAAATGATACAATAACTTATATACATTACAATACTGTAAAATAAAATCAATTAAGTATTTTATTTCATAATAAATGAATTTGATTCTATCTATGTATTTATATAGCTTGTTTATAACGAAGTATAATTTTAGATTAATCATACAAGGCTTAAAATATTTATTTTAACTAAATTTTTTCAATTTAATTAATATTTTACAAAGAATATTAAACAAAATATAATTTCAGCTTGATATTGGTGCAACATCATCCTAGGTAATTACCAAAAAATTTAATACTTTTCCAATTAAATTAAAATATCTCTAAATTATAATTAAATGTTTGCCTGATGGTGCAGAAATACTAATGATGATTTTGAAATCATTTAGAGTAAATAATTTCAAAAAATCAATAATCAACTATGTGGCCAACAGATATAAAAATATAAAACAACTTAAATAAAAATTAAAATACCATTAATGATAAAAGAATAAATTGCCAGGTGGTGTAGAGGTCTAAAGATGATATTAAAAACACTCTAAATTGAACTTTTTAAGGTTAAAACCCATTTGGTTGACAGATAAACAAAAAATATAAATTTTAAAGTACAAAAATTTAACACAACATTAATATATACAATCGACTATGTAAAATAAAACTCTAGTGATTATATTGGACATTTTTTAGGTAAATTTGTACTCACTAGTTCAAAAACAACAATTGATCGACCTAGTTATTTACTAAGAAACAATTTATAGTGGGAACTAAGAGCATCTTAGTAAAAAATTTCCTAGAAAAAAAATGCTACTTTAAAACTTTTACCTATTAAGACGTGAAAATTTAAATTTTATTTAAAACCCATTTCAGCAGGGCAAAAACGAAAATTTTTTGTTAAGGAAACTTATTAATCTTTCAGTATTATAAATTCAACATTAATTATTCAAAGTTTATAAAATAACCGAAACAAAGTCAACATTAACGTTTTTAGTGATATTCTATGAATCTTTTTTTTCTTGTTTTTTCAAGGAGTTCACAGGAAACAGGAAACCAGTCAAAGCACGCCCCTGGAACGTACTCCTTCTACTAAAACCATTAGTTAATTTTATTTTTGTAATCACTGCTTGTGCAGAAAAATAAGAAATGATAGCATCCTTTTTAAGGGACCGGCAGCAAACTTTTCATAAACAAATTTTACTAATCAAGCTGACCAATCAAGCGTGACGCTGCTGTATGCTACAATAAGTAAAAAGAACAACTTTAGGATCCTTTAAACAAAAAAATTAAAATGAAATTAATGGTCCTGAGTGCTTTATCTAATTTCAAGCTTTATAAAAATAGATAAATTTTCAAATATTTCTTATTAACTGAATTGAAGTTGAACTGAAATTCGTTGCAACAATGATGATACGCAAGTGTGGTTTAAACAGTAATAAAAGTGCTTAAAACTTGTTTCACAAAATTAAGACAAATACATATAATGAACTGTGCAATTGAAATCAAAGTGACCTTAGATTTTGGTAAAAAAGGGAAATGCATATGAACTAAATTACTAAGCTTTTTTTTTTTTTTCAATTGTTATGCACACTTTCTTAAATTCTTTTTTACTAATAACGACTATAGAAATCAAAGTCTACTATTAAGACCACATCACACTATTTCCTCTTAAGAGCATCACACTTTATATCTTTAACTGTTGTGTTTTCAACCAACATAACTAGTTATAATGCAAAAGCTGCTAGATATAATAAACTAACAAAAGTAAACACTTAATACTTCAAACTACAGCTATTTTTAATTAACCCAATTTAGTAAAGCATTTAGATAAAACTTAACTTAAAGTTAGTTAGTAATTAACAATATGTACTATGTCATTTTAATAAGTACAAGTAAACACAAGTTAGACAAAAAAAACTTTGTACGCTGAATATAAAGATACTTACATAAACAAATACATATGACTACATGTATTCATAAACATCATTAACTTTTAATACTCTTTCATATGTTTTGTTTTTATGGTAGAAGTTTTGTTTCTTGAGGATTTTGCTTTCACTTATAAACTTTCATGGCATTTGATATGTCTGTTTTAGGCTTAATGTAGATAGTTAAAATTAGAGACAAAAACTCTTAGATACGTATTGTGAATGGGTACGGACTTTTGCTGTGTTCACAGTTCATACCTAGTTAGCAGGTTACTGTGATTTCAAAGATTCTTGCTTTATTCATTTTTCCCCAACACAACAGATTGTTCACGATGTTACTTATGAAACGTGATTAAAAAAATAGGTAAAGTTTTCTAAATCTTATATAATACAGTAGATAAAATGGTATCTCATCTATAAAGCATCTAGATTGATAAATAACACAGTTGTTTTTAATAATTATTAAGAATTTTTCAACTCCTTATAGATTACTTTGTTCCGCCTCTTTAAACTACTATAGACCAAGGTTTCCTAAAGTAAGCAATTTTTCCCCTTGAAGTAAAAATTTCTCTTTTAAAAGCGATTGCAGATGAGAGATGACTGTCAGGAAATAGTAAGTAACTAAAAACTTTAGTCGACTGTTAAAATAAGTTTGGAAAACTCTGCTATAAACTGTATTTTTTTAATATTACAACTGATAGCTTTTAAAAATTCTTAAGCTGTCTTTATACTATTTCTACAAAATTTCCAAATTGTTTAATTATTAAATAAAATGGCATACATTAGTGATCTATGTATCTTATCTAACCAGATACTGCCTTTTTAAATCCGGATTTTAAATTGAAAGTTATATCTGGATCCAATACCTTATGTTATGAATCCTGCAAACCATTTAACTTACTTTACTTGTTTAGCTCCTTCCAGTAGTTTATATATTGCGTAAAAATTCCTATAGTAGTGGTCTTCTCAGGATTTTAAATTAGTAAGGTATATTTTTGGGAAATTTTGAAGCTTATACTAGATAGAACTTGAAAAGTTAAAAAAATAAATTAGATGAAAAAAGAAATTTTGAAACTATCTATGAATTTTTTGAAGTTTATGATAAAGAGCAAAAAGATCATAGTACTTAAGGGAAGTTTTGAAACTTACTTTGGATAATACGGAAAAAAGGCTGATTAACACATAGGATTCGGACCATAATTAAAAAAATCTAGATGTAAAAAACCATAATGTTTTCTACTTTTTACTGTTTTCTTACTTTTATAGTTTATTGCTTATTGTTTTCTTTTACAAATAATTTTAATAACAAACATGTTTTCCTCTTAAATAATACCACTCTATTATCTCAAAATTTTGTATGAAAAACATCAACAATTTTAACTAAGATGCTATTTTTTGCTTTAAATCTACTTTTAATATAATATTAAACACTTTAGCTTCTGTTACTGAGTCTGTTGCTGTTCTGTTTAGATTATTAAAATATTTGAAGTGTTAAGTTTGTAGTAAATATCGTTCATTTAAAACTTGACAACAGGTATAGATTTTAACAAACATATTTATATGATTACAGTGTATATTAATTATGTTGGGTACATAATTGGTTTCTTATTAATTATTTAATTATTTAAAATTTTGAATAAACTTTTAACAGAATTTTCAAAACTGGTTTTTAAATATAATTTAAAGATATTTTTAAATTTTAGGTCTTTTTTGTTCTTTTGGTGATACAGTTGCTCAGAGATATTACAATTGTTTTTACAAAAACTTTTGTACAATTAATTTTTTATTTATTTTTTCATTACTATCATCCAAAGTTTAAATGTTATCTTTGACTTTTTAGATACTTTTGTAGTTTTAAAATATCATATTTTTTTCACAATTATCCTTTGTATACTTGTCTAAACTGTTTTAAATACTATTTTACTAAGGTTGACTTACATTTTTACAGCTAAAAATAGCTTATGTGCAGCAAACTTTATTTATTATGAAAATACAGCATTTGAAAATATGGTTATATAAAACTGATTATTACAAACTTTTTGTTAATAGTTTAATAATAACTCTTATTAAACTAAAGTTATCAGTTTATGATCTTAATAGTTCACTTAACAGTTACTGACCATTTTATTGAAATAATTTACTATGACATTACTACAGTGACATCTAAGCTTTTAAATAAACTTTCGATTATACACTTATAGTAACTATTGTTATTGAAAGTGTAAAAAATTTAAGTTTTTTTTTAATATGAACAACTTGGATATTTTGTACATAAAATCAAAATCATTTTGTACTATCTAGCTTTAAGTGTTACTAGGGCGGCAAATCTTTTAAAAAATCAAATTTGAGTAACTGCAAACAAGCTTGACTTTTGGTAAAGAAAATAAATTGCCTAAAACTTAATAAATAATACTTGTAGTAAAGCTTAAATACTTCAAAATCCAAAATATTACAAAATGTTTTCACAAAAAAGGAAAAAAATTAAACAAACAAACTTTAAAATAACCCAACTTTAAATTTAGCAAAAGTAATTTATCTAGCTTAAGTTAAACAACAAAATAAAAACATGTCTTGATTAGCCAGGTTGTGAAAAATAGTCTAGAACAGCCTGTGTTTTAAAAGACCTTAGATTATATTTTTTGTTGAAAAGACTGTGTTACTGATAAATGTGGTGAATAGTATCAGCAATGAACAAGGTGTTTTTTAAAGAGACAGACATTATGCTACAAAATCATATACACATAGATATAATTTTTCAATTTATCAGAATAGTAGCCTATGTAGTTAGTTATTTAATGACTGAAAAGAATAGAACTTATCAGGATTTAGGAATGTTTCTGAGAAACATAAAAGTTGCATTTTGATACCATTTTATAACAAATAACAACGCTTTATTCATTTAACTACTTTATTGATCAATGATTTCAAAATTATGTTTGAATCATTAGCTTTGTGATTTTTTTGAGTTAAATTGTAAAAGCATTGCTCAATAAAATACCTGAATTTAAAAAAAAACTTTGTTACTTGCATTTAAATTATATCTAAAATTATGTGAGTCTCTTTCTTTACATACAGGTTGTATTGTATACTTTTGGTTTTAAATATAACATATGAATCTCAGGCTCAAAGATATTATCTATTTGATAAAGAAAACCTAATTAGGTTATATAGAGATGTTACTTTATTTGTTTTAGTTTAAAATAAAACTTCTAAATATCATTAATCATAGGGATATAAACAAAAAAAAATCTATTTTTTTGATAAAAAAGCTTACCAAAAAAGTAGAAAAATTAATAAATTAGTATGATACTAAGTTTATAAATAAAAAAAGCATAGTGGTTGAAAATTTTAAAATAAAAGTGCTAGCAAAATAAAGGAACTTACAGACATTTTCTAATCCTTTTTGTCTACAGTAAATATAACAGATCTATTACTATCTTAATTTTTAGTAATTTTATGCTCTTGTTTTTGTTTTAATATAATACTGAGATATTTTGGCTTCTCGGCCATTTTTGCAACCTTGATCAGAACACTTGAAATTTATATCAAACGATAAACAAAATAACATTCTATTAATTCTCATTAAACTTACCAGAATAAGTAGACACTACATAGCAAAAAAAAAGTTGTCGCACTTCAAATAAATATCTTTCTAGGTTAAGTTTATTCAGGAATTAATTAAAAGAATGATAAAATTTGTACAACAAAACAAAATTAAAGCTAAATAAATACTAATACATCTCTCCTCCCCAGATTTGATCTACAAAAGAGATGAAACGATACAATTATCTAGAAAAATAATCATTTACATGTTGTTTTCAGGGCTAAAAATCAACGAAATTAAAGTTAAAATCAACTTATTTAACAATTAGTTAAAAAAATGAATATAAACTGAGTTTAAACAGGTTTATATTTATTTACCATTTTTAATAACTTAATCTTTAAAAGTATTTAATTGCTAAAAACTGCTTAGTAAATTATTTTGGAAATTTATCCACAAGATACTAAAATAATGAAAGCATTATCATATAAAACGAATAACATTTTTATTCATATTTATAATTAGTTCAAACTTATACAAGTAAAAGTACTGTATTTCATTCAATATAAAAAACTAATAAAATCAAAGTTGCCGATATCAGCGTCTTTGCGTATAAACAAGCTGTAACAATCTTTTGAAAATAGTTTTGTTGGTCTTTTACCAGAAAATCAATAAATTGTCATGCAATGGCTTTTCATACAAAGAAATGGTTGCGCAATGGAGATGTTCTGTGATTAGCGAGCCGTTTCTCAACGCAGTCCTTACAAAATACATGTTGGCCAGGAAAACTAATTGAACAAGTAACATGCCAATTTCCACCTCAGTTAGATACACAAGAAGGAAAGTAGGAAGTAAGAAAGTAATTAGGAAGTAAAAAACACTAGAAGTTTACCAAAAAAAGTTAATCAGGAGCAGAAAAATTCAAAGCTTATAATTCATTAAATGTTTGCAAAAGAAATATATTGAAAATTTATACAAAAAATGTTTCTTGGGAGAGTTAATAAATGTATTGATAACATATATATAAAACAAATGATCAAAGATAGTCATATGTCTTATTGATTTTTTAAAGTACTTGTCGTTAGCAAATGAAAAATATAATTGTAAAACTTAACTTCTAGTAGATTTAAAAAAATAAAGTTTGTATAGTTTCTTTTGTTATTATTATTACTATAGTTTTTGTTACAGAGATTAATTTCGGGTAGAAACTTATTATTTATCGCCAGTTGTCAGCAATACCTTTATAGTTACTAAAAAGGCAAGGGTCGAGTATTTGACTTCCTGACCGGAATGCAAACAGAACCTTTTCACCAATACCTGATGGGAATAACCCGCGAACTCTGTTTTCAAGCGGGAATTCATTGATCTCATTAGATGTGTAAACGAAATTGACTAGTGCGATATACAGTTGTTTTAAAAAAGGAAACTATTTCTTCAAATATCATCTTCAAAGTAGTTTTGCTAGATTTTTGAGCCAGGAAATTGGTTTATGTTTAAATCAAATAAACAACTACAAAAATTCTGGTAGTAAGCTGGTAATTTGGAAGCAAAACATAAAAAAAAACATAGACGTTGTTAAATGCTATTCAAAATTTTTTGGAAAGCATTTTTAAAGTTATTTTCTCCCCTTGCCAGCAATGGCTTTTTAGCAGGTGAGAATCGAGACCCTCGCCGGGATTCGCTATTCATACGGCCTTTTCTCAGAAATTCCCCCTCGAAGTTATCGCGGCGTCATCTAAGCCAGGTCTCAAGGGTATAACTATAACTACAAGATCAGTGAAATAAAATTGATTAATATGATGTTTAGTTACTGTACAATTAAAGGTTTTCTTCTTCATTTAAGTTAATATACATATAGTATAATACTTGTAAAATATACCACATAAAATATAGATTGGTATTTTTAAGTTATTTTTTAGTGTCAATATCAAGTACTTTTTTGTACAACTAAGCCTTAACAATTTAATGAAAACAATAAAAAGCTTTGTCTACTTACTTTAGTTTATTACTTACCTGAAACATTGTTAAAATATGAATAAGTTTAATAACCATATATTACCTTAGGTTTTTAATTCTTCAACTTTTTAAACGAAAACTACTCTTTCAGAACTTCTATAATAAATAAAAACTACGCCTAGTACCGTTTTAAAACTGAAGTTTAAAACGTTAAAAGTTTTTTCAGGACAAATATCAATAATTAAGAGACTATATTGTTTGTTATAAATATTTTTTTGACTTGGCGATGCAAGTAGTCGAAAGATAATTTGTTCAAGTTATTGTGTTTCTTCTTTCAATTGTTACTTTTGCTCTTTGCATCAAAATTATTTTAAAACAGTTAAATATGATATTTACAAAAAATAGAGAAAAATTTAAGGTTTACTACATATACTAGAAAAATATTGTATTTCTTACTTATAAGCTATTTTCTTTCATACCCATTGGTAAATAGAATTTACATAAATAAATTAATTAAAAACTAAGTGATATAATTGAAAATTTAAAAGGCCAAATAAACGAGATTGTTTAACTAGAATTTGTGGTTAGCTATTTGTAGAAAAGTATTTAATATACATTTTTAAGTCTAATAAAGTTTATTATTAAGATTTTTTTTTTAATATAACATAAACTAGTAAGACTAAAAAAAAACTTTAGTATTAATTTACTACTTGTAGTAGTATAGATTATATCTTTACAGATATTATTCAAATTTAATAAGAAACTTTTTATCAAAAAAAATAATTCATCTTTTGCTTAAGAAAAAAAAAAGCTTATTTTCCACGCCCACTGTTTTAATAAAAGTAAAGATTTTGAATTAAAAGTTTAAAGAAATGCTTATTAATATAAAAAAATAAAGTAAAACTTTTAGTTACTTTTTTCAAGCAGTTCTTAAAACAATAAATCACAATTTGACAATATGAGTTTTTTCAACTTAATATTATTCGAGACAAAGTATATACTTTATATATTTTAAATATAATTTTAATCTTTTAATCAAAACACCTTAAAAGTTGCTCTAATAAGCGCTATTTTAAAGTTCATGTAAAACTATACAATACCATGTAAATAATTCAGTGTTACAAAAATAAATCAGTATAAAGTTGTAAAACTTAAATAAAATGGATTAAAAAATTGTAGTAACCTATTTTAACATGTTTTGATTATCTAAATAAGTTTAAAATCTATCGATAAAAAATCTGTTTATTTTGTAGCAACGCATATTTCTAAAACTAAAAAAATACTAAAATTCTTAGAAAGGTTTTAAAAAGATTTTAAAACTAAAAGCTAAAATAAACTTCTATAAATAAAATAAAATAACAGGTTTAAAATAATTAACTCATTATAATAGAATCGTTGCGGTATAAATTAATTTAAATTTTATTGTGTTTTCCGTGTAACATGCATTTGTGGGTAAACTGTTAAAAAATAAAATTAAGTAATTCCGGACATAATCGTATTCTAGATAGTTAACTAATGATCTATAGGTTTATTTATGGGTATTCTTTTATGGGTTTCGTAGTTTAAGCAGTTTACTTTTGCAAAATTTTGCAAAATTGTTCAATTGGTAAGATCTTTTTATTGGTATCGTTTTGAAAAATTGTACAGTTTTATATCGACTTGACGTGCTTTTTTACTTTTTTTTACAATTTTTTAAAAGTCATTTTACGTATGTTTTTTCTTAAAACTTTATTTTAATTAAAATGACTTTAAAAACTTGTTTGAACTGTTTTAGATGTTAAAATTTAAAAAGGATATCCCTAAAATGATTAAACACAGCTTATACACCTTTTTTGGGTATCCGTTAACTTTCTGATAACAATTTTTCTAAATATAATTGAAGGCTAACTTAATAATAAAAACCAACTACTAAAGTTTTATAGTAATAACTTTGTTTATGCAATTCATTATCTTTTAATAAGAAACAGTTCTTATTAAAATTTCTCAAAAGTTTGAAATGTAATAAAAATAACAGCTTTCATTAATAAATATATTTATGTGCTATCCTTAAGGTTTATGTTTTTTTTTTGCACTATGTAAAAAAGCTGTAAAATTTTACAAAAACTAGTGGTAAATAATTAATTAAGCAATTTGATCAAAAACAAACTTAGTTAGTTCTGGCATATTATGTAGATTAAACTTGCAAAAAATGTCTAATAACATATTAAGTGAACAAATCAACAATAATAGCTTTACTTTTTATATAAGGGGTATGTTTAATTATATGTTTGCTTAGTAAATATTTTTAAATAAATGCTTGGTTAAAAATGTTACAAATAAAATTACAAAAAATATAAACTTGGCTGTGGAATCACTGTGTTATACTTTTAATTTTAGAAACTATCAGTCTTAAAATAATAACGTTATTTAAAGACTAAAAGCTTTGTATCCTTTGCTTTAGGTGTTTTTATAAATGAAAAGTAAAAAAATCAAATCACAGTAGATCGCAACGATACGAATATCGCATCAGAGTAGATTGCAACACTACAACCATCACATCAGAGTAGATTGCAACACTACAACTATCACATCACAGTAGATTGCAATGATACAACTGTCACATCACAGTAGATTGCAACACTACAACTATCACATCACAGTAGATTGCAACACTACAACTATCACATCACAGTAGATTGCAACACTAAAACTATCACATCACAGTAGATTGCAATGATACAATTGTCACATCACAGTAGATTGCAATGATACAACTATCACATCACAGTACAAATGGAAAGTGTTTTCTGCACTGAAAAAGGCGAGATACTGTGCTGCTTGCGCAGTTTTTAATTGATAAGCTGGTTATGTGCGATGGACTTAACAAAAGCGATTGACACTGAGCTAAAATTATCAAATTGAAATCATAACAACATCCATATCTAACATTGCTTATATAAATAGAGTTAAAGATTATATATGATGTTTTATTCATTTAGGAAATGTCTCGTTTTATATAATACACCTATTGTTTTTTGTAACTTTGTTTTCATCGTTTTTAAATGTTCTGACCATTTTAAGTTTCTGTCTACAATCATTCCCAAATATTTATAACTATTTGTCTTTTTTATAACCTTTTTATCCTTTTTTTGCACTTTGACCTATATCTTTGGTTGATGTGGTGGCAAACTTCTGTTTTTGTCAAGGTTTAGTTGAGTTTGTTTGCGATATAAAGCATTATAAATAGTTTCTAAAATCATATTCATAAAACTTTAATTCAGTTTTAATTTGACGGTTACAAGTAAGATAAATATTAAAACAAGCAATTTCTTATTAAACAAAAAAAATTTGATTATTATGTTTTGTTTTTAAATAAAGCTATACTCAATTAGTATAAAAAGCTCTTGTTTTTTTCTAGTAGGTAGTAGTGGCGAAGCGTGGTTTTTGTTTTAAAACGCAGAAAATTGTCTATAGAAAACCCCTTAATTTAAAAAATTATGTGTGAATCATTAGCTTTGTGATTTTTTTTGAGTTAAATTGTAAAAGCAATGCTCAATAAAATTCTTCAACTTAAAAAACTTTGTTACTTGCACTAAAATTACATTTAAAATTATGTGAGTCTTTTTTTTTACATACTGGTTGTATTGTTTACTTTTGGTTTACAATATAACATATGAATCTCAGGCTCAAAGATATTATCTATTTGTAAAAATACATTTAATAAAAAAAACATAATTAGGTTACATAGAGATGTTACTTTATTTGTTTTAATTTAAAATAACACTTCTAAATATCATTAATTATAGTATATAAACAAAATAACTTCTTTCAAAAAATACTTACCAAACAAATAAAAAACTAATGAAAATAGTATGATATTAAACTTATATATAAAACAAAGCATAGTGGTTGAAAGTTTTAAAATAAAAGTGGGCATGCTAGCACATTATTTAATAGGAACTTACAGACATTTTTTTTTATACAGTAAGTATAACAGATCTATTACTATCTTAATTATCAAGCGGAATGTTTCAGGTCAGTTTTAAACTAAAGTAAGTACACAAAGCTTTTTATTGTTTTCATTAAATTGTTAAGGTTAGTTGTACAAAAAAGTACTTGATATTGACACTAAAAAAAAACTTAAAAATACCAATCTATATTTTATGTGGTATATTTTACAAGTATTATACTATATGTATATTTACTTAAATGAAGAAGAAAACCTGTAATTGTACAGTAACTAAACATCATATTAATCAATTTTATTTCAATGATCTTGTACTTATAGTTATACCCTTGAGACCTGGCTTAGATAACGCCGCGATAACTTACTTCGAGGGGGAATTTCTGAGAAAAGGCCGTATGAATAGCGAATCCCGGCGAGGGGTCTCGATTCTCACCTGCTAAAAAGCCATTGCTGGCAAGGGGAGAAAATAACTTTAAAAATGCTTTCCAAAAAATTTTGAATAGCATTTAACAACGTCTATGTTTTTTTTGTGTTTTGCTTTCAAATTACCAGCTTACTACTAGAATTTTTGTAGTTGTTTATTTGATTTAAAGATAAACCAATTTCCTGGCTCAAAAATCTAGCAAAACTACTTTGAAGATGATTTTTGAAGAAATAGTTTCCTTTTTTAAAACAACTGTATATCGCACTAGTCAATTTCGTTTACACATCTAATGAGATCAATGAATTCCCGCTTGAAAACAGAGTTTGCGGGTTATTCCCAACAGGTATTGGTGAAAAGGTTCTGTTCGCATTCCGGTCAGGAAGTCAAATACTCGACCCTTGCCTTTTTAGTAACTATAAAGGTATTGCTGACAACTGGCGATAAATAATTAGTTTCTACCCAAAATTAATCTCTGTAACAAAAACTATAGTAATAATAATAACAAAAGAAACTATACAAACTTTATTTTTTTAAATCTACTAGAAGTTAAGTTTTACAATTATATCTTTCATTTGCTAACGACAAGTACTTTAAAAAATCAATAAGACATATGACTATCTTTGATCATTTGTTTTATATATATCTTATCAATACATTTATTAACTCTCCCAAGAAACATTTTTTGTATAAATTTTCAATATATTTCTTTTGCAAACATTTAATGAATTATAAGCTTTGAATTTTTCTGCTCCTGATTAACTTTTTTTGGTAAACTTCTAGTGTTTTTTACTTCCTAATTACTTTCTTACTTCCTACTTTCCTTCTTGTGTATCTAACTAAGGTTGAAATCGGCATGTTACTTGTTCAATTAGTTTTCCTGGCCAACATGTATTTTGTAAGGACTGCGTTGAGAAACGGCTCGCTAATTAAGAACATCTCCATTGCGCAACCATTTCTTTGTATGAAAAGCCATTGTATGACAATTTATTGATTTTCTGGTAAAAGACCAACAAACCTATTTTAAAAAAGATTGTTACAGCTTGTTTATACACAAAGACGCTGATATCGGCAACTTTGATTTTATTAGTTTTTTATATTGAATGAAATACAGTACGTTTACTTTTATAAGTTTGAACTAATAATAAATATAAACAAAAATGTTATTCGTTTTATATGTGAGAACTTTTCATTATTTTAGTATCTTGTGGATAAATTTCCGAAGTAATTTACAAAGCAGTTTTTAGCAATTAAATACTTTAAAAGATTAAGTTATTAAAAAAGGTAAATAAATGCAAACCTGTTTAAACTCAGTTTATATTTATGTTTTTAATTAGTTATTAAATAAGTTAATTTTAACTTTAACTTCGTTGAATTTTAGCATTTAAAACAATATGTAAATGATTATTTTTCTAGATAGTGGTATCGTTTCATCTCCTTTGTAGATCAAATCTGGTGAGGGGAGATTTTTTAATCTTTACTTAGCATTAATTTTGTTTTGTTGTACAGATTTTGTCATTGTTTTAATTAGTTTCTGATTAAACTTAACCGAGAAAGATATTTATTTGGAGTGCGACAACTTTTTTTTTTGCTGTTTAGTGTCTACTTATTCTGGTAAGTTTAAAGACCAGTAATAGAATGTTATGTTGTTTATCGTTTGATATAAATTGCAAGTGTTCTGATCATGATTGCGAAAATAGCCGAAAAGCCAAAATATCTCAGTTTCATATTAAAACAAAAACAAAAGCATAAAATTACTAAAAATTAAGATAGTAATAGATCTGTTATACTTACTGTATAAAAAAAAATGTCTGTAAGTTCCTATTAAACAATGTGCTAGCATGCCCACTTTTATTTTAAAACTTTCAACCACTATGCTTTGTTTTATATATAAGTTTAATATCATACTATTTTCATTAGTTTTTTATTTGTTTGGTAAGTATTTTTTGAAAAAAGTTTTTTTGTTTATATCCCTATAATTAATGATATTTAGAAGTGTTATTTTAAATTAAAACAAATAAAGTAACATCTCTATGTAACCTAATTAGGTTTTTTTATTAAATGTATTTTTACAAATAGATAATATCTTTGAGCCTGAGATTCATTTGTTATATTGTAAACCAAAAGTAAACAATACAACCTGTATGTAAAGAAAGAGACTCACATAATTTTAGATGTAATTTTAGTACAAGTAACAAAGTTTTTTAAGTTAAAGAATTTTATTGAGCAATGCTTTTACAATTTAACTCAAAAAAAAATCACAAAGCTAATGATTCACACATAACTTTGAAATCATTGATCAATAAAGTATTTAAATGAATAAAGCGTTGTTATTTGTCATAAAATTTTATCAAAATACAACTTTTACTTTTATGTTTCTCAGTATTAAACTTCCTGAATCCTGATAAGCTCTATTCTTTTCAGTCATTAAATAATTAACTACATAGGCTACTACCCTGATAAATTGAAAATTTATATCTATGTGTATATGATTTTGGTTGCATAATGTCTGTCTCTTTAAAAAACACCTTGTTCATTGCTGATACTGTTCACCACATTTATCAGTAACACAAGCTTTTCAACAAAAATCTATTCTAAGGTCTTTTAAAACACAGGCTATTTTAGACTATTTTTCACAATCTGGCTAAAAAAGACATGTTTTTTTTCTGTTGTTAAACTTAAGCTAGATAAATAACTTTTGCTAAATTTAAAGTTAGGTTATTTTAAAGTTTATTTGTTTAAGTTTTTTCCTTTTTTGTGAATTCATTTTGTAATATTTTGGATTTTGAAGTATTTAAGCTTTACTACCAATATTATTTATAAATTGTTAGGCAGTTTATTTTCTTTACCAAAAGTCAGGCTAGTTTGCAGTTACTCAAATTGGATTTTTTCAAAGATTGGCCGCCCTAGTAACACTTAAAGCTAGTTAGTACAAAATGATTTTGATTTTATGTACAAAATATCCAAGTTGTTTATATTAAAAAAAATTATAATTCTTTACACTTTCAATAACAATAATTATCATATATCTTTAAACCAAAGTTTAATTAAAAGCTTAGATGTCACTGTAGTAATGTCATAATAAATTATTTTTAATGAAATGGTCAGTAATTGTTAAGTGAACTATTAAGATCATAAACTGTAAAATTAAGTTTAATAAGAAATATTATTAAACTATTAACAAAAAGTTTGTAATAATCAGTTTTATATAATCACATATTCAAATGCTGTATTTTCATAATAAATAAAGTTTGCTGCACATAAGCTATTTTTAGCTGTAAAAATGTAAGTCAACCTTGATAAAATAGTTTTAAAACAGTTTAGACAAGTATACAAAGTATGATTGTACAGAAAAAATATGATATTTTAAAACTACAAAAGTATCTGAAAAGTCAAAGATAACATTTAAACTTTGGATGATAGTAATGAAAAAATAAATAAAAAATTAATTGTACAAAAGTTTTTGTAAAAACAATTGTAATATCTCTGAGCAACTGTATCACCAAAAGAACAAAAAAAACCTAAAACTTAAAAATATCTTTAAAAAAAATTAAAAAATTCAGTTTTTAAAATTCTGTTAAAAGTTTATTCAAAATTTTAAATAATGAAATAATTAATAAAAAACCATTATGTACACAACATAATTAATATACACTGTAATCATATAAATATGTTTGTTAAAATCTATACCTGTTGTCAAGTTTTGAATGAAAGATATTTACTACAAACTTAACACTTCAAATATTTTAATAATCTAAACAGAACAGCAACAGACTCAGTAACAGAAGCTAAAGTGTTTAATATTATATTAAAAGTAGATTTAAAGCAAAAAATAGCATCTTAGTTAAAATTGTTGGTGTTTGTCACACAAAATTTTGAGGTAATAGAGTGGTATGATTTTAAAAGAAAACATGATTGATGTTAAAATTATCTGTAAAAGAAAACAGTAAGCAATAAAAAATAAAAGTAAGAAAACAGTAAAAAGGAAAAAAACTTTATGGTTTTTCAAATCTATATTTTTTTAATTAGGATCCGAATCCTATGTGCTAATCAGTCTTTTTTCCGTATTATCCAAAGTAAGTTTCAAAACTTCCTTTAAGTACTATGATCTTTTTGCTCTTTATCATAAACTTCAAAAAATTCATAGATAGTTTCAAAATTTCTTTTTACATTTAATTTATTATTTTAACTTTTCAAGTTCTATCTAGTATAAGCTTCAAAATTTCCCTAAAATATATACCTTACTAATTTAAAATCCTGAGAAGACCACTACTATAGGAATTTTTACGCAATATATAAACTACTGGAAGGAGCTAAACAAGTAAAGTAAGTTAAATGGTTTGCAGGATTCATAACATAAGGTATTGGATCCAGATATAACTTTTAATTTAAAATCCGGATTTAAAAAGGCAGTATCTGGTTAGATAAGATACATAGATAACTAATGTATGCCATTTTATTTGATTATTAAACGATTTGGAAATTTTGTAGAAATAGTATAAAAACAGCTTAAGAATTTTTAAAAGCTATCAGTTGTAATATTAAAAAAATACAGTTTATAGCAGAGTTTTCCAAACTTATTTTAACAGTCGACTAAAGTTTTTAGTTACTTACTATTTCCTGACAGTCATCTCTCATCTGCAATCGCTTTTAAAAGAGAAATTTTTACTTCAAGGGGAGAAATTGCTTACTTTAGAAAACCTTGGTCTATAGAAGTTTAAAGAGGCGGAACAAAGTAATCAATAAGGAGTTGAAAAAATTCTTAATAACTATAAAAAACAACTGTGTTACTTATCAATCTAGATGCTTTATAGATGAGATACCATTTTATCTACTGTATTATATAAGATTTAGAAAACTTTACCTATTTTTTTAATCACGTTTCATAAGTAACATCGTGAACAATCTGTTGTGTTGGGGAAAAATGAATAAAGCAAGAATCTTTGAAATCACAGTAACCTGCTAACTAGGTATGAACTGTGAACACAGCAAAAGTCCGTACCCATTCACAATACGTACCTAAAAGTTTTTGTCTCTAATTTTAACTATCTACAACAAGCCTAAAACAGACATATCAAATGCCATGAAAGTTTATAAGTGAAAGCAAAATCCTCAAGAAACAAAACTTCTACCATAAAAACAAAACATATGAAAGAGTATTAAAAGTTAATGATGTTTATGAATACATGTAGTCATATGTATTTGTTTATGTAAGTATCTTTATATTCAGCGTACAAAGTTTTTTTTGTCTAACTTGTGTTTACTTGTACTTATTAAAATGACATAGTACATATTGTTAATTACTAACTAACTTTAAGTTAAGTTTTATCTAAATGCTTTACTAAATTGGGTTTATCAAAAATAGCTCTAGTTTGAAGTTTTAAATGTTTACTTTTGTTAGTTTATTATATCTAGCAGCTTTTGCATTATAACTAGTTATCTTGGTTGAAAACACAACAGTTAAAGATATAAAGTGTGCTCCTCTTAAGAGGAAATAGTGTGATGTGGTCTTAATAGTAGACTTTGATTTCTATAGTCGTTATAAGTAAAAAAGAATTTAAGAAAGTGTGCATAACAATTGAAAAAAAAAAAAAAGCTCAGTAATTTAGTTCATATGCATTTCCTTTTTTTACCAAAATCTAAGGTCACTTTGATTTCAATTGCACAGTTCATTATATGTATTTGTCTAAATTTTGTGAAATAAGTAAAAGCACTTTTATTACTGTTTAAACCACACTTGCGTATCATCATTGTTGCAACGAATTTCAGTTCAACTTTAATTCAGTTAGTAATAAATATTTGAAAATTTATCTATTTTTATAAAGCTTGAAATTAGATAAAGCACTCAGGACCATTAATTTCATTTTAATTTTTTTGTTAAAAGGATCCTAAAGTTGTTCTTTTTACTTATAGTAGCATACAGCAGCGTCACGCTTGATTGGTCAGCTTGATTAGTAAAATTTGTTTATGAAAAGTTTGCTGCCGGTCCCTTAAAAAGGATGCTATCATTTCTTATTTTTCTGCACAGGCAGTGATTACAAAAATAAAATTAACTAATGGTTTTAGTAGAAGGAGTACGTTCCAGGGGCGTGCTTTGACTGGTTTCCTGTTTCCTGTGAACTCCTTGAAAAAACAAGAAAAAAAAGATTCATAGAATATCACTAAAAACGTTAATGTTGACTTTGTTTCGGTTATTTTATAAACTTTGAATAATTAATGTTGAATTTATAACACTGAAAGATTAATAAGTTTCCTTAACAAAAAATTTTCGTTTTTGCCCTGCTGAAATGGGTTTTAAATAAAATTTAAATTTTCACGTATTAATAGGTAAAAGTTTTAAAGTAGCATTTTTTTTCTAGGAAATTTTTTAATAAGATGCTCCTAATTCCCACTATAATTTGTTTCTTAGTAAATAAATAGGTCGATCAATTGTTGTTTTTGAACTAGTGAGTACAAATTTACCTAAAAAATGTCCAATATAATCACTAGAGTTTTATTTTACATAGTCGATTGTATATATTAATGTTGTGTTAAATTTTTGTACTTTAAAATTTATATTTTTTGTTTATCTGTCAACCAAATGGGTTTTAACCTTAAAAAGTTCAATTTAGAGTGTTTTTAATATTATCTTTAGACCTCTACACCACCTGGCAATTGATTCTTTTATCATTAATGGTATTTTAATTTTTATTTAAGTTGTTTTATATTTTTATATCTGTTGGCCACATAGTTGATTATTGATTTTTTGAAATTATTTACTCTAAGTGATTTCAAAATCATCATTAGAATTCCTGCACCATCAGGCAAACATTTAATTATAATTTAGAGATATTTTAATTTTATTGGAAAAGTATTAAATTTTTTTTGTAATTACCTAGGATGATGTTGCACCAATATCAAGCTGAAATTATATTTTGTTTAATATTCTTTGTAAAATATTAATTAATTAAAAAAAATTTAGTTAAAATAAATATTTTAAGCCTTGTATGATTAATCTAAAATTATACTTCGTTATAAACAAGCTATATAAATAAAGAGATAGAATCAAATTCATTTATTATGAAATAAAATACTTAATTGATTTTATTTTACATTATTGTAATGTATATAAGTTATTGTATCATTTGTTTTATTTTAAAAATATAAGCAATTAAATATATAAGTTTTATTGGTTTATGATAAATAAGTTTTATTTATGTATTTATGAAATATGATTTTTAAGCCTATAATTGTGGTATAAAACAATAGTGAAATTAATATAGTTTCAGCTTGATATTGGTGCGACATCCTATGCAAGTATTTGTTACGTGTCCAATTGTTATGATAAAAGTTTTATACTTAAATGATTATTTAAATAAAACTTTAAAACTGCATAACTTATTTAAAGCTGCTGTTATAAACTGATTTTATAAGATTGTGAAGTTATACATTAAGATATAGATACTTTAAAAAAAAGACAAAACTAAAAAATGTTTAATTATCAAAAAAATTATCAACGCATTTTTAAATAATACAAATTTTTTAGTCAATTTTTATAAAAAAAGCTATAATTTAGTACAGTATATCTAAAACTTTAGCCTAAAAAAAACATTTTTTTAAGTAACTTTTTATACTTAAATGGCAAGAAAAAACATTTTGTTTTTTAGTCTTTTGGTTTCAGTATAAGACTAAAGTATAACTATGTTTTAGGCTACTACAATTTTAAAACTATCATTTCTATTATTAAAGTTTAATTTAAGTTCACTCGTTTCTATCATATTATACACTTGTAATATTGCTTAAAATAGAGAAACTGCATAATTTGTAATATTTAAAACATCAATAGCAGAAAAAAACTAGAAAGAGAAAAAATGTCATATAAATAAATGTTTATTCATTAAAACTAGTTTGAGTACTTACGAGAAAGAAGTTTATTATTTTCCATCATTTACCTAATTTTTAGATACTTTATACTTTCTTTTAAAGTATGTATCTGAATTAGAAAAAGTTAATTTTTTATGTTTTTTTGTATAACTTCGGCATTAATTTTTTGTTTAAGTTTTATTAGATTAAAAGTAAAAGAACTACTTACATAATATAATTTTGTTTAGCTCATGACTTTCCCGATAATAAAAAACAAAGGCTTTACAGTTTTTTAAATTAAGTTTTAAAACAAAGGTTTTAAAGTTTTATTATAAAGTTTTAGACAAACTTTATTATAACAAAGACTTAATCAGACTATGTTTTCTCATTTACATTTTATTTGCAAGTTGTTGAAACTACTAAAAAATAGATTTCGTATAAAATATTAGATTTTTCTTTTTTATAGGTTTTTCATTATTTTCAGAAACCTCGATCAACTTGTGTCGATAAATTTACTTTGGTTCAATTTTTCTACTTTTATCAATTTTCATGTAAAACAAAACACTATCTATGCACACAGCTGTCAAAATATATTTTTTAAACAGCATTAAGAAATGATCTATCCTAAAAAAAATCAACAAACGTTTTATTAATTTTTTTAATTAAACAAAAAATTTTTAGTGTCAAATTTATTTTTAAGAAATAAGTATAAACTTTTTAACGACTTTTTTTTATTATGACAATTATACTTATTTGTTCCTAAAACATACACAAAATTTTTATTATAATAATAATACTAATTTACTACTAATTTACTAATTTACTATGAGTTAAATTAGTTTAAAAACTCTTATATTTGTTTAGTACAATAAATGTGCTTTTTAAATAGTAATTATCGTTCAAAAGTAAACAAAAAATATAGTTTGTACAAGTAAGAAGTTAGTAATGTTAAAATATAAGTATACTTGTCACTAACTGAATATTCCAACAGACTAGAGTATAACTAAATAAGTCATGTATTCAAACGTTAATAAACTAGATGAGTTTTTAAAAAACTACTCTGGTCCTCAAAGCATGTTGCGAGATGTTTACAAGTTCGAAAAGGACAAAACGACCAAAGAAATTGAAACGGGGAATGAAATGTGTGAAAAAGCAAAAGAATACCTTTTGAAAGAAGTCAACGAAATATTCTACGACACTTCGAACTTCAAAAGACCTTCTGCAGACTTCAAGCATGAACTTGAGCTGTTGGATTATGACGATCCGGACTACACGTTCGTGCACGATTCGCTAGGCTGTAGCAACAAGAACGTTGCGGTTGTAAAGTACAAAAAACCTAAAATTTACAAAATTAAAACATCAAACGAGTCGAGCCTAGGACCTATAGTTTCTGATGCTTCAAGTTTGCTGTTGCTTCACGGAACTGTGGGCCAATGCGTACAAGGAATTTTAAAGGAAGGATTCAGACCATCGCAATGCGGTAGCTGTGGTCCGGGTGTTTACCTGACCAACAGCTTTGACATAGCTTCGTAATACGGCCGCTGTTTTGTTAGTAAAGAGGGAGTTGCCCAGAGAATTAGTTACTTTTTGTTAACAAAGTGATGAACACTGGTAATAAAATACCCAACAAAAACAAAAGTGAGGATGCTTTCGGGAAAGAAGCAAATAAGAGTAAGACTTTATTTGTAAGGCCCATGCTTCATAGACCAACATATGAGAATGGAAAAAGTATTAATGCATCAATGAGTCTCTCCATGATAAAAAACGAATCTTTAAAAGAGCATATTGCTTATGAGCCGACGCTCAAGGTTTTTGACGTGAGATCGGGTATGAAAAATCAAGTGCACTTCAAAAACACTCAGCAAGACTCGTTTGACAGCGAACTGAACCGAATCGTTCATGGTACGTTCAGTGTTCCTTTTGAACAAATTAGGTCTTTCGTGGCTCATCATGAATTAGTCACTCCCGCATACCTGGTGGAAATAAAAGAAGAAATTAGTGCGAGTAGGTTAGCGAAACATCTGTTGTACGATGTTTTTCAAGTGCCACATTTTGATGTCAACAGCGGCGTTTTTCCATGGTATGCAGATCCCTCACATAATGATTTTGATAGAAAAACTTCAATTGAACGCGACGTATGTTCATTGAAACTTCTTACTGCGGAATTAGTAAGAGAAATGGATGCAAACCAACAAATAAAAAACAATCTTATAAAGTCTAAGTTTAGTTCAAATATTTCTTCATTTGCGCAGCAGCTAGTTTTTGAAATGAGTGCTCTTTTTACGTCAGGTGCAGGTGAATCCTTCAAATACAAACTAGAAGAACTGCCAAGTTCAGATGAAGATTACCAATTTGTTTTGAGCTCATTAAAAAACCAAGATTGCAAAGCAATCCCAAAAGTTCTCCACGTCTTCAGAACTAATCCTATCGATCAAAACGAATTTCGATTCACAATTTACAGTAGCCTTTACCTGCACGGAGTTACTTCTAACAACGTTCTTAATGTACTTACATCTGGCTACCCAATGAGTAACTTAGCATTAAGTGAACAATGTAGAGAAAAGTGTGTTGTTAAAAACATATACAGCAAGCAATGCTCTTGCTATTGCTCTTCCTCGTTAAGTAGAGAACTTTCAAAAGGCGCTAGTTACTGCAACGTCAAAAATAAACTCAAAAAGTTGTCTTTTGTTTTCGTTGCAAGCACAAAGACAACTAATAGTTGGTGGAATACTTATTCAGATGAGTTTGTCGAATACTCAAAAAAGATAAAGGAATACAACAAGAGTATGTATGGCAGGACAAACATCACAACTGATAGAGATAGTAATGGCTGTTGGTTTAAAACTAGCTCGATAAAATCTAGCTCTTGTAGTTTAGGTTTAAATCCAGGGGTGTGGAACAATGAAAATCAGAGCAAATTAGTTACCATATCAGGGAAGGCTCCCACATACTTGGTTGTATTTAGTATGTAACATATTTAAAGAAAAGTCTTAATCTTCTGCTTGATAACTTTCTTAATTGTTTTTTTGAAATTTAAGTCATAAATATTCCGCAAAGGTTCTATAGATACTTAATCGAAGCTAAACTTTTTGAATAACCGTTTTATAATAATCTATTACATAGCCCAAACGTTTCTTAAGTCTTAAAAAGTCATACATATAATTTCAATTAAAAAGTGTTTAAATTTAAGTAATTAGAAAATAACTTTTAGTTTTGAAAATACTAACTATATAAACATATGAAAAAACTGTTTGTACAATTTAAAATTATCATAAGTTAGCTTTTGAAATGACAACTACAATTTTGAAATTTAATTATTTATATATATATATATAATAGTTTATAAACTACATGCTCTTCATTCTTTGTTCGTTTAAATTCAGTTTTACTTAAATTTATGTGTACAAGTCCACGTATTGCAAACACTGCTTTTAGCTTATAAAAAAGTTAAAAAATTATTTTATTAGATTTTTCTAGTTTAAGCCGAGTTAACACTTTGTATTTTGTAATATTAATACTTACTTAGTGTAATTCTTATACTTTTTTTTTCGTTATTTCTATTATTTGTTTTTATTGGGAACGAGTCAAATTTGCAAGAAGACATTTCTGCACCAAGGGTCAAATATGCACGAAGGGACACTTTTGCACGAAAGATTATTCCTTCACAAAGACACTCAAGAGACTAAGGCACTCAAAGGCACAAAGAGTCATTCCTGCACGAGACTATAAAAAAACTAATAAAAAAAATTATAAAAATGATAAAAAAATAAAAAACAAAAAAAAAAAAGTTACCTACCGAGGGTATGGGTTAGGGGTAACAGTAAAAGTTAAAAAAAAATTAATAAATATAAATAATAAGAAAAAAATAAAAATAAAAATTTTTGTCAAAATACAAAAATGAACAAAAATAAGTAAACGACCGACGGTAAGGGTTAGAGGTAATAATGATGATTAAAAAAATATTAAAATAAAATCAGTTAAAAATGTTTTCAACCCGTGCAAAAGTGTCTTTATGCAATATCGACTACTCGTGAAAAGTTGATACCGTGCAGAAGCAAAAATGTCCCTTGTGTGAAATTTACTCTTCCTTTAAATATCACGTCTATACGTCTTTTTCTATAAACAGCGCTTTTCAGGAAAAATAAAATATATCCGTTTTTTGTTGTTTTCTATAGACTTGTAAGTCTTCTTTACTATTAATTTAGAGTAGTATTTTTAAATTTAATACCGTAAAATTCGTGCTTTTCTGACATGCTTTGCGACTTTATTAATAAAATTTGAATACTCTTAGTAGTAGCACCTTTAAGATCTTTTGAGAGTAATTAAATTTAGTACAAAGTGCTGGAATTTGTCGTATGTCAATTATAATGCCACATTTTTGCTTATTTGAGTTTTATTAAATGATCTACTAAAAAATTACTCGAGAATATTTTATAGGTAGTTGTTTTTGAAAAGGAGCAATAACCACAAATTTTACTTATACCATTACGAAATTTGATTTCAAGGCTGGCTTAACCAACTACTTGAGTCAAAACTTATTAGTTATTAGTCATTTTAAAATACTTATAATACTGACAATGAAAATATTTGATAGGTTTAATTTTTCTTTTGAAAGTATATTTTACGTTTAAAATTAACATAAAGGTTGTGAAAAAATAACTTGTAAAATAAGTTATGTTTATTGTGCTTTTATTATAATGAGAAAGATTCATTTTCTTCTGGTTCAAAGTGCTGAACTTTGATTGCTAAAGTATCTAAAATAAGTTTAATGTCTGTCAGTGATAAATGTCAAGTGTTTATCTTAACCATCACAATGGTATGAAAATTCATAGAATTGTCTTCAATTGGAGTTTTTTATATAGAGGTAAGCAGTTTGTTAAGTCAGTGGGTCACACACACAGGAAAATAGATTTTGAACGCCGGATTTAACAATTTAAGTCTTAGCGACCGCGTAATTAGAAAAAAAATTAAATTAAAAAGAAAATAATCTTTCAAAAATATTAAAACCGAAATGGTAGCTTACTAAGAATAATGTGTACTAATTATAAAATTTAGAATTTATTTCAAAAAAGATCTATAGTTAAAATGCTGATATTTTTCGCAATATGTTTTTTTCCCAAAATATATATTGCAAAAATAAGAATTTTTGTTAGTCGGCCGTACATTGCCCACTCTAATTTAAAGGATACTTTTGGGTTCATCAAGATAAAAAAGTTGCGAAGAATAAATACAATTGACGTACTCCGATTGGTCTTTTTACACTAAATATTTCTAAAGTGGTGTTTCAAAATATACTTTAACTTACATTTTTTGTCAGATCTAACCGTTAGGTGTACTTGATATTACCTGATCGAGTATGAAATTTAAAGCTTTATAAACACTTAATAGTATATTAAATTTGTTTTATCCTTTTTTATCAGTAAATATTGTAAAAAGTTCGGTTAATCAAACATAACATTTAATTTGAAACTCATTATTAAAACTAACATCTACATAATTCCTTTAATATTAGCTAAAGACGACAGCACTTGTTACAATATATTTTTTTAAAAAAGAATAAAAACAATTGGTTTTAGTACAGTACTAGACTAAATACTATTTTTGTATTAATTTTGATTTTTTTTGCATAAGAAAACTAATTTATTATATTTGGAAAAAATAATTGAATTTGTACTTTTTTAGGGCTTATTTTTTTTAGAGCAATCAAATTTACCTAAACTAGATTAAACTATTAGATACTGTGAAAATAAATTATAACTTATGTTTGATCTATGTTCTTTGGCATCCATCTAATCCATCAAACACATACATAGCTTTAAATTAAATGCAGATTAAAATCTTTCATATTAAAAGACGTAAACTACTACAGCAATCTTAAAAGAAAATTATTAAAAAAAAAAACGTTATTTAACCTTTATAATTTTTTTATCTGTTGCAGACTTTGATTTACTGTAAACGTTTTTGTCAAGTTTTTAACAGAATTCATTTTTGTATTTACTTTAGATCTTTAAAGATTAAAAGAAAAATTAGAAATTAAACTAGTTATATTTTAAAGAGATTTGATTTTTACAAGTAAACATTTCATATGATTTTGTCAAAACAAAAGTTTAGAATAAAATAAAAAGTGTTCCGTAAAACAAGTAAAGCCTAAAAGTTTAATTGTTAAATTTGAAAAAATAATAACACATATGTGCAGTTTTTCTGCAGGACAACTCAGTAAAAGGACAATAAAAAGAATAATTAAAATGAAGCGTTTGTCTGACTTTATTTTACGCCAGGGTTTCCCAAAGTGGGCGATATCGCCTCCTGGGGGCGATTTTAGTAGGTTGGGGGGCGAATTTTAGTAAAGGGGCGAAAGGGGGGCGATAACTAGAAAGAGAGCGAATGGGGGGCGATTTTATAATTTTGGGCTGTCATAACACTTTTACTTTCTTTCTTATTATTTTAATACTTTTAGCTTGCCATTAAATGTTTGACCCTGAGGTAAAACTAAAACCAAAAATGTTCATTTTGTTCATGTAAAGTATAGATTTTATTCTGAGCATGTAGATAAGAATGTAGAGTTTTTCAGAATAGTCGAGATGAGAAAACAAAATAGTGTAAAATCACAAGCATGTTCAAGAAATCTACACAAAGTATTGCTGATGGACAATAAGCTTCTTATTATCTGTCTCTCATAGTTGCTAAACAATGACTGCCTCACACCACTTGAGAAAAAAACGTTTATTCCTATCTTAAAAACAGATCTGGAAAGAGTCAATCATTATAAAAACACCAGTAATGTTTATCGTTCTATTCGTTTAAGCAAAAACACTGTGAAAAGACGTATAGATGAAACGTCAGAATGTGTTGAACAAAAGTTAGTTCGAATGATGTGCAATAATATTTTTCGATTCAAGTTGACGAGTCTTTAAAACTTTAAAAGTTTCAAACTTCAGTTTTAAAATGGTACTAGGCGTAGTTTTTATTTGTTATAGAAGTTCTGAAAGAGTAGGTTTCGTTAAAAACATTGAAGAATTAAAAAACTAAGGTAAAGTATGGTTATTAAACTTATTTATATTTTAACAATGTTTCAGGTAAGTTTTAAACTAAAGTAAGTACACAAAGCTTTTTATTGTTTTCATTAAATTGTTAAGGCTTAGTTGTACAAAAAAGTACTTGATATTGACACTAAAAAAAAACTTAAAAATACCAATCTATATTTTATGTGGTATATTTTACAAGTATTATACTATATGTATATTAACTTAAATGAAGAATAAAACCTGTAATTGTACAGTAACTAAACATCATATTAATCAATTTTATTTCAATGATCTTTTAGTTATAGTTATACCCTTGAGACCTGGCTTAGATGACGCCGCTATAACTTACTTCGAGGGGGAATTTCTGAGAAAAGGCCGTATGAATAGCGAATCCCGGCGAGGGGTCTCGATTCTCACCTGCTAAAAAGCCATTGCTGGCAAGGGGAAAAAATAACTTTAAAAATGCTTTCCAAAAAATTTAAATAGCATTTAACAACGTCCAACATAGAGAAAACCCGAGGCTGCAAGAAACGCTCCGAAAGCAACAGAAGAAACCGAATAAATCCGATATAAAGTAACTAGTGTTTTTTATAACTTTCTATTTTTGCGTTTTATAGTTCTTTAGTTTCTTTAATAGTACTAATATTTAATTGTGTAACGTAACAGTATGTTTAAAGTTAATGTTTTTTTTAGCAAAACTTGTGTATTCGTTTAAATATTTATAGATATTACTTGCCAAAAAAAAAGAAACACAAGAACAAATTATAAGTCCTTTTCCTATTTTTTAAGTATTTTAGTATTTTGTCCCTTTTTTATTACTAAACAATTTTCGCTAGTTTGTAGAAAATGCATTTAAAGTAATTGTGATCTATAAGGTATATTTTATATTTAAAATGTATTCAATTTTTTAAATAACCATATATAATTTTCTCAAACTTTCTTTTGTATGCTTGTTCACAGAAACATACCTAATAAAAAGATACCAGTTAATCATTTGAAAAATGAAGAAAAACATAAAATTATCAAGTTAGAAAATTTGTTTTAATATAGTTAAAAATATATTAATAGTATATTATGTCTAATATAACAGTAAGTTTAGCGTTAAGGTACTGTTTCCCTTAAGTAAAACTTGTGTATTTAGTTAGATTTGTTATAAATATTACTTAAAAAAACACAAGAGCAAATCAACAGTATTTTTCCTATTTTATGAGTATTTTGTGTAATCATTTTTATTACCAACTAATTTTTGAGTAGTTTTTAGAAAGTTCATCTCAAAGTAGTTGTGTTCCATAAAGTATATTTCGCATTAAAGATTCATTTAATTTTTAGAAGTAGTAATATTTAACTTTCTTTTTGTATTGTTGTTCACAGAAATATACCTAATAAAAAGATACAATCTGATCATTTAAAAAATGAAGACAAACATAAAATTATCAAGTTAGCATTTTTGTCTCTGTACATATATATATACTTTTAAATTTTACTACAATAAATATAAGCATTATGTTTAAGTTTTAGTAGTTATTAAACAATTAATTTTGACTAATTATTTTAATTTTTTTCTACTCTGTATTCTGATTGTAATATGTCTAAGTTAAAAATAAATTATTAAAAAAACAAATAATAGAAAAATCCTGTTTCATTATGTCGTAGAAGTAAAAGTACAAAACTTTATACTGTTTTTTTGTGGTTTTTGTTTTTTATAATTTAAACTTATTTAATTTTAATTTACAAAGCTTAAAAAAAGCCTAGTTTTATTTCATAATAAATAAAATATAGTTATCAATGTTTAACATGTTATTTTGTATGAACTTTAACAGAAATTATGTTTAAAACATTAAACAACCTGCTTTAAATAATGTGAAGAAAGATAAAAAGAATAAATGTTTCAAAATTTCCAGGTAGATAATGTATTTTTATAATTTGTTTAAAAGTTTAAAATAATTTTTTTAAATAAAATGTAATCAAATAACTTTAAATTGCATTCGGCAACATACTTTGCATTACCTTTTATAAAATTTGTAGCTATTTATTTAGAATCAAATAATTTGATTTAAAATTTTCCGTATTTTAAATTAAAAAAGCTGTTTATGGTAAAACGTTTTAAAATTAAAAACCAAGTTAAAAAAAAAGTTTTATAGCTTTTATATATTTTTTCGTTGTTTCACGTGTGAATACACATTTTACAGCTTTACACTTTGCATTTCTTTTGATTGCAATTTAATTTTTCATATTTTAATGCTTGGCACAACTTTTTACTGCTTTAAATTTTTATAGCATAAATAAACAAGTCTTGTGAGCATTTCATTCACATGACAATACAATAAACTTTTTTTCTTGCTTATAACGTTTACACACTAACACCTGCTTTATTTCATTGTGACCACTCAGCAGGATAGAGGTGCCAGCTCCGAAAATTCAGCAATCCAACCGGGTTTCGTTCAACAGGGAAAAGTTAATTAACATTGCTAGGTTTTTTAGTTTAGTTGTTTTTAGTTTTGATTTAAATGTTTTATGTAGTTAGTAGTCATTAATTGCTTACATGCTTAGCTTGTGTGTTGATTCTATATGTTTAATTTAGCTTGCATGGTTTGTAGAATCATTTTACGTTGAATTTCAACATTTTAACTTTTACAAATTTGTTTATTATTATACCAATATTTTTTATTTATGTATTAAACTAAACTACCTTCAAAATTTAGACTGGTTTTGTTTAAGCCTTCAAAAATCTAAAGTTTATAATTTCTTATTTTATTTATGAATTTATATTTTTAAAATATTAACAGTAGAATATCAGATGAAAATTTTTGTTGGTTCTATTTTTATTTTAAATGTTTTGTTATCATCTGAAAAACATCCTGAAAGCAGAAAAAGTATTTTTAAAACAGAATTAAATTCAAATAAAATATTAACTGTTTAAAATGTAGAGATATTTTTAATAAACTTATATTTTGTAACACTTGAAAACAAAAACTTTTGTACCCTCCGTGATTCAGGGAACACTTTTCCAGACCCCACAACCACCAGCACCCCCAGCACAAAGACCCCAACAACAGGCAGCGTCACCACCCGCCCGGCAACCAGCAGAGGAGGCCCCAGCAACCGTTGCCAGGGAAGCAGGACGCTGCCAAGCAGCAGCAGGCGGATAACATAAGGAAGCACCAGAAGGAATACAACGAGAGGAAGATAAGGCAGCAGCAGGTTTGTATTTTGTTGTTTTGTTTTTTTTCTACATCATTTAGAAGTTTTTAGTTTTGCATTAGAGTAGGTAAATAAAAAATAGCAAAAACGGCTAAATTTTATTACTTATTTGTAGTTTTTTTAAATAAACTTCTAATTGTTTCTTTTTCTTTTTGTTATTACTTAGGTTTCTTTCAGTTCTGAAATTGAAACAAAAGTATTAATACAGCCTGAAATTAAACAATTTTACAAGTTAAACAAGTTCTAGTTTTGCCATCGGTATCACAACAGCACTGAGTTTCAATAACGGTCTTTTTATCTAAATCAGGGTTTCCCAAACTCGGCTAAGTGACCCAAGGGGCCAAAAGGGGTCTTAAAACTTACACTAGATATTCTTTTGTTGATGATGAATAGCAAAAAAATATATATTAGGTGTTTTTAATGTTTTTTTTTTTGAGTAATGTTGTTGAGGGGGCCTTAGCTTTTTCTATTTCTGTTTAGGGGGCCTTAAAAAAAAGTTGGGATCCCTGGTCTAAATAGTGCACCACACTTATTTATTAAATTTTAGTATTTATTTATTGTTAACGACAGCAACAGCAAGCGCTGAGGGAGAGGGAGCAGCGGGAGAGGCAGCAACAAATCGCCAGGCAACAACAAATCAACAACTAGAGACAGCAGCAACTGAAGCAGCAGCAAGGTTTTTATTTGTACTACAAGATTTAAATATAACTATACTATTTAAAAAATAGGTAATTTAGTAAGTGATTAGCCTAAATTTTATAGAAAAAAAACTTTTTTAATGTAAATTAAAAAGGTATCTACTTCACAAAAAATTAAGCAAATACTGTATTATATTTATTTAGCTACTTGTGTTATATTTCAATTTTATTTGTATTTGTTATCAATTTTATTTGTATTTATTATCAACTTTATTTGTATTTGTATACAACAAGGATTGTTTAAAGAATGTAGAAACTTTTAATATCTTTAGGGTAAACTTTCTACTTCTTTCAAGCATAAAATATTTTTCTCCTTGAGAAAAATCAAATTAATATTGGTTAAAATTTGTCAAAAGTAGGCTTGCCAAAAAACCTGGAGTTTCACATTTTAGGCTAAAAATATCTAGAGTTTGAGAAAATTTGAAAATAACCTGTAATTTTGAACAAAAATGACTAAAAAGGCATCTAGAAAACCTGCAGTTATAAAGATTTTTTTTTCATGTAAAGTAATAAAATTTAAACTTGACACTAAAAACCTATTATATAGAATTTTTTTTCGTAATCATTAAAAGCTTTTGTATATAAAACACGTTTAAAGTAGGTTTACTATATCTTTTCAATGTAGTTACACTATTCAAGACAGTTTTTTACCTTTTAATGTAATTTTACACTTAAAATAGACCAAACAACTTGTATTTTTGAAAACCTGGAATAAATTTCTCAAAAATCATTGGCAACCCTGTCAAAAACTAACAGAATATTGTAATAAAACGAAACATATTTCTTAAATTCTAATTTCCACGCACAGCAGCCCAACAGCACCTGGCCCAGCAGCACGCTTCGCAGAACCACCTGAACTACCAGCAGAACAACAAGAACAACGCTGAAAACCTGGACGTGTTAGCAGAGGAGCTTAAAAACATGGGCCACGCCACCAACAACAAGTGAGTAATATTTAGATTTATGTTTATTTTGTGTATAGAGCACAAATTTATTTCAGCAGAAATTTTTTTTGTTGATATGTTTTTTTGAAAGCTAAATCTTTTTTATTTTTTGATTTTCGCACTTTAATTTAGCATGCGTTTTGTTAAAAGCAAAGCCGAATAAAATAAAACATGGCAAAGTTTGTATACAAAACGTTGAAAAATGAGAAAATAAAACTCAACTTTTTATCAAAGTTAATGCTACGAAACCCGAAAAACTCACTAAAAGTATTCTTCTGCTCGCCTAGCTTGTAGCAAGCACATAAAACGTTCTTGTTCACCATTTAAACAACAACTTAACGGTTTTTAATAATTTACCAAATTTAACATTCTAAAACTAAAAAAAAAAACGTTTTTCTACTCGCCTAGCAAAACCATTAAATCTGGTTGTTCACTGAAATACCATTCAAATTAACCTGGTCACCATTTAAACAACCACTTCATATGCATAGAAACCACCAGCAATCATACAAGCGCCAGCCAGCGGTCACCAGCTACCCATCGAGCAGCGAGAGCGAATCAAGCGACGACTCCTTTGTGGATCTGAACAGGAGAAACCACCTGAACCACTCCACTTCCACCGTCACCAGGTATGACGTCACAATGAACGTGAACTTCAGTAATTTTAATTTACCTAAATCATTTGTAATGGCCCTCTTGGCAGAATTAAAAAGTAACAATCGCTGCGTAAAAATAAACGTCACATACTATTTTATTGCTTATTTATTCCCGTCACTCCACATAGACCGTCACCAGGTATACGTGGTTTTCGCTGTAAAAGTTTTGTAAAAAATCAGGGGTTTCTTAAACTTATTTCCATATTCACCAAGTTGGTTTATATTTCAAAAAATAGTTGCTCTTTTTAAAAATATTGTTAATTAGTTAAATTGCCATTTTACTTTTTCGTCACCTTACTACTTACCATCCCCTGATAGCCGTTCACTTTCGTAAACCAATAAATCAATAAAATTAAGTATAAAGTTCTAACAATAAATAAATGAAGCTAATACCTCTATGTGTCGTTAATTAAAATGATAACAAAATTTTTAAGTAATTATAATTTTTAGTATAAATCAGTTTTTGAATATATTTAGCAAATTAGTTTTTGTTTGGGGATTATGTTATAAACTTAGATTTTAGTTATTTATAAAATAGGTATTTTTCGTTTTAAGCTAAACTAGCGTTGTTTTGAATTTTAAATCTAAAAAATAATTTAGGCAAATATAGTAAGTATTTAAGATAGAATATAAAGAATTTAAATTTATTATTACATTAAGTTTCCGTATTAAAGAACTTTATGTTGGAGGTGAAATAACTATTGTCTTAATTATGTTCAAATTCTGTTTTACAAATTTTTAAGAGTTTATTGCTTGCATGTTAAGTTCTCCGCACGTTTATTTTGAATTAGCTGAAACATATTTGTTTTTCTAATAGTTTTTTTTAGCTTACTTTGAGTTTTTTTAAGTAATTAATCTTAAGTTTGAAAGATCCTTTTGTAAATTATATTTTTTTAATAATTTTTAGAAGCGAAAGAAGCACTGTTGGAAATCTAAGTAGTGCATCCACGGCTCCTGCTGTAAGTGTTGTTTGATATCTAATTAAATTTATTAATTAATATTGATTTAATTTATACAATTAAAGTAATTACTACTTTTAAAAGGATAGATTAAAAACAAACTTTTGTGTATACAGAATAGATTTAGTTTTTTTCATCAAGCAGTTCCTCTACATGGTTTTTTTATTATAAAAATTATTTAAAAATAATTCTATTGTTATTTAAATAATAAAAGTCTTATCACAGTCATTTTCAGTTAAATATTTTAAGTTTTTTTTAATAAACATAATTTCAGACAATTTATTATGAAGAAAAAGCATATAAAATAGTTAAAGTTACATATATAGTAAATTAACTAAACTTAAGTTTTAAAAAGTAAATATTTTTATTGGTATTTTTTTTGCTATGCAAAACTAGAGTAAAAAATTATTAAATTTTAAAGCTCTTAGTTTACGTTGAAATAAAGTTTAACAACCATAGGATAGTTTTAACTTTTTATTATATTTAAAACTACAGACAAATTTTAGGTTTATCGCATTTTTATGCTCACTTATATTGTTTTGAATAAAAATGAAAGAAAACAACCTTAGCAATTAAATAAAATCTAAAACTTTATTCTTATTACAAAGCCATTGTGGTTGCTGTACGAATGCTTTAAATTTTAATAACAATATTTTTATCTCAAAAAAAACAGTCTTTACTTTTGTCTTTGAAGTTTTATGTTTATAGTTTTATAAATTTGTTGTTCTCTTGTTTTTAGCATAGAAATAACTTACACAATTTAATTTTGTTTTATATTCTTAACAGTTAAATTTAAAAAAAAAGGTTTTTACAGGCTTTTTGTAAGTAATAAGTACATTAAATACACAATTATTTTTATCAAGTTAAGTTCTTTATAGTGTTACTTGTAATTAAAGAAGTTATGCGTTTTACTTAGTAATATTATTAAAAAATATTGTTTTCAAAATAATTAAAAAAAAAGGTTAACCTATAAAAAAGTTATTAAATTTTTTAATTGGGCAAAATTCAAGTAACGTTTTAGAGAGCCAAAATTTAAGCTAGTTATAATCTTTCAAACTGTTCCAAAATTTGTTAAAGAAAATTAAAAATTTATTTTGAAATTTATACAGTTTCGTGAAAGGTATATCAAATAATAAGTTTACAAAACATGCTTACTTGCCAGCTAAGTCTCGTTGAAATTATGAATATATTAAGTGTTTAAACGTTCAAAAATTTTGTCTTGCCAAATGCTATGCTATAGTGTTGTAAATAATCAATATCTTGAAATAGAAAGTTCCTAGTACAAAATTAGTTTATTTATAAAACTTTTTAAACTGAATGGTAAAAGTTATTAGTTTTATCCTAACTTTGATAAGATATAGTTCTAGTTTAATAATTAAAAGTTTCGCCAAGAAGTAAAGTCACTGTAGTACAGTACAATAACTAATCAATAAGTTCTTTTAGTCTTGACTATCTTAAGTAAAAGTATGTAGACGCTAATAAATTAACGGTTACAACAAACTAAAGTTTTTTATTTTTTTAAGTTTTTTTTGTAGTTTTTATTAATCAAAGCTCTAAGAAAACATAAATTAAACTAAGTAATTGAATTTTTAAAAGCTTTGATTTACATATATAACATTAATATTCCATGAGGTTTTCCACACATTTGAGTTTAAAGTTGATTATTGTTTACCACCAAGTAATTAAAATATTCCACTATAGCATTATGTATTTATTTAAATTATGGCTATGTGTATACATTATAGCTGACTATAATAACTCTCACTTTGGTACACTGAAATATTCCAAGTATACCTCAGTAGTCATTAATAGCCATTTGTAAGTTTATATATTTGTAGTTGTTTTTTAATGACAAAAACTATTGATATTTAAATAAGTTAATAATTTTTGTTGGATTGATTTCGGTAGAGTATAGTAAAAGCTTTAAAAGTTTCATGATACTGCCTTGATCAACAAGCTCATTAGGCTAAAACATTTATTACTTTGGTTTTTTTCATAAAATGCATTTTTCTTCAATTTTTAATTATTTATCAATGTCGTTTTTACGTTAAGTAATAAAAACATTATATTAAACAATTTTACTTAGTCTATACTTTTCATAGATTATTTTTGTTGCTATACCAAAGGCTGATGAAGTTTAAAAATTCAAGTACAATGTAGAAACCTACTCGTACTGACAAGACCTTTAAAAGCTTTTTATAAGCTTTCTGATGTAAACTTTAAGTTGAATTTATAATACAAAGCAAAAGACTATTGTGTAGGTAATCAATAAACCCTGATACTCATTTGACTTAAAACTGCTGATTTATTATGTAAGGTGTCTGCTACTTGTTATAATCATCTTAATGTGTATTCCTGGCTTTCAACTCGGTTCAAGTCGATTTGAAATTGATCGCTGTTTAGGTGAAGAATTTTCTGGATAGGCTGCTAATGATGTATTTCTATCCACTTTAAAATTTTTTTGCTTGAATTAAAAAGATAAATCAATTAAATGTAATCATTTTTTGGCCGATATTAAAAGCACATATAATTTTGCAGATATAATTTAAAAATAAAATTGATAGCTACTTATAAGCATATCTATGTTTTTTTTGAAGATTAGTTTATAATAACTTTATCATTATAAAAGGTTAAAATAGTTTGAGTTGTGCCAAATTATAAAAAGCTTTAAGTCTTTTTTTGGTACATAAATTAAATATTTTCACATTTAAGGTTGTTTATATCTATATAGTATTTCATAAATTTTTTAAAATGTTTAGTTTACTTAAATTGCTTCCAGAACTTTATTAAGCCTATTTCTTTTTTTTTTGTTTTATGTTTTCTATCGCAAGAATAAACCCATTACACATGTTTTATACTTTTGATTATATTTTCTCTTTTATCTAAATACTTTAGTAGAAGTAAAGATCATCAAAGAAAATTACACATGACATGGCTATTACAGTTAACACTGATCAAGTTGTCAATGGTGTATTTTTATTATTTTGGAATTATTTTTGATTTTAAAATTAAACACAGGAATTAAATTGATTTTAAATATTCTCAAGAGCTTTTATTTTGGAGTGATTCCAATAAATTATTCATTTCCTACGTCAGGCATTAAAATATTCAATAAATTTTCCAAGTAATTTAAATATACCCATACAATTTTTAGAAAACTCGAAAATGTTAAAGACATCGTTTTATTTAAGTAATAAAAATATATATAAATCCATTTAACAATAAAATATACCTAGAATTGTGTTTTAAAATAAATAAGAGTTTTATTCAAATATAAATGGTTTAATTATTAATTTTGATCAAATTAAATGAGAACAACCTTTAGCTTTATGCAAATTCAATTATATATACTTTTATTTTTTTCATTTACGTCCAATTATATTTGTTTGATTTGAACACGTTTGTTAGTTCAAGGCTGCAAAAAAAAAAACTATATGGATTATATTTTTTTAATGTTCTATAATAGTTGTGTGAAATTTTCTTTTAGAATGCAGACTTGCTATAAAAGTATAAATAAGAAACAAAAATCAAGTAAAACAGTTTTTTTTTTCTTACAATGCCTTTGGGTGCACTTAAGACACTTCAGAATGACATAAACTTATCTAATTACAAGATTTTAAATCAATTATTTTCATTTTATTTTCTAGTAACTCATTACTTCTCTTTAAATTTTGGTAAAACATACAAACTGTTTCGACAAGAGAAATTAGTGTTTGTGTTTTTTACTAACAAATATAACTATATGTAAGTTTACATCTATATAAGTTACTTGAAAAGATTAAAATAAAAATTTGAATTAATTAGTTTTTAAATAATTTTTATACCGCGAAATAATATTAATTGGTATTTATTTGAAAAAAATTCTTAATAAACTTAGTTCGTTCTTGGTAAAGCACTGATCATATTAAATAGACTTACTAATTGTAACACTTTTATTATTTTATATTTTGTTTCTATGATGAGCAGTAGAATGTCCACGTATAACACAGCGAACAATAAGAGTGGTATATTATTTAGGTAATGAAAGCTTATGCACACTACAAAAACCGTTTTTTTAATCTTTAATCTCTTTTTAGGAGCAATGGCGCAGTATCTGTATGTAGTTACTTTTTTATAAACTTATATCTTTTTTAAATATAGGATCAATGGCAGAAACACTTGCAGAACTCCAACCAGGGCAGCAGGACCTCGATTAACAGCCAGCCGCTTCCCGATATCGTGCAGCCGCTAGGGGGAACCGAGGTTTGTAAATTAATTTATATTTATTTGTACAATATCACATTAGTATTGTAATTTAAGAGTGTCAAAATGAGAATATGGGTTTTCACAACTATTTAGCTGTACAGCCACTATGGGAGACTGGGTCTATAAACTGTTTTGTTCAAATTCAATGAACTTCAATGTAAAATTTCAAATCCTTCAATTTTAAATTTTATTGCTTTTTAGGGTAGTTTTTTACTTTTAATTTCCGAAAAAAAAACAATTAAAGTTTTAGACCCTTTTGTCAACGAGAAAAATACTTACTTTTCCAATTTAAACTCCTGATTTAATGAAATTGTTTATTAAAGTTGATAACTATGTCAATAAACTTGAAATTAATTCTTTATAGTCTAATAAACCTTGCTGAAAAAATTTAAAAATGTCTTATAGTACGAAGTTTTTAACTTATCTTAAAAAAAACAAAAATATTTTGTAGAGAAGTTTTTCTAAACCAAAAGCTCTAAATTTCCAAAGCCAGTACTTGGCAAAGTTTATGTAAACAATTTAAATATAAAGCGGCACTTATTTGCTTTCGCTTTCACACACATGTAGCTTTTACGATTGTTGTCATCACAAGAATAGCTGACATTCCAACCATAATACTCAATACAAAGTATTTCAATTGTTTACAATGAAAGTAAATCTTTTTTGTATAACATATGTAGTTCATTTGTTGTACAACTTTTACACAGTAAATCAATGGGTTATAAGATAAAAAATAAAAATATTTAGTTGTAATAGTTTACCACCAAAACTATTAGCCAAATTCATCCAAATGTTTATTTAAATAGTGTAAGCATAAAAGAAATTTATTCACATTTTATGACCACCCAGTTTTAACCTTAACAAATAATCTTTTTTCAATCACACGTTAAAATTTGATTAAGTTTTTAGAAAGACAGTAGCTAAAATTCCTTACTACACACTAAATATAATGAAACAAAAAATTATAAAATTTTGGAGAAGAGGTTATATAGCACTTGTAAGCTCAAAAGAATTAATATTTTCAAGTGTAATGAAAAATTCAATTGATAGCAAAACGAAAGTGAATTTTGCGTGCGGGGCAGATTTTAGTGAATGTTATGAATAATACATTGGCCTGTAATAATCTGTTTGCTTCAAATTTGTAATGTATTTTGCTTTCTAGGTTTCTTTGCATCATTTTTGTGTTTTTTACCTGAAATTTACGCAATTGCATAAAGTGCACACTGCACGTGAATAAGTGCACAGAGCATTTATAACTATGTATAATAAAACCAAGAAATATATTTGTTTCAAAATATTCATGTATGTTAGATCGCAATAAGTATTTGTACGCTTAATTTACACTAAATTGAATTTGTGTTCAATGCGTACTTAGAATTAACTTAATCTATTTTAAAATATTAGGAATTATAAAAACTTCTTAATGATTCTTAAAACATACCTTATAGTTTTTATACTTTTTCGCTGACGTTAGGTGCTAGTTTAAAATTATGTTAAGTTATTGTATTATCTAAGCTAAAAGTTCGTTTCTAATCAAGTAACACTGTATAGATAAATTTTGAATTTTTTTTTTCACTATATGACATAATGAAAACTAAACAACAAAAATTACAAAAATTTTAGGGAGTTTCATATTAAAAATTAATTTATTATTAAAACATTAAGTTTAGAAATATTAAAGTTTGTTTTCAAATCATATTTAATGGAAGTATCATTTATTTCTGTTCTAAAAAGATATATATATGTATAGAAAATAAATAACTGCTTAAAAAAATTAACATTAATTTAATTTTATGTATTTAATATGATTTTACTGCTTTTGTTTTAATATTTGATATTGTTAAATATATTTATTATTTCATAGCATAAGTAATGTTTTTTTAAGCTGCAAATAGCTACTAATATGGATTACATTAACAACATCATGTATATTTATTAAAAACTATGATGCAGTTTTGCTTAATAAATGTAGTATAATGTATAAAAAAAAATGCTTATTGATATACATAATAGCTACTTTTTAACTTTTTTATTCATATCATAAAGTTTTTTTCGGGCTTAGATAAAAAATAATGAAGTCGTAATTTTGGATTAATATAAGTTTACATTTGAACTTATTTCTTCGACCACAACAATTTTAATATTTTATCATATTTGTATAGCTTTGTAAAGTTATGATTAGGTGTAAAACATGTTAAAAATTTTTTTTTTTTATTTTTAATTTAAGTTTAATTTTTTTTTAAGTTTGCTTGAAACTTGTTTATTTTTATTAAGAAGATATAATTAAACCAGTTTAACTAAATTGAAATATTATATAAGGTTTCGTTTGTTAACTTAACGTCTTAATGATGTTTTAACTCATTGAATACTTTTAAAACTCTAGAATAGTTCAAAATTTAAGAAGTAAAGTTTTAATATTATAAAAAAGCGATAGTTGTGATGATTAAGGCCATAGGGGGGGGTCCAACATTTTTTTTTGCAAAAAATAATAATGCTTTAATATGAAAGTTTATTTAAAATACAAGCCAGTTTTTATAGAATTCAAAAATATCATTCAACTTTTGAGATATTTAATTTTTTGTAAAAATTTTCCTATATAAACGTATGGACCGCAAATTTTTGGGGTCAATTTTCTCGGAAATTTTAAAATTCACTAAAAATCTATCTCCTCCTTCATTTTTTCAAAAAAAAATATTTTTACAAATTTTTTTTTTAATTCCAAAGTAACGTTTTTTTGTTATTGTATAAAGATTAGACTGTGAAAGTTTGAAGAAGATAGCTCAAAAAATGTAGGAGGAGATAGATTTAAATGAAATAGTCTTTTTTCGCTGTTTTAGTTTTCCCTTCCTATAGGGAACCTATTATGCGGCCGGACTTTGACTGGTCATATCTCAAAAAATAATTTGAATTTTTTAAAACAATAAAAAGCATCTTGAAGCTAAGAAAAAACTCTATAAAATAAGATCAACTTGTAAAAAACATGGTTTACCCCCCCCCCTATGGCCTTAATTATTCAATACAAAAATATCAAAAGCTTCCATTGATACTTTTATTTTTATTCAGAAGTCTAATTAAAATTTTACCACTGATTTGGTGTAATTAAAATAAAGTTAAAATCAAGTTTTTCTTCTCGGAAGCCACAAAATATTTTTTTCCAAACAAGCTCATGACAACCTAACTGTGAAACCTCAAATATATATTGTTATTATGCAATTTCCCTTAATTTTTCCCTTTATTGTTTTTAAACTTATGCAATTATGTTTTTTCCTGAATTGCGTAACGCGAAATTCCTCACGAATGACAACAAAAGTGATTTTTTCTTGAAAAATACCGCTCCGCCCAGGCTTGTCGTAGCAACTTCAGAGTAGGTGAAACAAATTCAATAAATGTTATTTGAGTCTTTTAAAGTTGTTTTCTCTTTTTTTTCATTTGATGAAACACATATTGTGTTATTTCGTGGAAGTTTGTGTTTTTATCAAAATTCATGCCATTTTAGTTTGGTTTTTGATCATTTGGAAAAAAGCTTTGTTATTCTTAACTTTGTTTGAACTCTAAAGTAGATGTAGAGTTTGTTTGATTTTTTTCAATCAATAATTATAGGGTGTTATTCACCTGAAAAATGCAAAGTTAGTTGGGTTTATCCTTACTTTTAAAATTCAGTTTTATCTATTTTCTCTTTAGTAAACAAATGATTTTATTTCGTTTTGCCTAGGCGTGTAGGTTTCACGTCTTTAGGTGAAATTTTATTAAAATAGAGTTTAAGTAAGTTTGTTTTTTTCAACTTCAGTCTTCAAATAATAAATTGAGCTTTTAAAGCTTTTAGAGTTTACTATTACTCGAAAAAAGGATTTTTATAGGTCAAGACTTGTTTAAATGTCAATGTTATTAAAGTTAGTTGCTTTATATTTGTACTTTATCCATTTACTACTCAAGCCTAGATATCATATTGATAGAAATAAAAGTTTCAATTTTAACCAAACAGTATTTATATACTATAAGTGATTTGTGACTTTAACTTCTACTTACTAGTAAAATAAGAAGTTTAATTCAAATGTAGTTGTTTTGCTTTTAATTTTTAATAAGAGTTTGATAAGTTCTAAATAAATTTTAAAAAATTCAAGTAAGTACTAGTATTTTTTATTTGAAAAAATTAAAAACAGTTTACAAAATACTTTCTAAAACTTAAAAATACATGAATTTTGAATACTTTTAGAAAGTATATTTTTATATTGAATGTTAATTACAAAATATACATTTGTACTTAAAGTGTATTACATTTAAAGTCTTTCTACTAAACTACTAATTTTATAAAATGTATGAAGAGTAAGTTAGTTGAGTCTATGTTTATCTAATATTAATTAATTCGGTAGTTATACTCTTACTCCTTATGAAGAATAATAATAATTAACAACAAAATTAAATATTTACAACCTAATATAACTAAACACAAAATAAATATAAAAAAAATATTGTAAAATTTTGGTGTTTGTAAAACACTACAATCTTTGTCTAACAGCACTTAAGTACATAAAAGTTAATGTGTATTTAAAAAATAAATATTTTAAAAATAAATATTTCATTATCAAAGGTAGTTTTTCAAACAAAACTCTCCGCAAAATACCACCAAGCCGTAAATACCCGAGGGAAATTTGAATAATCCTTCCAACAACATGTAGATGTTTAAAATTCTTTGCAAGGCCGTTTGTGTACACGGTGAAGCCGTTGGTAAGTTAAATTCTAAAATTTTCATTTGGGGAGTGAGATGTTTTATTGTGCGATGATCGTAAAAATTTGTTCTTTTTTGTTACAAAGTGCTCAGAGTTCACGTAGAATGAGATGCATTTTGCTTTTTACTAAATATTAAAACTAAAGTTGTAATTTTTTATTATTGTTGTAACAGCTCTTGTTTTGTTTAATATAACTCAGTAAAATTTATATAAATAACATACTAAAGTAAACTTACTATATAGTTTTATACTTGTATATTTTTTTAAATAAATCAAGTTATTTACTTTCTATCTAGTTGCAAATTTTCTTCACTTATTTTAGTTTAATTTTTTCATTAACTAAACTAACTTGTATCAGAACGATTTTTTTATTGACGATTTTTGAGTATAGTAAACTTAAACTTTTTTTAACACAAAAATAAAAGTTTCGTTTCTCATAACTTTTTTTAACTTACTCCTAAGCTAATCTAAACAGATCTACACAAAAATTATAAATTTAATTAAATTTTTTAATGCTAAAATTAAAGTTATATAATTATTTTTACTTATTTAGACTTAAAACATGTCTTGAAACATGGTTCAAAACGCAACAAAAGTATAAATGCAGCGAAGAAATACTTGAAATTCCTTGTTAACCGCACACTCATACATAGTTACAATATGTATCTATAAATATTCTTCTTTAAATGCTTGCAATTGTTCTTGTACTAAATGACTTTTATTATCAATTCATTCTTAAACTAATTTGCTAAAATTATAGAATACTGTTGTGATACAAAAGGTTTTTGCTTGAAATGTTTGAAATTCCTTTCAAATTTCATTCACATACGCTGTAATGGCAGTCTATTAATAGCCGAAGTTGCTTTGGAAATTTTACTGTTTTACGGAAATATAATATATTTTCTTGTTTTAAAGTTCATTGATCTGTATTATCGTTATTAATCTTAGCAAGTGTCTTTTCTGTTTCCTTCAAAGTTGTTTTAATAAAATTTATATTTATTATAATATACAAGTTTAGTTTATTTTAATATAGTTATTTAACATATAATTCAAACAATTTAAACAATATTCTTTCTTTATTACACTAACACAAATAATAAATTTGTGTTAAATAACAAACGCTTAAATTTATATTTTTGGATAATTATTTAACATATAATTTTGTTTTAAGTTGGTTTTTTTTGTAAAGTTTTTATAAAATAAATGTTAGTAGCCAATTATTTTTTTTAAATATTACATTGCATTACATTGCTTATTTATTTAACTTATTATTTTGTAAAGATTAAATTTCTCGGGCTAATTATTGTTGAACGCGTTTGTCAAAACATAAAACCTCGAAATTATTTTAATTACCAACGTTGTTTTTTATTATTAATTGTGCTCGCGCTGAATTTAATTAAATTAAACGTAATTTTATATTGTCTGGAGACTTACTCATAATTTATCAGTATTGTTTGGATATATTATTTTAACGAGATATGTCAGTCAAATAGCTGCTTAAATTCCTTTTAAAGTAAAACCACTAATATGAGATTATTTTTATTAATTTTCATGTATAATTTCAATTGTCTTTTGCATTTCACTTAGGAAATAAATTGCCGTTTTGAATCCAAAGCTTTTAAAGTAGAAGTATGCTCTTTTTTTTTATTTGAATAAAAAACTTTAAAATAGCATTTTAATTTGTGGTCAACTGCTTTTTTAATATTTTATATTTTTGAACTAAAACGATAAAAGTATAATGAATACTAAGATTATATAAAGAAAAGAATTACTTAAATATTTTTTTTACAAAATCTTAAAGATAACTTAAAAATTACTAAAAAGTATACTATTTACTAAAAAATTATTTAGATTATGTTTCAAGAAGTTTTTAAAGCATAAGTTTTATAAAGTAGTATCAGATTGATTAAAATATTATTTAAAATACTTTTACTTTTCATTATAATAAAGTATCAATAACAATAGTTACGACTTCAAGTAAAAAGACTTCTTGTTTTAAAAGTTAGTCAAATGAATAACAGTTCAAAAAACTTTTATATTTCATAATATTAAATTAAAAGTTAAAATAAAATTCAACTATTTTTTTTTCTTTTATAAACTTATTAAACAGTCACCATGGCAACAGGTATCCGGGTACCACCCCCCGACCCACGGCGACGACCGGAAGATATCGGTGGTGAACGTCAACCCCAACAACCAGGACGTTTCTCAGGGCGGGGAAATGCCCGAAATAAGGAAGTACAAGAAGAAGTTCAATTCGGAAATACTGTGCGCTTCGCTGTGGGGTTCGTAATGTGGTTTTTTGTGAAATTTAATTTATATATACACATATATATATAGTTAGATTATATATATATATATAGTTAGATTATATATATATATATATATATATATGTATCTAATCTATTGAAATGACGATTTTAAAAATGCTGGAACATATGTTTCATAAAGACAAAAAAGATTGTCTCTAATCTTCAGCCAGTTCAAATATAAGCACTTTGGTAAACAAGAAGTTCTATATAATTATCTATATAAATAGTTCTATATTATTACTATATAAATGACTATTTGTTAGGGAGTTTGTACTGAGAATTTTTGTGAAATTTAATTTTATTTAATTTTTTTAATTAGAAATAGTTAAACTATATATGTTCAATATTACAAATTTAAATTGATAGTTTGTTAACATTATTTAAATGACTAGTTGTTGAGGCTGTTGCAAAATTTATTTACTATCGTGCTTTAGCTTGACAAACAAAGTAAACAAACTTGAAAGTTAGAATTTAAAAAAAAACTAGTAGATGGCTTTGACAACACTTTAACTCACAAAAGTACAAACAAATAACAAAACGATTATCAGCACAGTTACATAAGTAAGCGTACAATCAACGACATTAACCCAGTTTTATACATTATTATAGTTACAACGCCCACTATGAATTTCTTAACAAGCCCGGCACACGAAAAATTTTTTAAGCAAACTGGGCTTGTCGACTAGAAAAAATGTCTAAAAGCCATGTAATGTAAAAAATTAGTAGTTTTTTAATAGTACACCAGTAAAAATTATTGACTGGTTTAACCTTTTGTCGAACAACGATTAAAAATAATTGGTATTGTTCATACTACTTTTCGATCAAGCACTTTGTTCTCTTTTTCTGTTTAATGTATAAAACGTTTTTATTCAATTTGTTTTCAATTTTTGTTCTGAGAAAATTAAATAAAAGACTAACTAGTTATTTTTTGTTGTTGTACATAACTATCTTTCAATGTTTCCTGAAATAAATTACAACTTGTTTTTGTTAAAATAGATACTAAATTTTATAGTTTATTACTACCAACGTTTTAAATTTAAGCTACTTGTACTCAAGTGAAGCTAAAACACATAATATAAAACTCTAAGAAAAAATTTTAAAGTTTATTTTGACTACTATCTAAAAGAATAATTCTTTTTACGAATTCAATTTACAAAACATGTATAGCGAATCGATTGCTAATGAAAATAATTTTTAATTGATGAAACGAGTTTTTAATGTTTAAATTATAAACTTGCATATTGTATTGAATTGACGTAGATATAAGAAATATTTGTTTTATTCGATAAACAATTTCGGTAGATAAACTTACTTAACGCTGTTCATTAAATTTTAGTTTTAAAATTAAAACTAATTTAAGAAAGAGCTCGACAACTTACACAAATAAACGATGTAAAGTTGGTATTGAGTGCTTGAAAATTTTTCAGCAACTAAAAATTCACAAACTGTTTTATTTTTAAGTATTTGTTTAAAGTATTTATAAACAAATATACTGCCATCATTAGTTTTTTGTATTAGTTTACAAATAGTTTTCGATAATTTTAAACATATAAAGTTTATTTATTTATTTTTGATTTAAACATTAATGAGTCGCAAAAAACTTTTTTCAGTCTATTTATTATATTTATATCCTGTTATTTTAAACTAAACTAACTGTTAAACTTAAGCTTTTTACTTTTATAAAGTTTGTATTAATCTACAAATATTGTTATACATATATAAAAGCATTAAGAGTCTATTTACAAAATGAATAATTTCCTTGCACTTAAAAAGAAAACTGTTTTATCTTTAATGAGGTTTAACTGTTAAACGTCATTATGTATTTATGTATTCTTTTTGTTATTTCTAAAAGCTTTCGGGTTTCTTATTTACATCACAAACTTTATTTTATGTACCATAAAAAAGTTTTAATATACTTTGTATATAAAGAAACAATAGTACAATTGTTGACAAAATATTTAGTTTTAATTTTCTAATCTTTAAGGATGTATTAGTTGTATATAAAAAGTATATTATAATTATAAAGTTTCTATTGCGCTTTACTTTATATAAAAGAAAAAAATTTGAAAATACTTTACACAATTTAAGTACTTTTTTTTACTGAAAATACGAATTGAATTGATACTTTGTATGTGATAAGAAAACTTTATTAATCAGAGTAATTATCCTAGTAAGCTTATTGCACTTTTTCGTTAACTTCTGTTGCTTAATGAAATGCTTAGCCGTTTTTGAGTAAAGTAACGTTATTTTAAAAGTAAAGTAATTTATATATCTACTATTCTTTCAGCATGATACACAATAAAGTTTATCACAATAAAGATTTTTAATACAATGTAACTCTTAAAGAATGTAACAATTTCTAGAAAATTCAAACTTTATGTTTGTTCGTAAACAATTCATCTAGCTACTCAGAAAATTAACTACGTTTATATAACCCCTGTTATATATTTTTTGTATGTGAGTTTGTTAAATCGGAAAGGTATAATAGTTTTATAAAGTCAAACTTTTTTTAAATACCAATAACTTTTGCTTTTTGAGTATATGTTTATTGCTTAATGGAATTACTTTTGAAAGCTAGCATAGTATTTAAATTAACAAATTATTTTAAAAACTTAAAAAACTTAATTTTTAGTCTAGAAAACTTATACAAGTACACACAGTTGTTTTTTTTTCTCGTTACTTTTCAAACAAAGAAGGTTCTAAAAATTTTACAGAAAAAATCACGCTGCAAAAAATAGCTATTTTTTCACCGACGATTAAGCATTTAAGATAATCAAATTGTTTCGTTCTTTGTCAAAAACAGAAACTTTCTTTTTTCACAGCTAAAACTTACTAAAGGGCTAAAGTAATTTTTAATAAATAAAGCGTTTTTTGTTAGTATAAAGCTAAATGGGTTTTCAAGTTGATAAAGCTTGTTAGATAGTTAAAATGCTGATGAAAAATAAGTGTTTTCTAATAACAAAGACTACTTTATTAACAAAAACTTATTTTATATCAACTGTGGATCAACAAGTAATTATGTTTTACTAGTGTTATGAACAAAATAAGCTTTATAGCAATATTTTTTACTTATAAACTGGATTTAATCTTTTTTTTGTCTTTTAAGTATTTTTTAAAGTTTAGTTATGATAGTAATAAAGACTCTAGCATACCATCCTCCAAAATTAAGTTTTACGAATTAGTTTTATTATAATAGCACTTAAATTAACCTAAACAAAAAACTAAACTATCTAAATATTTTATGCTTAACTGCAAGATATTTAAAATTTTTTGAAATTTTAAGTTTAGCTTTGGACTCTAAGCTGTTTTACTTACAGCGTTTTTGTATTCTATAACTGTTTTGTAGTTCAAGTAATAGGTCACTGTTTAAGAATTATAATTTATCTAAGACAAGTACAAAAGTGTTCCTTTGTCTTTTACTGATAACTGCATCAAGCTACACATTGCATTTTGTAAACAGAATGACTTACCTACAGTCTTTAAAATATTAAACTAAATATATTTACTAATCTAACTTGACAAATTTTAACAGCTAAAAATTTTCAAACTTGCGGATAGTTGTATAACAGTTTATTAACACAAAATTTTCGCTAATATTATTAAATAGTTCTACTAGTTTTCGTTCTTAACATCATCCCCGTTCAAATTTTTAAAGTTCGCGAAACTCGGCAGGTTCGATTGAGGAGCGTTTCGACTCTGGTCCGCTATCCGGTGGTAGCACTGGCGTATCAGGTTCTGATTGTGCTGCCGCTTGCAAAACTCGAACCAGTCAAAGTAGCTCTTCATCAGCATTTTGTTGAGCTGGTCCACCAACAGCGGGTTGAACGTCGGCGGCGGCAACAAGTTTGGACCTGAATTTTTGTATCAGTTGCAATAAAAGTTTGAAAAAATCACCAAATGCGTTTTATAAACATGATTATGAGCGTAAAAATATGTTTTTATATACATTTAAAAGACAAGGTAAGCCAAATTATCAAATTTATAAAAATATTATAATTCACTTTGCATAAATCAAGTTTTCATTTTTATACTACTTTTTTTTTTTTTGACATTTAAAAATAAAAGTTAAAAACGTTTAAAGTAACTACCACATTTTGATGTAGAACTTACTGCTAATCGAACAATGGAATCAAAATTTGATGTATGATATTTTTATAAAAAATCATAATTTATTTAAACAAACTGTATGTTTTAGATAAAACAGTGGAAGCCTTATTTGAATTTTCATGCAAGCCTTACTTGGAATGTTCGAGGTGAAGGTGGGCGGTCGCATGAAACTCCCACCTGGGATGTCGAAGCGCGGCACTTTCGGCGGGAGCCTCGAACCTGCGCAGTTTTGGTTGTTCAAGTTCAAGGCGGCTCGGAAGTGGTTCTCGTCGATGATTGGTGGAGAACTGGCACTTGCGAGGTTGTTCGTGTTGAAATGACTTGTGAGTTGGTTGCTCGCCATGTTGAAACGCGGCGCCATGCTGTTCAGCCAACCGTGACCTGCAAACGTAGAGTTTATCTAAAACAAACTAAAGTTTCGTTAATAAACAAGTGATGTATTTTCAGAGTTATATAGTTATTCAAATAACGAAAAAGCAAACTTTGACTGCTCAATTTTTTATAAAGTTAAACAAGTCCAGTTTAGTTACAGAAAAAATTTGCATTAATTTGTTACCTGAATTAACTCCATTCATGCTTGTTCCTAGCTGCATTGAAGCTTCGGCTTCCTTCCTGTAGAATACAAATTTGTAAGTAAAACTGTTTCATGAGTAAAATAAGCTTTAACTTTGATTTACTCATGCAAATAATTTCTAAAACATAAAAGTATCCTCATGCTTTCACAAGTGAACAAACTTTAGAGTTTTTCTGAGAAATTGAAGGTGATAAACGATAAGAATTTAAAGAAACCTTTTAAACATAAAGTGCAAACGCTGACAAACGTTTAATAACTTGGTAATATTACTATCAAGCTTCTGCAATAGTAAAAAACACTATTGATTTTATTTAAACTATAAAAGAAAACAACATAAAGTCTGAAAATGCTTTAATATAAAGCAATGTTAATTTATAAAAAGCAAACAATTAACCTCTTTCTACTGCTAGACCAATTTCCACTGCCCTAAAGCCTTTTGCATAGGGATTGTTGTCTATCTTCCACTGTTTTATCTGAAAATATGCAATTTGTTTAAATAAAGTTTATTGAAAGAAAATTCACTTCTGTATAAGATTAATGCTCAATGTTTTTTCCGCTTGTAGTTACATTAGAACAGCTTTATTCTTGGTTAAATGTTTTGTTTAAAATGTTTTTAAAAATAAAGTAGAAAAAACGCTTAACATTACACTTAAGTTAGTAGTAAGTAAATTGTTACAGTTTATAAACAAACAATATGCTAACGGTTTGGTTTTGGTAGGCAGTCACCGCAATAAACTCGGTTTCCTTGAATGTAAATCGTTTGATATTTTCGCCAGTGTTATCCAATCGAATCAGAGAAAACACCGGTTGATATTTCATCATTGAAGTCAATAAAGACTGTTTAATAATTTTTTTATTTAATATACATGCTATAAAAGTTATTTTTACAATATATATCATAATATTATGAATACTTAAAAGAGAAATTAAGTTTTTTTGTTTATTGTAAAATATTCAAGACTAACAAAACAAATGGTTTCTTACCAATGTTTAAAGGGTTTATATATACTTTGTACTCATTTAATTTGTATATAAACTAATGGTTTAGTATAATAAGATTATTTGGTAACATACTCAATTAAAATAAATTCTAACTCACAAAGTTTTTAGCCACTGCCGTCTCCCTGCAGTTGGTCAGAAACACCTGATCGAAGTCGACCTCCTCGTATTTTATCCAATCAGCGCCGCTAGATGGCGACATTCTGTGCACGTGACCAAGCGTGTCGGGCTGGGGGTCACCGCAGAAAGTGGATTGCCACTCCATCCGGTCCCTATTGGATTGGATTGACACAAATTAAAACTTATAATTTTTTATTTTATACTATATTCTATTTTTTCTTGTTTTCTTTTTAATAGATATTCAACAAAGTTGGAATTGTTTTCCAACTAAAACCGGGTAAAAAAAAAGAAAATTTGTACTTTCAATACAACTCATTGTCGTTGCATAAATAAATACTTGAAAATAAAATAAGTCATTTTTTGATAAAAGTGTCAGTTGTCAAAATTTATTTACCTGTCCCACTTGTGTTTGAGGTTGGTGGCGGGTTCGAACTTGAGGAAGAGGATGTACTGGGAATCAGGATGGAGATTGGTCATCCTGACTTTGATGGTTGGGAACATCCGCCTGTGAGGTTTCAGGTTTAAATAGTGTTTTATTAATTATTTAAAAATTAAACTAAAACAACGTTTTTTTTTTAACTTAAAAAAAGTGTTAAATTTTCAGCAGTCAAAGAAGTAGTCAAAACATTTTAACACCTTGTTGCTTAAAAAATATACATAAAGTAGTTTTTAAGTAACTCATGAAAACATTTTTACTGCCTATAAATATTTTTAAAATTTTACCTTTTTTACCTACTTAATTTTGATTAAAGAGTTAAACAAAAAATCTTTGAAGTTAAAACAAGTTTAGATAAATTAGTAATAATAATGTAATTTCAGGGTAGACTGGTTAAAATAAAATTTTTAATAGAAGAAAATAAGTTTTGAGTTTATTTAATTTGATTAAAACTTTAAAACTTACAATAATAGCATAAAATTTTCAATTCCTAAACTGAAAATTATCAAAACAATTCACCTGCCAGGTCTCGTCAGGACCATCTCAGGTTTTCCTGCTTCGTTCAATTTGTTCCAGGTTTCCTTGTTGCAAATTTCCAATTTCTCACCTTCTGATTGGCTGTTTTCCACAATGGGTGTTTGTGATTGGCTATTTTCCACAATGGGTATTTGTGATTGGCTGTTTTTCATGATCACAGGTTTATCAACTACTAATCCTTGCTGTGAGCCTGTTTCAGTGAAAAATGTGTCTAATTAATAATTAGCTTTTATATTTAAGCTGCTTGTAAATTTAGTGCTTATTAGTTTAAGTTTTAAAATTCATGGCGTAACAAAAACTAAAGCTAATTTATATGTTTTTTTTTTCCAAATGTTTAGAACTAAGTCTTTAGTAAACTTTCTACTTTAACTAGATTTTTATGACTAAACTATGTAGATTTAAGTCACTATAACATAGAGTTAATTTAAAACTGACTGTTTGTCTGTGCATTCTCGTCAATGTACAAAGTAGAGCTTGTAGAAGAACATGGTGAATTTGTTCCAACTGAATTGCTTCTGTTTTCACTTTCATCCTTGTTTGCTTGTTTTTGTTGAAACATTTTGAAATTATATTTCAATTTCTTTTTGTCGTTTGTTTCAAAGTTTATTGAACTTTTTTTCGGTTTAGCAAAGTTTTCCATAATCAATTTAGTAAAAAATTACAAATATTGTGCTGCTAAAGTAAATTGAAATTAAAAAAGGATTTCAAAGTATGTTACAACTACCATTAATTGAACAAAAAATTAATAAATAACTAAACAGCATTAGATAAAAAAAAACACTACTAATTTCACGGATATAAATGTTAAAAAAAAAACGATAAATAAAAAATTAGTAGATTTTTCAGCTAAAAAAGTACTAAATTCAAAGTAAAATAAGTACAATAAATCTAAGTACATTGTACTAATGCCTGTTGCTTGTAAAAGTTGTTTTCAATTTAGTTAGACGTTTATAACTCAAATATACACGTTTAATTTTATTACTCAATGAAGCTACCGAGAAATTAGAAAACTAATGTTATTATTTTAAGTACACATGTTTTTAAGCTGGTGATTAGCTTAATTTGTGAAAGCACTTTGTTGTGTAATAGTTAGAACTATATAGTTAGTGGCGTAATAAAAACTAAAGCTAATTTACATAGTGTGTTTTTTTCAAAATGTTTAGAGCTAAGTCTGTAACAACCTTTGTACTTTGTATAGAATTCTATGATTAAGCCGTACCATTTTAAGTCATATTAGTTGCAGTTAAGACTAAAAGATTTTTGTAGACTGTTTGTACCGCTTTGTTTATGTTCAAATAAATTTGTGTAAAAATTAAAAGCTCAAAATTTTTAACTAAACACAAAGCTATTTTCTTCAAGTATGAACTAAAGGTCTACAAAAGTTATATTTTGCTACAAATTTTTGATGGTTAATTTTTCGTCCGGGGGTCTGAATTAGCTCAAGTTTAAATTTAGAATACTACTTTTGAAATTTGAACTTCTTCTTAAAAAACTTGATAGATTAAATCGTAGCAATAAAATAAAACAAACATAAAACTATTGTTTATACAACTAAAACTTCAATGTTTTATATAGGCTTCCTAACCGTAAAGCTCTCCAGTAACTTATAGTCTAACTCTAAATATAAAGATATCATATACTAGCTGTATAATTTGAAGTTGTACTACTATAACCATATTTAAAAAATATTTTAATAAAAAAATGTTATTATAACTTTTATGCTATTACGCAAAGAAATCAATTGCTGAAAAAAAAGCTTGTTAACATACAACAAACTTTGATTTTTGCATATGCTTTAGTTGAAAACTTATACTACAAATATCCTTTTTATAAGCTATAGGTGTAGTGATAACCTGTACCTTAAAATATTTCTACACAGTATATAACTACTTTGTTACTTAAACTAAACTTAAGAGGTATTAATCTTAACAGAAATTAATTCATGTTAAGTTTTAAGTGTTACAAAATTTACATTCTGTTGTAAGTTAAAGATAACAAGCAGTTTTAAGCGTCTTCTACTTAACAGCAAGCTTAAGCTAAGTTCAAAAAAGTAAAAATAACTACTAATAATTAATCGTTTAACAGCTTTTGTTAGATAATCAACGCAAAGAAGGTTTGTAAGTGATTAAAATATTATAACACTGATTGTTTAATTACTTTTTATAAAATTAGGTGTTAGTGAAACCAGGCTAACCTAGTTGTAAGTGGCAAAGATTATGTCAACTCTTAAACTGTGATTAGTTTTTAACTGAGCTTTAGACTAAGCTTTGTGTTAAAACAAGACTGTGAAAATAATTTATAGTTTAAAGAAATACTGAAAATAACTAACAAATCTTGTTTTATTAAGCAAGCCGCGCTTTTAACATTTAAAACAAAAATAAGACTTTTCTTTTTTCAAAGCCTAAGTATAAACGTTTAGATTTTCGGTTTGAAATACTATCTTTCAGTAGAAGTACTTTTCGCTGCTAAGCGCTTTTGAAAGTTTGCTAAAATAAAATAAGCAATTTGAAGTTATCTATCTAATCTCTAGTCTCAAAATTGTTTATTTAATGTAAAAGCGTAATGTACTTAATAATCTAAATTCTTATGAATTTATTTCTTTGTATAGATTTTTTACTAAACTTTTATCAAATTTATACAACTTTTACCTTAACATTGTAAAAAAAATGGCTGTAAAAAAAAAGAATATGCACTTTTCAACTTTGGTTGATTGTTCGAAAAAACATACTAAAAAGTTTTTGATTGTAAACAAACACAAAGTTAATGAATGTAAGTTACTGACTTAAAGTTATAAGTTTTAACACTTAAAAAAAGTTTACTTTAAATACTTAACTTAAACCACAAAATTTATAATTTATCATCAAACTTTACACTTATGAAAAAGTTACTTACTCAACTTTAAGCTTGCGCATGTTCAAATTCTTTTTTAACAACAAACATCGTTAGCTTGATAAAATTAACTCATGATGAACAGGTTTTATTTGATATTATTTTGTTTGTTTTTTAAGTTTTTCGCTTGTGTAATTACAGCTACAAAAGTAAGATGTTATCTCACAAAAGTCATTTACTACTTGGTTCTAATTAGCAAAACTATCTAGCCTAATTTTGTTTTTGATACATTATGTCCTTTACTAATTACAAGACTATTTACTTATGTATTTGTTCAGAAATAACATCACAAAAACTTATCTCTCTTACTTTTTATCAGTGTACTATTCTAGAAAATTTTCTTTTCATACTGATTTAAAACGTCTAAATTTGAAAGACATGAACAAAACAAAACTTGTATATACAGGCTTATAAATACCTACAACAATTTTTCTATTTATAACTATTTATATAAAGAATGTAAACTACTTAAACTTTAATATTATAATTTACAACTAGTAAACTTTCTAAAAATATTAGCACTTGTATGATGTTTAAAAAGAATTAGTTTTAAGATTTTTATAATAATAAGCTTTAAATAGTTCAAAAAGCTTAAAAAAAAACTTAACTTAAAAGTTTACTTAATTTAAGTTTTGGTTTGTTACTCAAATGTTTAATAACTTATGCTATTAAATACGTTTTATTTAATCAAAAACTAACTTAACAGTTAAAAAAAAATAAAACTTTTATTTATTATGTTTGACTTTGGTGTACAGTATTACCTTTAGTTGTAATGACAAAATATATTTTTGCATCTAATACTATATAATGACGCTATACACCTTAAACAATAAAAACTGTAGCTAGCTAAATATGTTCTTACACGAGTACCAAACAAGTTTTTACAAAACAATCGAGATAAATTCTAACTGTTTTTGTAAAACGCTGAACACAAATGGTTGAAAAAAAAAATTTGTACATAATGACAATTAGTAGCACTAACTGTTTACCTTCTACAAACAAATTTAAATCTAGATGTCCACTTTCAAAAAATTTACGTCTTTGTTATAACAATTTATAAAATTGTAAATGTTTAAATCATAGACTGTTATATACTTTTTGACCTTTGTTTAAAAAAGCGTTTAAAAAAATTAAACTAACTTGTATATAAGTTTTTTTATGACTTGTGTAAGTTACTACACTTTGAACTGTATGCTTGTACTTTTTCAGTTACTTTGTATATATGGAAAATTTTCTAAAGTAAAAAAAAAACAGCAGCACTACTTTTAAACGTCAACCTTAATACATGAATTCGAATCAGCAGCTGATAAAATCAAGCTTCATTTTGCTTTGTTTTAAATTTCTAAATCGGAACAAAGTAATTCATTTTTTTATTAGGTGTTATAAGCTAATAACATATTTATTCATACCAGAAAACACAAAGGTGTTATTGAAAACACCTTACAATTATGTATTTGCGTTAGTTTTTTCTAAACACGGTTTCAAATCAGTTTCTTTACTTAAGTTTATGACCAAGTTTTTAGAATAACAAGCTTACTTATTAATCGCTTTTATTGTACCACTTCAAACTTTTATTAGTTTAGGAGTTTAAAGGCTTTTGTATCGTATACACTTACTATGCTAAAATATTAATAGAACAAACATAAAAAGTGCTGAAAACTTAAATGAAAATTTTAGCTTACGTTTTGCCTTCAACTTTTAAAAACTAATAAAATAAGCTTGTAGATAACCTTTATCTTTTATGCAGACAAGATAATAAAAAAATAATAAGTTAAGTATTAAAAAAGGGTATATAAGAACTTATAACAACTCAATATTTTTTATGAGGCATGACTTACAAAGTGTTAAAAACTAAAACAAGTTTAAAATGAAACATAATAACTAACTAGCTAATAAGCATAATATCGTAAATAGTATAAAGTGAAGTTGGAAAATGTTAAAGAAAAAGTTATATTTAAAAACTGTTACTTTTTTTAAATTTTTAATTGTTTGTATACAATAGTCTAAATGCTATGAAAAATTGTACTTTTTTTTTTCTTGTTTGCAATTATAAAGTATAATTCATTGCTTAAAAGGCTTACATGGTTTAAAAGTAGAATTATTTTAAAATAAGCAAAAAGTAAGATAAATTATTTGCTTGTTTAAAAAGAAGTTTCACATAAAAGTTTTATTTAAGTTTTCTTTAATATAAATTTTCTGTAACTTATAAATATTTTACAAGTTTTATAGCTACAAAAGAATAAATCAATTAAATTCTACTAAAAGAATTTTCAATAAACTTTTATAAATTTGCAAACTAGTGGCTTAACAATCATCAAATTAAATATCAAAAGTAAGAAACTTTTATTACAGTATAGTTTTTAGTTTTAGTAAATTAGTTATATATAAGGGATCAATAGTCGCTTTTCATTGACAAAAAATCTTTATTTAAAGAAACAATTACACTAAGTTTATAACAAAACAAAGTTTTCTGAAAAGACGTAACTATTGAAAATAAATAGAATCACAACATCAGTTTTTTAAATAGGTGTATTGTATACGTAACAATACTGTTTAGACGCTATATTTTATTGCTTCACATATTATGTATTTCTAATAAAATGAAAACAACACCTAATTTGGCGAACAATACAAGGGTTTAGAAAGCTAATGTGCATTAATGCTAATGTGTCACAATTGATTTAAAAACATCTACTAAAATTTTAACTTTTGTACGTTTGTAAAATTAAAAACTGCAACATAAACTTGTAAAATAACTAGATTTAGTTGTAAATAAATTTATGCACTGTTTAAACTAGTTATTTCACTAGACAATTTTGAGCTAGAAATAACTTTTAAGTACGTTTTTTTTTCAAATTAAAAATTTATATTCAAAAAAACTAAAGTCAAGAAAAACTATAGGTTTAAATAAATATTTAGTTAGTATTAGCGTTAGAGTTATATGTATGCGAGCAATAGTCATTTTTTATTGACAAAAACTTCTTTATATTTAAAGGAACAATGACACTAAATTTGTAACAAAACGCTTTTTGAAACGACACAAGTAACTATTGCGAACAAATTTTAGGATCAGTACTTTTAAAAGGTTTATGTGTTGTATATGTAATAATATTTTTACATGTATTTACGGTATTTTATTGTTGTTAATGACTTCACATATCATGTTTTTTAATAACTTTTAACAACACCAACTTTTGTCAGACTATACAAAATTTTTGAAAGATATTGTCAATTAAGGCTAATGTGCCACAAATAAAATTGAAAATATCTAATGAAATTTTAATTTTGTACGTTTATAAAGTTTATAAAGTGCATCAGACGGTTCTAAAGTAACTAGTTTTAGTAGGAAATAAAGTTTTACACTTTATATACTTTGTTATTTGAATAGACAACTTCAACCTATTAATGACTTATGTACAATTTAAACTTTTTTTTAACTGCTGCAAAAGTTTGTAATAAAAAAACTTAAGTCGAAAAAAACTAAAACTTTTAAAAATTATCTAATATTTAGTAATTTAAAAACTAGTATTTTGTTAGTCAAAATTTGAAATCAAAAACAAAACTATGTCATGTCAGTTGAAGTTTGTTAGAAACAATTAGTTATCATACAAAAACTTACTTTATTTTACCCAAAACAAATTAATTTAATCTATTAACAACCACAAAATATTTTGAAAAGTTTATAAAGTTTTACAATTTATTTGATATTTTACTTATAAAATAATTGATTTAATAAGTCTCAAAGTTGGACTTTAAACTTGATTTTTGAAACAAATAAGATGAAATGATTGTCAAGTAAACTTTACTTAAAACTGTAAAAATAACTTTTTTGATAAAAACTATTTAATTTAAACCATTGTGACTATTTTTAACGATTTCGGTTAAACATTAAGTGTTACTGGATTAATACAGCAAACTTAACTACAACTTTTTTTTAATTATTTGTATTAGTATAAGACTTCAGCTAATGATAAAAAACCTTGCGAAAAAGTTTAAATTTATACATATTTTGAATTATTGTAACTTATCGTTCAGTATTTTATTATTTAATTAGTAAAGTGGAAAGTTTGGAATAGCATTTAATTAAGTCTAGAAAAACTATTGTTTATTTTTAATTAAAAGACCGGTCCTACGTGATTTCCTTTGTTTTGATTAAACCACTCAATTTTTAACACCTACATTTAAAATGTTTTTTTATAAAAACCTTCTATTATCTTTCATTTTATCTGATATTTATATTTATTTATCAACTGAAAAAATTATGAAATTCTGTTTGATTGTCGCTCTTTCTTTTGCTTTTGTAGCAACTTCAATGTCTAAAGCTGGTTTGTTTCATTATAATTAACAATTTAAAACTTTTTACTACTGATAAGGATACGACTAAAGTTTTAGTATTTAGTTTTTAGTAACAACTAAATTTCTGATTACTTTCCTACCATTAATTGGGTATTTATTTTTATATTAGTGATTTAAATAAATTAATTTTACAGTTAAGTCTATGGACAACGCTGATGGTAAGAAGTTTTTAATAATTTGCTTAAAATTAAAGAAAAAGTTTACGTAAAAATTTTACCACTTTTCAATTACAACTCAAAACAAAATTAATAGTATACATAGTATCAAAATTTTATTTTATTAGATTTATTTCAACTTGAATTATATATAAACAAAGTTTTAGCTTGGATATTTTTTTTTATATCGAAAATACTTGTTTTATTCTACTTATAAATCAAATTAGTTATAAGAATTGTATTAAAAATAGTAAAACGTCGATAAAAAACTTACCTTTTATCAAAAGTATTATTGTTTTTTATAATAGTTTACTTAAAAGTTAATAAATAAAGCATTTGAAACTAAACATTGTTTAAAGTTGCAAAAATGATGGCAAACGATTTAATCAAAGACGGAAACACTGAAGAAAACAAAGACTGTTAGTTTTAATTAATAAAAATACTATTAATACTTTTAAATATGTTTATATTCAGTTAACAAAAAATCAAATTAAGTAATTTAAACGTAAAACAAAGTTTACAATCTTTATAGTTTGAATTTAATTTATTTGTTAAAACCGTTTGTTGCCGCCTACAAATAAAAGATGGTAATATAATCTTAGCACCAAAACATAAAAGCTACAATGTAATTGATAATATTATCATTTAGCTAAAGACAGTGAAATTAAAAACGACTGTGAGTTTTAAATCATATTTAAAGTTAAACTGCGATGATGCATTTAAATAGAATGCTAGGCATACATAGTTAGACATATTTGAGTTTTTAAAACTTTTTTTAACCAACCAAATGTAAAGCATTTGGTAACTTAATAGACATCCATTTATATTAAAGTCAGATTTTGTTATTATTTAGTCAACGAAAAATCAAAATTAAGTAAGTTAAACGTAATACAAAGTTTATAGTCTTTATAGTCTAAGATTAAATTTTTTGTTTACAACCGTTTGTTGGCATCTAAAAAAACTTTAACAAGTTTTGCAAGATGATAAAATAGTTTTAGCTTCAAAAAAGATAAAAACTAAAGCCGAGTTCATAGATTATTTCAGTTGTAACAGCTTATTAGTTTAGTTTATACTATCATTAAATTTATATAATTTGTTTATAAAATTATCTAGTAAACAGTATTAAGTTCTATTTGAATAAAAAACTTTAAAGTTTTAGTTATTCTTAAAACCTAATTAAAATAAACAGTTTTATTCGGAATTATTCACCACGCTATCAGAGGAGTGGCTGGAGTTGCTCATCACGCAATTGGTGCTGTTAGAGGACTCGGTCATGCCATACTTGGAGATGAAGAAAGTAAGAAAAATACATAATAACAAACTTCAAGTTGAAACAATAATAAAAAAATATTTTTATTGGAATGTAAAAAACCATAAATGTTTAATTAGTGATAGCTTTTATGCAGAGTTTACAACTAAAAATAAATTAAAATTTTGTTTTAGAGATTTTAGAAAAATATTAGTTTCTTATACAAAGTTTATAATTAAAGACACAAAAATTAGATTATTTTTTTATTCATAAATCTTTATCAAAACACTTTTTTTTTGCTAAATAGCTACTAATATTTGATTTAGTTAGATTAACAGACATAAGCTGCTCATCCAACTTTAAAATATGTATAATTTTGTTAGCATACAAATTAAAACTACGTATAAATCAGGCAACAAATTGGCTAAAGAAATGACAGATGAACTTCTTAAACAAACAAGTATGGAAGACAACAAAGAAAACAGAGATTGTTAGTATTTGATTTATTTTATAACATAATTAATGATTTTTTAGAAGTACAAAGTAGTTTTTTTTTTATTAATATATCAATACCTTAACCATTTTGGATTTAGTTTATTTCTTGACTAAATATTTAATAATTAGTTATCTTTGGAATTATTCACCACGCTATCAGAGGAGTAGCCGGAGTTGCTCATCACGCAATTGGTGCAGTAAGAGGAATCGGTCATGCCATACTCGGTGATGAAGAACAAAAAGATTGTAAGTTATACAATAGTTTATAGTTATTAATGATAAAAACTCGGTAATTTTTCTCAACTAATCTGATTTTAGTTATGGCACAAACTTTTAATTGACAAACTTTTTTGACTATCTATTTGAAATAAATATATTTTTTTGTCGCTCAAGTTTTGGCTAAACAAATGGTAGAGGACATTCTCCAAGCTAAAGACAGCAGAGCTAAAAACGATTGTAAGTTTTAAAACTATTTATTAAGTTTTACTGCGATAATAAACTCAAATGAAATGATAGGCATATACAATTTTTTTTAATTTTCGTGTTTGAAGTATTTAAAAACTACTGTAAGTAAAGCATTTGGTAGCTAAATAAACATCCATTTAAAATGAAGTCAGCATTTATTAGAATGTGATAAATTTATTCTCTGAGATACATAATCTTTAAGTTGAATGTTTTATTTTAAAATAGTATAAACTTTTATTTAAATTTAGTTATCTTTGGACTTATTCACCACGCTATCAAAGGAGTAGCTGGAGTTGCTCATCACGCAATTGGTGCTGTTAGAGGACTCGGTCATGCCATACTGGGTGATGAAGAAAGTAAGTTAAGCAAGAAGAATTTTGTAGTTACTTCTTAAAATCCTAAAGTTAATATCATATATAACTAAGTAACAAAAAATGATTTTTTTAACAAGCTCTTTATAGTTATTTTTTAGACATGTGTGAGAGAATAAGTCTTTCAATTTTTGTTTTACTAGTAGCCTATACTAGTTAAAACACTTAATTGCCAAAACTTGAGATTTTATTTTAAGACTAAGGTGTTTAAGTAGGTAGAACAGCTTTTTAATTATTTAAATCGGTTTAAGACAAAATTTTCGAAAAAAAGTTGTAAGCACCTTTACACTATCAAACTCATATACAAAACAAAAACATTTTGTTTCAGAACAAGTAAATTTAATATAACATCTACTAATAAAACCATTTAAAACAGTTAATGACATGGCATACAAAGTTATGGACCAACTTGTAAAAGATGGACTTGAAGTAAATGACAACAACTGATAAAAGACTGTGAGTTTATTAACAACTGATAAAATTTGATTTTTTTGTTAATCTAAAATTAAGCTAGAAAAGTTTGGTTTACGGATAACGCTTTTTATTAACGGTTTCAGTTTTGTCTTTACTATAAATATAAATTTAAAGCTAATCTTTATGAACTTGGAACTGATGAAATCTAAAAACTGCGTGAAATTTAAAATTTAATGTAGGAACAAGCAAATGTTTTAGTATGCAGGCATCAGTTTTAAAAAATGTTTTACAAAAAAATCTTAACTAGATTTTAATTTTTATCAGGCAGTGTATATTTTAAAAACTCTTTAAGTTCAAAAACACCTGAAAATTTAAAATTAAAACTAGATAGTAATTTTACAAGCACAGCTAAGTAATAATTATGTATAAAATCATTTTCAAACAGAGTCTTACAAACAGCTCAATTTTAAATATTTTGCACCTGTCATTTTAAACTTATAAATACATGGCAAGCCTGATATTTCTGTTGGCGAGCTAGCTTGAGAGTTGTACGTTTTTAAACCCTAACTTATAACAAATATTTAAAAGAGTGTACACTATTTGTTTTATCATAGTTCATTTGACGAGTTAATTACGAGAGTGTGTTACTTTTAATTTCAGTCATCTTCGGAATTATTCACCACGCCATCAGAGGAGTAGCTGGAGTTGCTCATCACGCAATCGGTGCTGTTAGAGGAATCGGTCATGCCATTCTCGGTGACGAACAACAAAAAGATTGTTAGTTTAACAAACATTTTAAACCACTCAATTTCACCTCTTCTTTTACAACTTTGAGTTGTGCATTTTAAAAATTTTAATTAGTGTTAATTGAGCTATTTAGTTCATAGCTTCAAAAGAATATAATTTTTAGCCATAATTAGTTATAAAAAACATTTAATAAACAGTTATCTTCGGACTCATCCATCACGCTATCAAAGGAGTTGCTGGAGTTGCTCATCACGCAATTGGTGCTGTTAGAGGAATCGGTCATGCCATACTCGGAGATGAAGAAAGTAAGCTATAACAAATTTTAAATTGAAAACTCAGTAAAAATTATTATATTTAAAAATCTTTCATTAGAGTAGTTCAAGACATCATGCCTCATAAATAGATCTTATACTCACGAATAGATTAAACATTTTCTTGAGTGGTTTATTCAAAATATTATGAGTTTCCTATGCAACAAGTGTAGTTAAAGACACAAATTAAGATACTTGCTTTTGAAACTTAAAATTTACATCAAAATAAATGTACTCTTTCTTATATATTTGACATTTTATCAAAAATTTTAGGACATTTTTTTTCTCTGGCTAAAAAATTAAAAAGTACTAATTCATTTTTAAGATATGTATTTTTTGTTAGCACAAAAATTAAATTAAGTTCAAAACAGGCAACAAATTGGCTAAAGAAATGACAGATGAGCTTCTTAAACAGGCAAATATGGAAGACAACAAAGAAAACAGAGATTGTTAGTTTTTAATAAACTTGTTACATAATTTAGTTATTATGTTTTTACAAATAAAAGATATTTTTATTCTTATGTTAATACCTAAATTGTTTTGAAATTAGCTTATTTTTTGACTAAATATTCAAAAATTCAGTCATCTTTGGAATTATTCACCACGCTATCAGAGGAGTAGCTGGAGTTGCTCATCACGCAATCGGTGCTGTTAGAGGACTCGGTCATGCCATACTTGGAGATGAAGAACAAAAAGACTGTTAGTTATAAAATACTTCTACAGTGACAAAATTATTAAAACTCATCAGTTTATGTTTGACTTATCTGATTTTAGTCACAATACTAGCTGTTTATTTACACTAAAATGCTTATGTTTTTTAATTGTATTTCATTTTTAGTCGCTCAAGTTTTAGCCAAACAAATGGTAGAGGATATTTTCCAATCTAAAGACAGCAAGGCTAAAAACGATTGTAAGTTTTTAAACTGTTTAAACAATATGGTTTAAGTTTTAGTTCTTTAATGAGTTTAAAAGTATGCTAGGCAAATATTATCAAAATTTTTGCATACTTAAAAATGTTTGAAATTAATAATATAAAAAGAATTTGGTAACTTCAAAGACAATTCATCAGATTTAAGTCTAAATTTAATTAAGATCTAAAAGATCTATTTATTTAAATTTAGCTTTTTTAAAGCTTAAAATAATTACATATTAATTTAAACTGTAAGTAAATAATCGAGATTTTATAAAAGTTATTAATTGTGTAAATACATGCGCTATTTTGTAGCATACTCTTTTTAAATGTATTTGAAATTATTTTTAATTTTAGTCATCTTCGGACTTATTCACCACGCTATCAGAGGAGTAGCTGGAGTTGCTCATCACGCAATTGGTGCTGTTAGAGGACTCGGTCATGCCATACTCGGTGATGAAGAAAGTGAGTTAAACTAAATTATTATTTTAGTGTTGGAATCCTAAAGTTAATAACATGTCCAACTAAGTTACACAACAAGATACTTCCTAACTTAATCTCAACATTTATTTTTCGAAAAAACATAAAATAAAAAGCAACTGTTTGCAGACAAGTTTTATAAAATTCAAGAACATTGTTCAGTTTAATAATTTTTACTAAGTTAAGCAGTTATTATTCTAAACTTAAAATTCAAAATAAAGACTAACTTATTTAACTAAAATATAAATTTCTTACTTTTACTATATTTTTCTCTTTAAAATGCCTTATAAACTCTATAATATAAACTAACTTAACACAAAACAAACATACTGTTTTACACTACTTAAAATCAAATAAAGATTTTTATTATAAAATTTAAAACAGTTAATGATATGGCAAACAAAGTTATGGACACGCTTGTAAAAGATGGACTTAAAGTAAACGACAACAACAGAGACTGTGAGTTATTAACAATGTAATGACATCTATTTTTTAGTTTAACAGGAAATTTAACTATGTTAATTAGTTCTAAAGGTCATATTAAAATGTATTTAATATAGAATAGTTTCTTTATTTCTTTATTTTATTTAATTATTTTTCAAATACTTTAAACACAAAAATTAAAAAAAAATTGTATATGCCTATCATTTAATTTGAGTTTATTATCGCAGTAAAACTTAATATATAGTTTAAAAACTTACAATCGTTTTTAGCTTTGCTGTCTTTAGCTTGGAGAATGTCCTCTACCATTTGTTTAGCCAAAACTTGAGCGACAAAAAAATATATTTATTTCAAATAGATAGTCAAAAAAGTTTGTCAATTAAAAGTTTGTGCCATAACTAAAATCAGATTAGTTGAGAAAAATTACCGAGTTTTTATCATTAATAACTATAAACTATTGTATAACTTACAATCTTTTTGTTCTTCATCACCGAGTATGGCATGACCGATTCCTCTTACTGCACCAATTGCGTGATGAGCAACTCCGGCTACTCCTCTGATAGCGTGGTGAATAATTCCAAAGATAACTAATTATTAAATATTTAGTCAAGAAATAAACTAAATCCAAAATGGTTAAGGTATTGATATATTAATAAAAAAAAAACTACTTTGTACTTCTAAAAAATCATTAATTATGTTATAAAATAAATCAAATACTAACAATCTCTGTTTTCTTTGTTGTCTTCCATACTTGTTTGTTTAAGAAGTTCATCTGTCATTTCTTTAGCCAATTTGTTGCCTGATTTATACGTAGTTTTAATTTGTATGCTAACAAAATTATACATATTTTAAAGTTGGATGAGCAGCTTATGTCTGTTAATCTAACTAAATCAAATATTAGTAGCTATTTAGCAAAAAAAAAGTGTTTTGATAAAGATTTATGAATAAAAAAATAATCTAATTTTTGTGTCTTTAATTATAAACTTTGTATAAGAAACTAATATTTTTCTAAAATCTCTAAAACAAAATTTTAATTTATTTTTAGTTGTAAACTCTGCATAAAAGCTATCACTAATTAAACATTTATGGTTTTTTACATTCCAATAAAAATATTTTTTTATTATTGTTTCAACTTGAAGTTTGTTATTATGTATTTTTCTTACTTTCTTCATCTCCAAGTATGGCATGACCGAGTCCTCTAACAGCACCAATTGCGTGATGAGCAACTCCAGCCACTCCTCTGATAGCGTGGTGAATAATTCCGAATAAAACTGTTTATTTTAATTAGGTTTTAAGAATAACTAAAACTTTAAAGTTTTTTATTCAAATAGAACTTAATACTGTTTACTAGATAATTTTATAAACAAATTATATAAATTTAATGATAGTATAAACTAAACTAATAAGCTGTTACAACTGAAATAATCTATGAACTCGGCTTTAGTTTTTATCTTTTTTGAAGCTAAAACTATTTTATCATCTTGCAAAACTTGTTAAAGTTTTTTTAGATGCCAACAAACGGTTGTAAACAAAAAATTTAATCTTAGACTATAAAGACTATAAACTTTGTATTACGTTTAACTTACTTAATTTTGATTTTTCGTTGACTAAATAATAACAAAATCTGACTTTAATATAAATGGATGTCTATTAAGTTACCAAATGCTTTACATTTGGTTGGTTAAAAAAAGTTTTAAAAACTCAAATATGTCTAACTATGTATGCCTAGCATTCTATTTAAATGCATCATCGCAGTTTAACTTTAAATATGATTTAAAACTCACAGTCGTTTTTAATTTCACTGTCTTTAGCTAAATGATAATATTATCAATTACATTGTAGCTTTTATGTTTTGGTGCTAAGATTATATTACCATCTTTTATTTGTAGGCGGCAACAAACGGTTTTAACAAATAAATTAAATTCAAACTATAAAGATTGTAAACTTTGTTTTACGTTTAAATTACTTAATTTGATTTTTTGTTAACTGAATATAAACATATTTAAAAGTATTAATAGTATTTTTATTAATTAAAACTAACAGTCTTTGTTTTCTTCAGTGTTTCCGTCTTTGATTAAATCGTTTGCCATCATTTTTGCAACTTTAAACAATGTTTAGTTTCAAATGCTTTATTTATTAACTTTTAAGTAAACTATTATAAAAAACAATAATACTTTTGATAAAAGGTAAGTTTTTTATCGACGTTTTACTATTTTTAATACAATTCTTATAACTAATTTGATTTATAAGTAGAATAAAACAAGTATTTTCGATATAAAAAAAATTATCCAAGCTAAAACTTTGTTTATATATAATTCAAGTTGAAATAAATCTAATAAAATAAAATTTTGATACTATGTATACTATTAATTTTGTTTTGAGTTGTAATTGAAAAGTGGTAAAATTTTTACGTAAACTTTTTCTTTAATTTTAAGCAAATTATTAAAAACTTCTTACCATCAGCGTTGTCCATAGACTTAACTGTAAAATTAATTTATTTAAATCACTAATATAAAAATAAATACCCAATTAATGGTAGGAAAGTAATCAGAAATTTAGTTGTTACTAAAAACTAAATACTAAAACTTTAGTCGTATCCTTATCAGTAGTAAAAAGTTTTAAATTGTTAATTATAATGAAACAAACCAGCTTTAGACATTGAAGTTGCTACAAAAGCAAAAGAAAGAGCGACAATCAAACAGAATTTCATAATTTTTTCAGTTGATAAATAAATATAAATATCAGATAAAATGAAAGATAATAGAAGGTTTTTATAAAAAAACATTTTAAATGTAGGTGTTAAAAATTGAGTGGTTTAATCAAAACAAAGGAAATCACGTAGGACCGGTCTTTTAATTAAAAATAAACAATAGTTTTTCTAGACTTAATTAAATGCTATTCCAAACTTTCCACTTTACTAATTAAATAATAAAATACTGAACGATAAGTTACAATAATTCAAAATATGTATAAATTTAAACTTTTTCGCAAGGTTTTTTATCATTAGCTGAAGTCTTATACTAATACAAATAATTAAAAAAAAGTTGTAGTTAAGTTTGCTGTATTAATCCAGTAACACTTAATGTTTAACCGAAATCGTTAAAAATAGTCACAATGGTTTAAATTAAATAGTTTTTATCAAAAAAGTTATTTTTACAGTTTTAAGTAAAGTTTACTTGACAATCATTTCATCTTATTTGTTTCAAAAATCAAGTTTAAAGTCCAACTTTGAGACTTATTAAATCAATTATTTTATAAGTAAAATATCAAATAAATTGTAAAACTTTATAAACTTTTCAAAATATTTTGTGGTTGTTAATAGATTAAATTAATTTGTTTTGGGTAAAATAAAGTAAGTTTTTGTATGATAACTAATTGTTTCTAACAAACTTCAACTGACATGACATAGTTTTGTTTTTGATTTCAAATTTTGACTAACAAAATACTAGTTTTTAAATTACTAAATATTAGATAATTTTTAAAAGTTTTAGTTTTTTTCGACTTAAGTTTTTTTATTACAAACTTTTGCAGCAGTTAAAAAAAAGTTTAAATTGTACATAAGTCATTAATAGGTTGAAGTTGTCTATTCAAATAACAAAGTATATAAAGTGTAAAACTTTATTTCCTACTAAAACTAGTTACTTTAGAACCGTCTGATGCACTTTATAAACTTTATAAACGTACAAAATTAAAATTTCATTAGATATTTTCAATTTTATTTGTGGCACATTAGCCTTAATTGACAATATCTTTCAAAAATTTTGTATAGTCTAACAAAAGTTGGTGTTGTTAAAAGTTATTAAAAAACATGATATGTGAAGTCATTAACAACAATAAAATACCGTAAATACATGTAAAAATATTATTACATATACAACACATAAACCTTTTAAAAGTACTGATCCTAAAATTTGTTCGCAATAGTTACTTGTGTCGTTTCAAAAAGCGTTTTGTTACAAATTTAGTGTCATTGTTCCTTTAAATATAAAGAAGTTTTTGTCAATAAAAAATGACTATTGCTCGCATACATATAACTCTAACGCTAATACTAACTAAATATTTATTTAAACCTATAGTTTTTCTTGACTTTAGTTTTTTTGAATATAAATTTTTAATTTGAAAAAAAAACGTACTTAAAAGTTATTTCTAGCTCAAAATTGTCTAGTGAAATAACTAGTTTAAACAGTGCATAAATTTATTTACAACTAAATCTAGTTATTTTACAAGTTTATGTTGCAGTTTTTAATTTTACAAACGTACAAAAGTTAAAATTTTAGTAGATGTTTTTAAATCAATTGTGACACATTAGCATTAATGCACATTAGCTTTCTAAACCCTTGTATTGTTCGCCAAATTAGGTGTTGTTTTCATTTTATTAGAAATACATAATATGTGAAGCAATAAAATATAGCGTCTAAACAGTATTGTTACGTATACAATACACCTATTTAAAAAACTGATGTTGTGATTCTATTTATTTTCAATAGTTACGTCTTTTCAGAAAACTTTGTTTTGTTATAAACTTAGTGTAATTGTTTCTTTAAATAAAGATTTTTTGTCAATGAAAAGCGACTATTGATCCCTTATATATAACTAATTTACTAAAACTAAAAACTATACTGTAATAAAAGTTTCTTACTTTTGATATTTAATTTGATGATTGTTAAGCCACTAGTTTGCAAATTTATAAAAGTTTATTGAAAATTCTTTTAGTAGAATTTAATTGATTTATTCTTTTGTAGCTATAAAACTTGTAAAATATTTATAAGTTACAGAAAATTTATATTAAAGAAAACTTAAATAAAACTTTTATGTGAAACTTCTTTTTAAACAAGCAAATAATTTATCTTACTTTTTGCTTATTTTAAAATAATTCTACTTTTAAACCATGTAAGCCTTTTAAGCAATGAATTATACTTTATAATTGCAAACAAGAAAAAAAAAAGTACAATTTTTCATAGCATTTAGACTATTGTATACAAACAATTAAAAATTTAAAAAAAGTAACAGTTTTTAAATATAACTTTTTCTTTAACATTTTCCAACTTCACTTTATACTATTTACGATATTATGCTTATTAGCTAGTTAGTTATTATGTTTCATTTTAAACTTGTTTTAGTTTTTAACACTTTGTAAGTCATGCCTCATAAAAAATATTGAGTTGTTATAAGTTCTTATATACCCTTTTTTAATACTTAACTTATTATTTTTTTATTATCTTGTCTGCATAAAAGATAAAGGTTATCTACAAGCTTATTTTATTAGTTTTTAAAAGTTGAAGGCAAAACGTAAGCTAAAATTTTCATTTAAGTTTTCAGCACTTTTTATGTTTGTTCTATTAATATTTTAGCATAGTAAGTGTATACGATACAAAAGCCTTTAAACTCCTAAACTAATAAAAGTTTGAAGTGGTACAATAAAAGCGATTAATAAGTAAGCTTGTTATTCTAAAAACTTGGTCATAAACTTAAGTAAAGAAACTGATTTGAACCGTGTTTAGAAAAAACTAACGCAAATACATAATTGTAAGGTGTTTTCAATAACACCTTTGTGTTTTCTGGTATGAATAAATATGTTATTAGCTTATAACACCTAATAAAAAAATGAATTACTTTGTTCCGATTTAGAAATTTAAAACAAAGCAAAATGAAGCTTGATTTTATCAGCTGCTGATTCGAATTCATGTATTAAGGTTGACGTTTAAAAGTAGTGCTGCTGTTTTTTTTTTACTTTAGAAAATTTTCCATATATACAAAGTAACTGAAAAAGTACAAGCATACAGTTCAAAGTGTAGTAACTTACACAAGTCATAAAAAAACTTATATACAAGTTAGTTTAATTTTTTTAAACGCTTTTTTAAACAAAGGTCAAAAAGTATATAACAGTCTATGATTTAAACATTTACAATTTTATAAATTGTTATAACAAAGACGTAAATTTTTTGAAAGTGGACATCTAGATTTAAATTTGTTTGTAGAAGGTAAACAGTTAGTGCTACTAATTGTCATTATGTACAAATTTTTTTTTTCAACCATTTGTGTTCAGCGTTTTACAAAAACAGTTAGAATTTATCTCGATTGTTTTGTAAAAACTTGTTTGGTACTCGTGTAAGAACATATTTAGCTAGCTACAGTTTTTATTGTTTAAGGTGTATAGCGTCATTATATAGTATTAGATGCAAAAATATATTTTGTCATTACAACTAAAGGTAATACTGTACACCAAAGTCAAACATAATAAATAAAAGTTTTATTTTTTTTTAACTGTTAAGTTAGTTTTTGATTAAATAAAACGTATTTAATAGCATAAGTTATTAAACATTTGAGTAACAAACCAAAACTTAAATTAAGTAAACTTTTAAGTTAAGTTTTTTTTTAAGCTTTTTGAACTATTTAAAGCTTATTATTATAAAAATCTTAAAACTAATTCTTTTTAAACATCATACAAGTGCTAATATTTTTAGAAAGTTTACTAGTTGTAAATTATAATATTAAAGTTTAAGTAGTTTACATTCTTTATATAAATAGTTATAAATAGAAAAATTGTTGTAGGTATTTATAAGCCTGTATATACAAGTTTTGTTTTGTTCATGTCTTTCAAATTTAGACGTTTTAAATCAGTATGAAAAGAAAATTTTCTAGAATAGTACACTGATAAAAAGTAAGAGAGATAAGTTTTTGTGATGTTATTTCTGAACAAATACATAAGTAAATAGTCTTGTAATTAGTAAAGGACATAATGTATTAAAAACAAAATTAGGCTAGATAGTTTTGCTAATTAGAACTAAGTAGTAAATGACTTTTGTGAGATAATATCTTACTTTTGTAGCTGTAATTACACAAGCGAAAAACTTAAAAAACAAACAAAATAATATCAAATAAAAACTGTTCATCATGAGTTAATTTTATCAAGCTAACGATGTTTGTTGTGAAAAAAGAATTTGAATATGCGCAAACTTAAAGTTGAGTAAGTAACTTTTTCATAAGTCTAAAGTTTGGTAATAAATTATAAATTTTGTGGTTTAAGTTAAGTATTTAAAGTAAACTTTTTTTAAGTGTTAAAATTTATAACTTTAAGTCAGTAACTTACATTCATTAACTTTGTGTTTGTTTACAATCAAAAACTTTTTAGTATGTTTTTTCGAACAATCAACCAAAGTTGAAAAGTGCATATTCTTTTTTTTTACAGCCATTTTTTTTACAATGTTAAGGTAAAAGTTGTATAAATTTGATAAAAGTTTAGTAAAAAATCTATACAAAGAAATAAATTCATAAGAATTTAGATTATTAAGTACATTACGCTTTTACATTAAATAAACAATTTTGAGACTAGAGATTAGATAGATAACTTCAAATTGCTTATTTTATTTTAGCAAACTTTCAAAAGCGCTTAGCAGCGAAAAGTACTTCTACTGAAAGATAGTATTTCAAACCGAAAATCTAAACGTTTATACTTAGGCTTTGAAAAAAGAAAAGTCTTATTTTTGTTTTAAATGTTAAAAGCGCGGCTTGCTTAATAAAACAAGATTTGTTAGTTATTTTCAGTATTTCTTTAAACTATAAATTATTTTCACAGTCTTGTTTTAACACAAAGCTTAGTCTAAAGCTCAGTTAAAAATTAATCACAGTTTAAGAGTTGACATAATCTTTGCCACTTACAACTAGGTTAGCCTGGTTTCACTAACACCTAATTTTATAAAAAGTAATTAAACAATCAGTGTTATAATATTTTAATCACTTACAAACCTTCTTTGCGTTGATTATCTAACAAAAGCTGTTAAACGATTAATTATTAGTAGTTATTTTTACTTTTTTGAACTTAGCTTAAGCTTGCTGTTAAGTAGAAGACGCTTAAAACTGCTTGTTATCTTTAACTTACAACAGAATGTAAATTTTGTAACACTTAAAACTTAACATGAATTAATTTCTGTTAAGATTAATACCTCTTAAGTTTAGTTTAAGTAACAAAGTAGTTATATACTGTGTAGAAATATTTTAAGGTACAGGTTATCACTACACCTATAGCTTATAAAAAGGATATTTGTAGTATAAGTTTTCAACTAAAGCATATGCAAAAATCAAAGTTTGTTGTATGTTAACAAGCTTTTTTTTCAGCAATTGATTTCTTTGCGTAATAGCATAAAAGTTATAATAACATTTTTTTATTAAAATATTTTTTAAATATGGTTATAGTAGTACAACTTCAAATTATACAGCTAGTATATGATATCTTTATATTTAGAGTTAGACTATAAGTTACTGGAGAGCTTTACGGTTAGGAAGCCTATATAAAACATTGAAGTTTTAGTTGTATAAACAATAGTTTTATGTTTGTTTTATTTTATTGCTACGATTTAATCTATCAAGTTTTTTAAGAAGAAGTTCAAATTTCAAAAGTAGTATTCTAAATTTAAACTTGAGCTAATTCAGACCCCCGGACGAAAAATTAACCATCAAAAATTTGTAGCAAAATATAACTTTTGTAGACCTTTAGTTCATACTTGAAGAAAATAGCTTTGTGTTTAGTTAAAAATTTTGAGCTTTTAATTTTTACACAAATTTATTTGAACATAAACAAAGCGGTACAAACAGTCTACAAAAATCTTTTAGTCTTAACTGCAACTAATATGACTTAAAATGGTACGGCTTAATCATAGAATTCTATACAAAGTACAAAGGTTGTTACAGACTTAGCTCTAAACATTTTGAAAAAAACACACTATGTAAATTAGCTTTAGTTTTTATTACACCACTAACTATATAGTTCTAACTATTACACAACAAAGTACTTTCACAAATTAAGCTAATCACCAGCTTAAAAACATATGTACTTAAAATAATAACATTAGTTTTCTAATTTCTCGGTAGCTTCATTGAGTAATAAAATTAAACGTGTATATTTGAGTTATAAACGTCTAACTAAATTGAAAACAACTTTTACAAGCAACAGGCATTAGTACAATGTACTTAGATTTATTGTACTTATTTTACTTTGAATTTAGTACTTTTTTAGCTGAAAAATCTACTAATTTTTTATTTATCGTTTTTTTTTTAACATTTATATCCGTGAAATTAGTAGTGTTTTTTTTTTATCTAATGCTGTTTAGTTATTTATTAATTTTTTGTTCAATTAATGGTAGTTGTAACATACTTTGAAATCCTTTTTTAATTTCAATTTACTTTAGCAGCACAATATTTGTAATTTTTTACTAAATTGATTATGGAAAACTTTGCTAAACCGAAAAAAAGTTCAATAAACTTTGAAACAAACGACAAAAAGAAATTGAAATATAATTTCAAAATATTTCAACAAAAACAAGCAAACAACGATGAAAGTGAAAACAGAAGCAATTCAGTTGGAACGAATTCACCATGTTCTTCTACAAGCTCTACTTTGTACATTGACGAGAATGCACAGACAAACAGTCAGTTTTAAATTAACTCTATGTTATAGTGACTTAAATCTACATAGTTTAGTCATAAAAATCTAGTTAAAGTAGAAAGTTTACTAAAGACTTAGTTCTAAACATTTGGAAAAAAAAAACATATAAATTAGCTTTAGTTTTTGTTACGCCATGAATTTTAAAACTTAAACTAATAAGCACTAAATTTACAAGCAGCTTAAATATAAAAGCTAATTATTAATTAGACACATTTTTCACTGAAACAGGCTCACAGCAAGGATTAGTAGTTGATAAACCTGTGATCATGAAAAACAGCCAATCACAAATACCCATTGTGGAAAATAGCCAATCACAAACACCCATTGTGGAAAACAGCCAATCAGAAGGTGAGAAATTGGAAATTTGCAACAAGGAAACCTGGAACAAATTGAACGAAGCAGGAAAACCTGAGATGGTCCTGACGAGACCTGGCAGGTGAATTGTTTTGATAATTTTCAGTTTAGGAATTGAAAATTTTATGCTATTATTGTAAGTTTTAAAGTTTTAATCAAATTAAATAAACTCAAAACTTATTTTCTTCTATTAAAAATTTTATTTTAACCAGTCTACCCTGAAATTACATTATTATTACTAATTTATCTAAACTTGTTTTAACTTCAAAGATATTTTGTTTAACTCTTTAATCAAAATTAAGTAGGTAAAAAAGGTAAAATTTTAAAAATATTTATAGGCAGTAAAAATGTTTTCATGAGTTACTTAAAAACTACTTTATGTATATTTTTTAAGCAACAAGGTGTTAAAATGTTTTGACTACTTCTTTGACTGCTGAAAATTTAACACTTTTTTTAAGTTAAAAAAAAAAACGTTGTTTTAGTTTAATTTTTAAATAATTAATAAAACACTATTTAAACCTGAAACCTCACAGGCGGATGTTCCCAACCATCAAAGTCAGGATGACCAATCTCCATCCTGATTCCCAGTACATCCTCTTCCTCAAGTTCGAACCCGCCACCAACCTCAAACACAAGTGGGACAGGTAAATAAATTTTGACAACTGACACTTTTATCAAAAAATGACTTATTTTATTTTCAAGTATTTATTTATGCAACGACAATGAGTTGTATTGAAAGTACAAATTTTCTTTTTTTTTACCCGGTCTTAGTTGGAAAACAATTCCAACTTTGTTGAATATCTATTAAAAAGAAAACAAGAAAAAATAGAATATAGTATAAAATAAAAAATTATAAGTTTTAATTTGTGTCAATCCAATCCAATAGGGACCGGATGGAGTGGCAATCCACTTTCTGCGGTGACCCCCAGCCCGACACGCTTGGTCACGTGCACAGAATGTCGCCATCTAGCGGCGCTGATTGGATAAAATACGAGGAGGTCGACTTCGATCAGGTGTTTCTGACCAACTGCAGGGAGACGGCAGTGGCTAAAAACTTTGTGAGTTAGAATTTATTTTAATTGAGTATGTTACCAAATAATCTTATTATACTAAACCATTAGTTTATATACAAATTAAATGAGTACAAAGTATATATAAACCCTTTAAACATTGGTAAGAAACCATTTGTTTTGTTAGTCTTGAATATTTTACAATAAACAAAAAAACTTAATTTCTCTTTTAAGTATTCATAATATTATGATATATATTGTAAAAATAACTTTTATAGCATGTATATTAAATAAAAAAATTATTAAACAGTCTTTATTGACTTCAATGATGAAATATCAACCGGTGTTTTCTCTGATTCGATTGGATAACACTGGCGAAAATATCAAACGATTTACATTCAAGGAAACCGAGTTTATTGCGGTGACTGCCTACCAAAACCAAACCGTTAGCATATTGTTTGTTTATAAACTGTAACAATTTACTTACTACTAACTTAAGTGTAATGTTAAGCGTTTTTTCTACTTTATTTTTAAAAACATTTTAAACAAAACATTTAACCAAGAATAAAGCTGTTCTAATGTAACTACAAGCGGAAAAAACATTGAGCATTAATCTTATACAGAAGTGAATTTTCTTTCAATAAACTTTATTTAAACAAATTGCATATTTTCAGATAAAACAGTGGAAGATAGACAACAATCCCTATGCAAAAGGCTTTAGGGCAGTGGAAATTGGTCTAGCAGTAGAAAGAGGTTAATTGTTTGCTTTTTATAAATTAACATTGCTTTATATTAAAGCATTTTCAGACTTTATGTTGTTTTCTTTTATAGTTTAAATAAAATCAATAGTGTTTTTTACTATTGCAGAAGCTTGATAGTAATATTACCAAGTTATTAAACGTTTGTCAGCGTTTGCACTTTATGTTTAAAAGGTTTCTTTAAATTCTTATCGTTTATCACCTTCAATTTCTCAGAAAAACTCTAAAGTTTGTTCACTTGTGAAAGCATGAGGATACTTTTATGTTTTAGAAATTATTTGCATGAGTAAATCAAAGTTAAAGCTTATTTTACTCATGAAACAGTTTTACTTACAAATTTGTATTCTACAGGAAGGAAGCCGAAGCTTCAATGCAGCTAGGAACAAGCATGAATGGAGTTAATTCAGGTAACAAATTAATGCAAATTTTTTCTGTAACTAAACTGGACTTGTTTAACTTTATAAAAAATTGAGCAGTCAAAGTTTGCTTTTTCGTTATTTGAATAACTATATAACTCTGAAAATACATCACTTGTTTATTAACGAAACTTTAGTTTGTTTTAGATAAACTCTACGTTTGCAGGTCACGGTTGGCTGAACAGCATGGCGCCGCGTTTCAACATGGCGAGCAACCAACTCACAAGTCATTTCAACACGAACAACCTCGCAAGTGCCAGTTCTCCACCAATCATCGACGAGAACCACTTCCGAGCCGCCTTGAACTTGAACAACCAAAACTGCGCAGGTTCGAGGCTCCCGCCGAAAGTGCCGCGCTTCGACATCCCAGGTGGGAGTTTCATGCGACCGCCCACCTTCACCTCGAACATTCCAAGTAAGGCTTGCATGAAAATTCAAATAAGGCTTCCACTGTTTTATCTAAAACATACAGTTTGTTTAAATAAATTATGATTTTTTATAAAAATATCATACATCAAATTTTGATTCCATTGTTCGATTAGCAGTAAGTTCTACATCAAAATGTGGTAGTTACTTTAAACGTTTTTAACTTTTATTTTTAAATGTCAAAAAAAAAAAAAGTAGTATAAAAATGAAAACTTGATTTATGCAAAGTGAATTATAATATTTTTATAAATTTGATAATTTGGCTTACCTTGTCTTTTAAATGTATATAAAAACATATTTTTACGGTCATAATCATGTTTATAAGACCTATTTGGTGATTTTTTCAAACTTTTATTGCAACTGATACAAAAATTCAGGTCCAAACTTGTTGCCGCCGCCGACGTTCAACCCGCTGTTGGTGGACCAGCTCAACAAAATGCTGATGAAGAGCTACTTTGACTGGTTCGAGTTTTGCAAGCGGCAGCACAATCAGAACCTGATACGCCAGTGCTACCACCGGATAGCGGACCAGAGTCGAAACGCTCCTCAATCGAACCTGCCGAGTTTCGCGAACTTTAAAAATTTGAACGGGGATGATGTTAAGAACGAAAACTAGTAGAACTATTTAATAATATTAGCGAAAATTTTGTGTTAATAAACTGTTATACAACTATCCGCAAGTTTGAAAATTTTTAGCTGTTAAAATTTGTCAAGTTAGATTAGTAAATATATTTAGTTTAATATTTTAAAGACTGTAGGTAAGTCATTCTGTTTACAAAATGCAATGTGTAGCTTGATGCAGTTATCAGTAAAAGACAAAGGAACACTTTTGTACTTGTCTTAGATAAATTATAATTCTTAAACAGTGACCTATTACTTGAACTACAAAACAGTTATAGAATACAAAAACGCTGTAAGTAAAACAGCTTAGAGTCCAAAGCTAAACTTAAAATTTCAAAAAATTTTAAATATCTTGCAGTTAAGCATAAAATATTTAGATAGTTTAGTTTTTTGTTTAGGTTAATTTAAGTGCTATTATAATAAAACTAATTCCTAAAACTTAATTTTGGAGGATGGTATGCTAGAGTCTTTATTACTATCATAACTAAACTTTAAAAAATACTTAAAAGACAAAAAAAAGATTAAATCCAGTTTATAAGTAAAAAATATTGCTATAAAGCTTATTTTGTTCATAACACTAGTAAAACATAATTACTTGTTGATCCACAGTTGATATAAAATAAGTTTTTGTTAATAAAGTAGTCTTTGTTATTAGAAAACACTTATTTTTCATCAGCATTTTAACTATCTAACAAGCTTTATCAACTTGAAAACCCATTTAGCTTTATACTAACAAAAAACGCTTTATTTATTAAAAATTACTTTAGCCCTTTAGTAAGTTTTAGCTGTGAAAAAAGAAAGTTTCTGTTTTTGACAAAGAACGAAACAATTTGATTATCTTAAATGCTTAATCGTCGGTGAAAAAATAGCTATTTTTTGCAGCTTGATTTTTTCTGTAAAATTTTTAGAACCTTCTTTGTTTGAAAAGTAAAGAGAAAAAAAAACAACTGTGTGTACTTGTATAAGTTTTCTAGACTAAAAATTAAGTTTTTTAAGTTTTTAAAATAATTTGTTAATTTAAATACTATGCTAGCTTTCAAAAGTAATTCCATTAAGCAATAAACATATACTCAAAAAGCAAAAGTTATTGGTATTTAAAAAAAGTTTGACTTTATAAAACTATTATACCTTTCCGATTTAACAAACTCACATACAAAAAATATATAACAGGGGTTATATAAACGTAGTTAATTTTCTGAGTAGCTAGATGAATTGTTTACGAACAAACATAAAGTTTGAATTTTCTAGAAATTGTTACATTCTTTAAGAGTTACATTGTATTAAAAATCTTTATTGTGATAAACTTTATTGTGTATCATGCTGAAAGAATAGTAGATATATAAATTACTTTACTTTTAAAATAACGTTACTTTACTCAAAAACGGCTAAGCATTTCATTAAGCAACAGAAGTTAACGAAAAAGTGCAATAAGCTTACTAGGATAATTACTCTGATTAATAAAGTTTTCTTATCACATACAAAGTATCAATTCAATTCGTATTTTCAGTAAAAAAAAGTACTTAAATTGTGTAAAGTATTTTCAAATTTTTTTCTTTTATATAAAGTAAAGCGCAATAGAAACTTTATAATTATAATATACTTTTTATATACAACTAATACATCCTTAAAGATTAGAAAATTAAAACTAAATATTTTGTCAACAATTGTACTATTGTTTCTTTATATACAAAGTATATTAAAACTTTTTTATGGTACATAAAATAAAGTTTGTGATGTAAATAAGAAACCCGAAAGCTTTTAGAAATAACAAAAAGAATACATAAATACATAATGACGTTTAACAGTTAAACCTCATTAAAGATAAAACAGTTTTCTTTTTAAGTGCAAGGAAATTATTCATTTTGTAAATAGACTCTTAATGCTTTTATATATGTATAACAATATTTGTAGATTAATACAAACTTTATAAAAGTAAAAAGCTTAAGTTTAACAGTTAGTTTAGTTTAAAATAACAGGATATAAATATAATAAATAGACTGAAAAAAGTTTTTTGCGACTCATTAATGTTTAAATCAAAAATAAATAAATAAACTTTATATGTTTAAAATTATCGAAAACTATTTGTAAACTAATACAAAAAACTAATGATGGCAGTATATTTGTTTATAAATACTTTAAACAAATACTTAAAAATAAAACAGTTTGTGAATTTTTAGTTGCTGAAAAATTTTCAAGCACTCAATACCAACTTTACATCGTTTATTTGTGTAAGTTGTCGAGCTCTTTCTTAAATTAGTTTTAATTTTAAAACTAAAATTTAATGAACAGCGTTAAGTAAGTTTATCTACCGAAATTGTTTATCGAATAAAACAAATATTTCTTATATCTACGTCAATTCAATACAATATGCAAGTTTATAATTTAAACATTAAAAACTCGTTTCATCAATTAAAAATTATTTTCATTAGCAATCGATTCGCTATACATGTTTTGTAAATTGAATTCGTAAAAAGAATTATTCTTTTAGATAGTAGTCAAAATAAACTTTAAAATTTTTTCTTAGAGTTTTATATTATGTGTTTTAGCTTCACTTGAGTACAAGTAGCTTAAATTTAAAACGTTGGTAGTAATAAACTATAAAATTTAGTATCTATTTTAACAAAAACAAGTTGTAATTTATTTCAGGAAACATTGAAAGATAGTTATGTACAACAACAAAAAATAACTAGTTAGTCTTTTATTTAATTTTCTCAGAACAAAAATTGAAAACAAATTGAATAAAAACGTTTTATACATTAAACAGAAAAAGAGAACAAAGTGCTTGATCGAAAAGTAGTATGAACAATACCAATTATTTTTAATCGTTGTTCGACAAAAGGTTAAACCAGTCAATAATTTTTACTGGTGTACTATTAAAAAACTACTAATTTTTTACATTACATGGCTTTTAGACATTTTTTCTAGTCGACAAGCCCAGTTTGCTTAAAAAATTTTTCGTGTGCCGGGCTTGTTAAGAAATTCATAGTGGGCGTTGTAACTATAATAATGTATAAAACTGGGTTAATGTCGTTGATTGTACGCTTACTTATGTAACTGTGCTGATAATCGTTTTGTTATTTGTTTGTACTTTTGTGAGTTAAAGTGTTGTCAAAGCCATCTACTAGTTTTTTTTTAAATTCTAACTTTCAAGTTTGTTTACTTTGTTTGTCAAGCTAAAGCACGATAGTATCGAAGTAAATTAAGAAAAGCTTAAAGCTTGCTAAAGGAAGTTTTAATTAATAAAAGTTAGACACGTAAAACTTAGTACTATCGAATGCTTATCAAAGTAAAGATTTTAAAAATATATGAAACACTAATTGTATTGTTTTACGTTTGATTAAAAAAGTTAGATATGAACTGAAAAAAAAAAACATATTTTTTGAGCTCGAGCATTGTTTTGACTTATTTTTATTTTGATAATAACTGTTACTTAGTTATATTATTTGAAAGAAATCGTTAACAGTAAATAACGAAAACTATCTGTTGTATTGTTTGCTGGTAAAACACATTCCACATAACGAACAAAACATGTAAATAGTGAACAGAAATACCAATAACCACACATCAGAAATTAAACTAACATTCAGTCATCATCATTAGTATCCATCCAGATCGAATCACCAGGGTTGAAGCAATGGACGCGGAGTTTTGAGGAATCGTTCGGACACCTACTCACTTTTCTAACAACCTTACTGTAACGAGTTTTGAACTTGTTTGCTTTTTTTTTAAACTCAATGTTTGCACTTGTAGACTGTTCATTTGCATTAGATTTCTTTTGCGAATTTTTAGTGGTGCCTGGACTGCTTTCAAGCGGAGGAAAGTCACGTAACGAATAATCAAACAACTGATCATCTTCACGAGCAGCCTCAGCGTTGGTAGAGGTTTTCAACTTTAATTCTTTCTTACTTTCAGATACTTTTGGAAATCCAGGTGCCTCGCTTTGGAGAAGCTCAGACAACTGGTCTACCATCAATGAGTCCCAACTTTGAAGATTAGCATAACCGTTCATGGGACATAGTAAGAACTTTGCCAGGCTCTGGTTGTTTATGATCACTTTACCACCAGAGTCAACATCAAAAGACAATGTATTTTGTTTCGCATTTTTGCTTCTTACTTTTAGCAGTCTAGGTTCCGGTTTGGAGTTTTTAATTTTACTGGAATTCATCTCTTGTTCAGGTAAATCTTTAGTTTTCGTTTGCTTTGAAGAGGCTTTTATCGGTCTATTTTCAGAAGATTTATTCAGCGAGCTACTCTTAATTTTCCAATCTTCCAATGGAGGAAATTCTAGCAAAGACTTTTTGAATTCCGGGCAACCAGCCGCTTGCTTCTTAAAACCACGTGCTGCAGTTGAATTTTCGTTGCCTGTAAATTCACCCGAATCTGCAAATTGCCTTTTCATATTTGCTGGTTCGATATTCTTCGAAGGGGTATCAAACCGTTTTACTTGCGAAGTCTTGCTTTCAACATCGTTAGATTTTCCAGTATAACGAGAAGAATCGCTCACTTTTTCAATCAGGTGGGGAAGAGTCTTGATCAACCCAGAATTCTTTTTGTTGAGAAGCTTAGATGCCTCACGTTGCATCAGTCGGTCCCATTTTCGAAGATTTGCATAACTGTTCATAGGATTAAGTAAGAAATCAATAAGATCCCGTTCATAACTAACCATTAGTCCATCGGAGTCAACACCGAAAGAAAATGACTTTTGATAAATACCTTCAATTCTCTTTTTTGACGATCCAGGCTCCGGTTCGGCGTTTTTGTTCTTACTGACATTCATTTCTCGATCAGGTGTTGATGTTAAAGTGTTCAAAACCATAGATGTGGAAGCAGTGGGATCTACAATACTTGTGTCAGATAGATCTAAATAGTTCTTAGGACGTTCTTCTGATTTAGAACTAAATGTTTCTTCTTTTAACACATTTTGATCTATTATGGGCTCACCTGCAGAATCAATAGAGTCGATAAAACTTTCACATTTCTTAATGTTGCTTTGTTGGACAAGGTTATCTGCTTTCAGATATTTTACTTTAGGAATTGTTCTACGTAGCACTTTACCTACAGAGTAAATCCATCAAGCCATTAAATTTTTGCAAACCAACTTCTTTTCCAAACTTGAGAATGCACAAATTTGAGATCGTTATCTAACTCTTCGCTCTTCATAGCTGGACTTGTCACCTCACTGTTATTTGCCAATGTACTGCTTTTCATAAAATCGTCACTGCACTGCTCAATGCTTTTAGACGATTAAAGAAAACTAACAAAACTGTAGAAGGTAAAATTAAATTATAGTTTTTTTGTTAATTTGATTTTAATTTTTATATATCTACTTAAAGAAACATACTTGATTTATTTAAATTTTTTTTCAAGTGAAAGAGCTAACTATATTTTTTTGAAACATATAATATCGGTCAACGTGGGCTTTAAACGTAACAAAAATGCTGAAATTTTTCTGCATTTGAAGCTATTTGAAAAAAATTGTATCTAGTAACCTTTAATTTATAGTTTTGTATGTGATGTTATCAATACTTTAAGTTTATAAAAAGTGAAACATTTTTATAAAATAGAATTTTAGTTCTCATTAATTGTTCATATATTAAAAAAAAAAAAACTTTAAATACTTAAGTACATTTTACAAATCAGGTATATCACTTGTCATATTTAAAACTTATTTTTAAAATTAAATTAAGTATTTAATACAAGTCTAAGTTAATTATTATTTTAAAAGGCTTGAGTTTAAAATATAAACATTTATATAATTTTATATTGCATTAATTTTTATCACAACAGAAAAGAAATAACTACTGAAATTTATATTTAATGGTTATTTGAGAGGCATGTAAACTAATACATAAAATTAGGTTACTGAGAATTGAGAGTTTATAAATAAGTTTTGTTCTAATTAACTTTTTAATGATTACTTTAATTTACAATCATAACTACGATAGTTATAAATGTTAACCTTTATTTTATTAGTCTATAGTTTTGTTAATATGTCATTTGACTATTTAATTTACAAATTTTATTTTACGTCTTCGGTTTTTTTTAACTAAAATTATATTTCTACTTTTTAAATTAAATTAGATAGTTATAAAACAAAATATTGTACTAAACTAACTTATTATATAAAAAGCAAATCAAGTTTTTCTAATGAGACAAAAGTAAAACTTTTTAACAATTCAAGGCTTCACTGTATTTTCATATATTATAATTTGATATGTTTATTATTTTAATACTAAAAATGATGAAGAAAAAATTATTTCATGTTGCAAATGTAAAGTGTACTTTGTTATACGAATCTTTTTGTTAACTTGACAAATATACTATAGTATAGTTTCTAATTTATACTTAAAAGTTTTAATTCAAAACCAATGGCTTTCAAAAAAAAAAAAAAACTGTTCAAATAGTTTTAAAACTATTTAAGTAAGTATAATGTTAGTAAATTGTCGTTAAAGACTAAAAAAAAAACATTTTCCATTTACACGAAATTTTTTTTAGCCAATTGTGCTACAACATTGCTTTTCTAATAAAATTCTTTATAATTTTATAAACAGGCGCTTCTTCAGAAAATATTTCTTAAACTAAATGTTCATTAAATCAGTATTTAACATGTTCATTAACTTTTTAATTAATAAGCCGGTTTATAAAAAATAAGATAGAACGAATATGATTAACTGTACTTATATGTGTTATTTCAAAGGTTTTTTATAGTTTAAGAAAAAATTACATCAAGTCAAACTAAAAACAAAATTGAGAGTTATTTTTAGTAAAATATTGTTAAGTTATAGACAATCTCTGCGTTTTTGTTAAAAGTTTAACAATTGAAGCATTGTACAGTTTGATAGTTTGCTTAAATATAAATAAGAAAAGTTTGTATTTTTTAGTCTTCCGAATGGTTGTAAAGTTATTATTATAATATAACTCTTGTTACATAAATATGGTTTGTAATAGTAAACTACATATATAAAATTACATATACTGATTTGCTACAACATTTTTTCTCAACTTAATAAATTATTGTTTACCAATTAAGCTCTCTTTGCATTGCTGAATTTAAGTTTATCGATAAAGTATTGTATATTTTGTTTTTTCAACGGTAAAGAAAAACGCTCAAAAGATTTGGTCTAAGGATTTGATATACAAAAAAACTTTTTGGTTATCGAGTCGTACTCCACTTTTCTACAACTTGTACAAATTTTATAATATTAATTGAATTCTGAAACAAAATTAAAACAGACCGAGGCGTAGATCCTTTTACGAAAAGCACTGAAAATTTTAACCAAAAGTTTAACAAAAAATTAAAAAAGTTCCTACTTAAGTTTTTAAATTTTAATTAGTTATAAAAACATGCAAGTTTTTACATTTGCAAACTAACCGCTTATTTAAAACATATTATACAGTTTACTTAGAGATCAGTCTGATTTGCTTAGTTGCTGAGTCAGCAAACTATTTTAAAGCTTGTTAAAGTTATTTTTATATTAGTCCTTTATTATTAATCCACTTCACTCAAACATTTATCAACACTAATCAATAAATAAAATTAAAAAAATTAAAGTTAAATATATCATGAGAAATTTTTTTATTTTTTGATGACTCAGTAAATGTGCAAATCAGACTGCCCTATAAGTATACTAGCCAAGCTTTTGTCACTTTTACATTTGTAAAGGTAGTCAGAAATAAAAATTAATTTTTTATGTTAATGAAATACAGTACAATTTAAATGCCATACTTGTAACTAAGAATATAGGAGTTAAAAATTAAATACTTTGTTTTTGATTTCTTTTATCTAGCACCGTTACTACTACTAATTTTATCAGTTAAAGACCGTTGTTAAATAGTAAAATTAATTAACATTATGATTGTTGAATTTTGTAGTTTTAAAGATCATGTATCAAAATTCATGAGTTTTCTTTAGTAAACAATTAACAGTGGATATCATGTTTATATATGTCTTTTTACTTATCTTCAATTTAATTCTGATTTGTATAATAGATTCTTCATTGAATTTCAAACTATTCATATGTTTAAAAAAGGCTTGATGTATATTTTTAAAGTTTATCTGGCCTTTTTTTTTAAACTATAGGTAATAAAATGATTATTTAACAACATTTATTAATTAGTCAAAATGGTTATATTTTGGAGTTTTTAAATTAAAGTTTTTTTGTAACTTAAAGTAACTTTTTTGAAAACTAAATTGAATTACACATTTCTTGTTTTTAACAAGGGAACTTTATTTTTATCAGGTTTTTCAATCAGCTTATTTGCTAAAAATCCTAGCTAGTCACCTAGTCCTAGCTAAAATTGTTTGAAATTAAGGTTCATTCATGGGTTTATGTGAGTACAGTAACCTCTCGCTTATTTACACACATTGTGTCCACAGAAAAAATGCGTAAAGACATGAGAGATCGTAAAGATACGAGAGGTACCAAATAAACTTACTATTCTGGCTGTTTTTTGATATTGCATCTAATTAAAAGTACACTTATTTATATACTATTAAAAATAAGATTTAATTTAAAATAATAATACTTGGTTTTTTTTTAATAATTTTAATTACTATTAGATTCTATTTTTATCTTTATTTAAATTTGACTTATTCGATACAAAACATTTATATTCTATCCTTATTAGCAAATTTAATTTATACTTACTATTAAAAATAAGATTTAATTTTAAATAATAATACTCGATTTTTTTTAATAATTTTAATTATTAGTAGATTCTATGTTTATCTTTATTTAAATTTGACTAATTCGATACAAAACATTTATATTCTATCCTTATTAGCAAATTTAATTTATACTTAAGCATTTGTATACAGTTAAGAAATGGTTTGATGTCTATATTAAAATTTGTGTTGCTTTATTCATATATAGTCCGAAGTTCGTTAAATGAGAGATTATTATAATGTCAGGTTTCAGTTAAGATTTTAGATGGGTAACGTACGGTCTAGATCAGGGTTTCCCAAACTTTTTTGCAAATAGCCCCCTTTAAAGAATTTGAAAAAGCAATGGCCGGCCCCTTCAACAAGATTACTCATAAACTACGATAAAATACACATAATACTTTTTTTTTTTGTCTTTCATCTGTAACTCAAGAATATCTAGTGTAAGTTTCAAGTTATGGCCTCATGGCCCCCCTCTTCCCCCTTTGCTACTCATAGCCCCCTGAGTATCTGTCATGGCCCCTTAGGGGGCCACTTGGCCAACTTTGGGAAACCCTGGTCTAGATCCAGTCAAAGTTTTGCCCGCTAAATAACTAGAAAATTACTTGTGCAAAACAAATAGTATTTAGTTTTATAATACTTAATATTTTGAAATACGCTTTCAATTTTGTTTTTAGTTCACAATAGTACTTCCTAAACCACAATAACACTAAACCAGTTTTTCGTAATTTTGCTCGAGTTTTTTGATTTTCTTATATGTTAGTTTTTTAAATTATGCAGCCCGCATGTACATTTTTTTAACAAGTCGACACTAAAAAGAATTTATTAGTAAATATGACTTACTGACTACAAAAGTTAATGTCCACCACTAACCCAAAAATATATCAGTTTCAAAAGAGTTTATATTTAAACAGAATTGATTAAAGATTACACAAGGATTTTTAATAATTAAGTATTTTGTACACTTTTACTGGGCTTATAAGAAAATAACTGTAAATTATTTCCTAAAGTCCTGTAATTTACATTGAACAAAGCCCAAAAGTGCGTGCATAATAAGTACCAGACTAGATTACATTTCAAACACAACTTTTTTGGCTCAAAAGTACGTATTCAACAGAAAAATTAATTTTTAAAATTGTGGGGGGCGATTTAGTAAACGAATTTGGGAAACCCTTCTCTATAGTATACTATTTTATTTGTAGACCAAACCATTTACTAATATTCAAAGAAAGTCAAACTTAGCTCTTAGGTGATACTTAACGGCTAAACGTTTAAATATGTCAATTTTCCTATAAAAGTTGAATGAGGGTAAAAATAGATTAATAATTCTGGCAACTATTCTTATGACAGACTTTTCTACAAAAGATTAAACGCACAAAGAAAGATTAAACAACTTTACGGTTTTTTTTTACACTACATTAAATGTTAAGACTACTGCTAGTTTTCTGATCTTTTTTTGTAAACATACAAAAAATAGCGTGTCGACCTATGAGAAATAAACTTTGTTTGTGATTTTTATTTAAACAAATAAAATCAGGTGAATTAAATTAAAAAAGTATACTTTAATTATTTTACAAACTTGTAATAAATTGTAATAACAGTTATAAAGTTGGTCCATTTTAACTTCTGTGTAACTTTATTAGAATTATGTGCAATGAGGTGTTGTTATCACTGTTGTATTGTATAATAAAGAGATTGATATGTTTTTCGTAAATAAATTAGACACTTTCGTTTTACTAAATATATTAATTTTTAAAGATATAAAATTAACTGTAAGAAGTAAAATCAATTTTTATCTAGTAAGTTTACATTTGTGCAAGTATAAGTAATTCTAATGAAATTTATATTTTTTTGATTGTTTAATTTTGTAATATACAAGTTTTTTACACGTTTTTTGTAATATACAGTTACTTCGAACTTATTTTACTTAATGAATTTATTTTAATTATATTACTTATAAAAAGTCTTTATATAGCTAAGTACAAAAGTTTTAAATTAGGAGATTTTTTGAGAAAAAAAATTTTGCACCCCCTGACCAAAATACCCCGCTACACCACTGCACTGCGCATGTAAAATATATATTTTTAACTAAAAAAAGAGTAGCTGCACTTTAGACTTTGTCTTATGATAAACTAAATACTGTTTACTTAAAACAAGAAATCAGTTAAAAAATTAGTTAAATATATTTGAGACAAAAGTTTCTTATCAAACCATTAAGTTTATTTCCACGTTAAGTTATATTGCGCTGAACTTGTATTAAGCTAATAAACGTTTAGCTAATTGTTTTGTTAAGTTTTTTAAACAGTGTTTTTAACCTACTTATATCTTTAAGTTTTAAATGAAAAAAAAATAAATTAGATTTAAAGTAGTTGTTCATTGTTTTAAATCGAATTGTCAAAGCAGTTTTCTTTAAGTTATATTTTTAAACAAACTTATTTATTTTTAAGATTTTATTTAGCAATGTTATAATTTAGAATCCATAAATGATTGTATAATTGTTTTGTTTTGAAAACCTATAATAAACTATGTTTTTTCGGATGCTGTTTTTTAATTTCACAACAAGTAACAAAACATTAACTAAAATACTTTTTTATTAAGAACCTTTGAAATAAAAAACATATTTCCGAGTTCTTAACATTAGTTTAATTAGTTATAAACTTCGAAAGTGTTTTAAGTTAATAAACAGCTTTGTTTAGTTTTGCTTGTTAATACTTTTTATAATTTTATTCTTTTATTTCATATCTTAGGTATAGAGTTTATTTTTATTTATAAGTTTGTAGTAAAAAAATTTAATTTTATTAAACATTCTAAATAAATACCATTAGTAATTTAGTTTTAGTAACTAAATTTATTCATGGATAAATTATAAGAATAAACCTGTATTGCTATTTACTCATATGATATTAGTAAAACTTCGCAAACTACTTACAAATAAGTGAGAAATTTAATATTTTTGTTTGAAATATTAGACTAGGTTTTATTAATGAATTTTAATATTCATTATTTAAAAGTTTATTTTAAGATATAAAACTTTTCATTTTATTGAAATTTTATATTAATATTATTTATTTTTATTTTTACCTTATACCACAGTTTTTTTGTTTTTATCTGGGAACAAAACAATGGGGAGTAAAAAGGTTTTATAAATTCATTTATTTTTAACATAACTATACAGGTTATTGATTATTGTTTGACGTAAAAATTATGAGTTTTATAGGCCCACTCACGCTTGCAGACAGCTATGAAGAGTTTACAAGATCCTTTGACAAGGTTAGTGATTATATTTAATTTTCCTGCATTTTAAAATTAACAAGAATAAAGTTTTTTTTTATAGTAAATAGACCTATAAAAACCATTAAAAAGGTCATTTAGACTTTTTGTATTAAGTATTATATTCAAATATGTTTTAATTATTTTATTGAAAAAAAACAAACAGTATTTGTATAATTTAAACACAATATAAATAAAGTAATAAATGTAACTTTTTAATTTTATAACCACTAGAAATATATTGTACTTTGAAGCTGAGTTTCGCAAATATTAAGATAAAACATAATTTTGAACTCTTTTTAATCATTAAACTTTTTAAAACAAAAAATACAGATTCTGAATATTAGCGAAACTTAAATTTTCCTATTGTACTAAAAATTCTTTTATAACTTTTTATTGTAATTAACTAATGAAAAAAAAATATTTCAGCTGGTGGACGAACTTCAGTGTATCCAGAGTTTCATCACGTGTCCGAAAATCCCATACCCACCACTCCGCTGGAACCGTTATCACTTTTGGCTCTACGATCTACAAAGAGTAACCTCAGCGCGTCAAATGGACGATTTTGAAGAGAGAACAGCCAAAAATCATCAACTCCTGAACAAAATCCTGATTGATATGTGGGAAGCCTTTATCTCCCTTAATCACTTGACTCTCTTTCGGTTACACCGTATTATACAGCTGCTGAACGATCTGTTAACGTTCAAAACTATTGACGGAGAAAAAATGAACGTTAAAAAAAGAGTACTTCCGGGGTTGACCGCCTCACGAATTCGTGAATTTGTTCACTTTAGAGCGGATAACTCAATGATAGGCGAAATATGCCCGGTCTGTTTAGATAATGTTGAAGTCGACATGTTAATGATCCAATTAAGTTGTAACGGTAAACACAACTTTTGTAAGAACTGCGTGTATGGTTGGTTTGAAAACCACAGAACCTGTCCTGTTTGTATATACTTTTTCGCGTAAAGACATTCTTTATTAATTTTCTAATTTATTTTGATGGGTAAAACAGTACATAGAATTGCTACGATTATTACATAAAGCCACTGGTAGTAACTGATCTTTATAATTTTTTGATTTTTTATTGTATGAAACATTTTGCTTTAACTTTTATATGTTGTGTTGTATAATATAATCGAAAAGAAAAAAATGTTGTTTGTATATAATAGTTTCTGATTAAAAGAACTATAATTTTACTTTTGGTTAATTTTAGTACTACTTCTTGAAAACTGCTTCGGTTGAATCGAAGTTTAATTGATACTTAATAAAAATAAAATAGCTTGATCTTAATGTGTAGACTTATAACTAAACTATAAGTTATGTGTTTACTGTTTGTTTAAATTATAAAAAAATGTTTGCAAGTGCGAGACCTAAAGAGCTTGAGTTGTTAGCTCTTTTGAGTGGGAAAAGTTTGCTAATGAATGCAACTAGTGTCATTATTTTTGGTATAAATTAAAAAAATCAATTAAAAGAAGATCAAAAAACATCGGTTGATCTACTTTGAAATTAAAAAGATTAATCAAATAGATTTAAGATTTTTTCTTAACAACTTTTTCATAAAAAGTAGAGCTTACACTTGTAGTTTTGAAATTTCAGTTGTATAAAATATTTTATAATAAAAAAACAATAATAACTTAAAATTTAGTATAAACGAAATTGATAGAAATATAAAGCTTCAAATAAGTTTTAAATAGAAAAAAAGCTGAATATCTAAAATTATAATAACATCTTCTATTAAAATCAAAATTTCTAAAGTAGAAGGTAATAATTTGAATTAGTTTTTAGCATTTTAATACTTTTAAACATCTGGATGAAAAGAGAGGTTAAATAAAAACACATTCTGAATTATAAATATTTTTAAATGCTACATGAGCTTTGTTTAAACATATCTAAAAAACTATTAATTCAAAAAATTAAAAGTACTAGAGAAAGTAATACCATTTTAATTTATAAGTTTTCTTATCATCTTTGATATTGTTTAAAAATTAAATTGCTCCATTTCTCTTCAATAAAATACCTTGTAGTTATGTTAATCTAACTTCGTTTACGCCGGCTAGATTTAGATATTCACACGATAGCAACCTTACATGTTAATAAAGCAAACATGTACAAATAAACACTATAACATAGTACTAGTTTATTGATAAAAAACACATTTGACATAACGAACGAAACAAGTAAATAGTGAACAGAAATACCAATAATTACACATCAGAAATCAAAGATATATTCAGTTAACTTCATCAGTATCCATCCAAATCGACTCATCAGAATTGAAGCAATGGACGCGGAGTTTTGATGGATCGTTCGGACACCTGCTCACTTTTCTAACAACCTTACTGTAACGAGTTTTGAACTTGTTTGCTTTTTTTTTAAACTCAATGTTTGCACCCCACTGGCAAGGTACGTTGAGCAAGCTTAACTTCTTATTATGTTCATTTTCATCAGATTTCTTTTGCGAAATTATTGGGATGACAGGACAGCTTTCAAGCGGAGGAAAGTCACGAAACCAATAATTGAACAACTGATCATCTTCACGAGCAGCATCAACGTCGGTAGAGGTTTTTAACTTTAATTCTTTCTTGCTTTCAATTGCTTCAGGCGACCCAGGTGCCTTGCTTTGGGCTAGCTCAGATAGCTGGTCTAGCATCAATGAGTCACAACTTTCAAGATTAGCATAACCGTTCGTGGGACTTAGTAGGAACTTTGCCAGGCTCTGATTATTTATGATCACTTTACCATCAGAGTCAACATCGAAAGACAATGTATTTTGTTTTGCATTTTTGCCTCTTACTTTTAGCAGTCTAGGTTCCGGTTTGGTATTGTTAACTTTACTGGAATTCTTCTCTTATTCAGGTAAACCTTTAGTTTTCGTTTGCTTTGAAGAGGCTCTTATCGGTCTATTTTCAGAAGATTTATTAATTTATTTTCCAATCTTCCAATGGAGGAAATTCTAGCAAAGACTTTTTCAATTCCGGGCAACCAGCCGCTTGCTTCTTAAAACCACGAGCTGCAGTAAAATTTTCGTTGCCTGAGAATTCACCTGAGGCTGAAAATTGTATTTTTATATTTGCTGGTTCGATATTCTTCGAAGGGGCATCAAACCGTTTTACTTGCGAAGTCTTGCTTTCAACATCGTTCGATTTTTCAGTATAACGAGAAGAATTTGTTTCACAATCGCTCACTTTTTCAATTAGGTCGGTAAGAGTCTTGGTCAACCCAGAATTCTTTTTGTTGAGAAGCTTAGATACCTCACGTTGCATCAGTCGGTCCCACTTTCGAAGATTTGCATAACTGTTCATAGGATTAAGTAAGAAATCAACAATATCCCGTTCATAATTAATCATAACTCCATCAGAGTCAACACCGAAAGTAAATAACTTTTGATTAATGCCTTCAATATTCTTTTTTGACGATTTAGGCTCCGGTTTAGCATTATTGTTCTTAATGTTGCTTTGTTGGACAAGGTTATCTGCTTTTAGATATTTTACTTTAGGAATTGTTCTACCTAGAACTTTACCTACAGGGTAATCCATCAAATCATTAAACTTTTGCAAACCAACTTCTTTTCCGAACTTGAGAATGCACAAGTTTTTGAGACATTTATCTAATTACTCACTCTTCTTTGAATTGCTTTTCATAAGATAACCACTGCACTGCTCAATGCCTTTGGACGGTTTAAAAAAAATAGCGAAACTGTAAAAGGTAAATTAAATTATAGTTTTATCGTTATTCGAACTTTAATTTTACTCATATACTTTTAAGAAATACACTTTAAGATTTATTTTAATATTTTTATTTTTTCAAGTAGTTTTTTAACATATGCTAATTTTTTTTGACATATATGTTATCGAATAACGTAAACTTTAATGTCACACAACTGCTGAAGTCTAACTGTATTTGAAGTTGTTAATAAAATAAGTTTTTACTAACAACTGTTATATTTCTAGTTTAGTGTGTGAAGTTATCTATACTGTGATTTCAGTAAAAGTGAAACATTCTTTATGAAATAGATGTTTTAATCTGAACAATCAAAAAGAAAAATGAATAAAGTAGAAAAAAATGTACTTAAAGTAAGGTCACTTTTCAAATATAACTTATTTTTAAAATCCATTTAAATATTTAAATATATTTCAGAGATAAGTAGCTTTATATAATATTGATTCTAACATATTAAAATTTATATTAACTTCTATTACATTAGTTTATCACATCTAAATTGAAATCACTACTGAAGCTTATGTTTAATATTTAGTTGTAGAACATGTGAATTAAAACATCTAATTATGATACTAAGAGTTTTTAAATAAGTTCCAAACCTATTTAAGTTGTTCATGATTACTCTAGTTTACAATTATTACTACGATAGTTATTAATGAAAACCTTATTTTTTAGTCTGTAGCTTTGTCGAAATACTATTTAACTATTTATTTTAGAAGTTTGATTTTACATCTGCGGTTTTTTATTAAAAACTATATTTTTCTTTCTTAAAGTAAGTTAAATAATTTACAAAAGTTGTTTAAAATACTGTTTTTATCTGCTAAGAATATTGTATTAAAAAAATTTGTCTTATAAAAATCCAAACAAGCATATTATAATAATGAACGATATAAAAGTAAAACTCATTACCAATTTATGGCTTTACTGTATTTTCGTACATTATAATTTGATTTTTTTTTAAACTAAATACTAAAAATGATTCAGAAAAGTTATTATTTTATGTTGTGAAATGTACTTCTTTAGACGAATCTTTCAGTTAACTTGACAAAATACAATAGATTGATTCAGTTTTATACTTAACTTTACTTGCTTTCGGAAAAAAATATGATAATTCTAATAGTTTTGAAACTATCTAAGTATCATCTTAGTTTTTTTAGACTTAAATATTTTCTTAACAGTTACAGGAAGAAAAAATTTTTTTAAATTATGCTCTAGCTTAGTTTATTTTATTAATAGTCGTTTGTACTTCTATAAACACGTGCTTTTCAGAAAAGATTTTTAAAACTAAATATTCATTCAATCCATACTGCAAACTTTACCATAATTCGTTAATTAATAAGCTATAAGAAAAACATTTGATAGAACAAATATTGTTTGTAGTATTTATATTTATAAGTTAACAAGTTTTAAATTATTTAAAAAAAAGTACATTAAGTTTAAGTTGAAACAAATAAAATAGTTATAAATTATCAAACATTGTAAAGTTATAGATAATCTGCATGTTTTACTTTAAAATTTAGCATCATAAGTATTTATAGTTTTACAGTTTGTTTAAACATAAATAAAAAAAGTTATGTTATTTTAGACTCTTAATGACTGTTATTATTATTACAAGTTGTTATTACAAGTTATCACTAAGATATATAGTATATCATACATCTCTATTTGAATAAATATGTTTTGTTTTACTATACTACATATATAAATTTTTATTCATTGATTCATTTTAATTTTTTTATAATTATTTAATTGTTTTATAACAACTATGTTTTCTTTGTATAACTGAAATTAAATTAATAAATAAAATATTACTTATAACTTTTATATAATTAATTGAGTTCTGAATTAAAATTAAAACACACCAAAACTTGAAAGACTCTGCAATAAATACCAAGCTTTTTTTTATCAACATGTTAACAAAACACGACTTAAAAAGTTCTTGTTTAAGTTTTTGAGTTTTTGTATATACTAAAATACCACTTGCAACTTAACAAGAATAAATTTTTCATTTTCAATAACTTTTAAAAATTAAAACCTTTCTAATCTATTTTGTTCTTTAGAAAAAAAAAGGAATTGTAAAACATTTTTAAACATTGATAAAAAAATGTATTAGTTATTCAGAAAACCGCTCGTTATGATTTCAAAAACGAATAAAATCTGTTTAGAAAAACAAGGTACAAAAATAATACTAGCAACAAAGTTTCTGAATACTTAAACATTTACAGCAAGAGTTCTGAAATATTTGACGCGAATGTCATCTACAATCATTTATCATACCTGCTCTGTAGATAAGAGCATCTTCTATACTGAAGAGACCTTGCGTCAAATGTTTAGAAGGGTTGCTGATCACAAAGTATAAGATAAACACAGTGCTACTTTTAAGCACTTGCACCAATGTAAATGATGTCAAGACTCGAGTATCGATAATAGTTTTCCAAAATTGATAGTAATTTCAAAGTCTTATTATCTTTATTATAAAGGCTGTTATTTGTACCAGCCGGAAATAAAAACTCATTTTTTATTAATTTTTATAATCAACTATATATGTATACTCTTCGAAGGGCTACTTATAACAAAGGTTTTGAAGATAAAAACTAAAGATTTTGTTTTTGATTTCTTTTTATAGCATCTTTAGACTATTTCTATCACTTAAAAAGGGGTAACTTCAGATTTCCACTCCTAACTTTTAATCTAATCAGAGTCAACCATCTGTTTAGCCAACTAGAAGCTGGAATAAGACCAACTTAACGACAACTGCTGCTAAGCTCTAAACAATATGTAACAAAATAGAAAAAAAAGTTGATATACTTTTTTAAAAGTTCATTGTCTCTTTTGTTTTATTCGTGTAATTTTTTTTTGCCCTGTTTTAATATTTTCATTTTTTTTTTGTTTTTTAAGAGTTTTTTATTATTTTAGCGTTTTGAATAGATTATAAATAACAGTGGAAATATGAAACTCTCGCTTAAAGGGTTTGTTCAACGTTTTGTTTATTTAACATTATGATGGTTGAATTTTGTATTTTTTTAGATCATGCATCAAAATTTATAAATTCTCGCACTTGACGAGCGTGAACTTGACAGCGTTTTTAGGAATTTTATAAAAATTTCCAAACTTTAGACATATTTATTTTCCTTAACTTAAAAGCTAGTTAAAAACTTTGTTTTAATCTAGAGAACGGTCCTTTGTCTTTAATTTAAAACAAAGTCCATCGGATTAGGGTTTGACATTTTGAGTGGGGCCCCTTTAAAAGTTTTGATTTATTTTCTTTTTTTTTATTTATACAAGCTTTTCTCCAAAAAATTTTTTTTTTTAGTATTTTTCAAAACTCATTTATTTAAATAATTTTAATGATGATTTAGTTTTTTTTTTTTTTAATTTTTTTATACCATAACCTGAATAAATTTTTCAGAAAAATTCAAATTTTGTACGAGTTTCGTTTTATAGATATACAGCTTTTATGCAAAAATAAAAAATTTACAATAAGTTTTATTTTTAACAGACTTGTGTAGTTATTTTTTATGATGTTGTGATATTTTTCCCCGTTTATTATTGTTTTTAAAATATATGACTCATACAAGTTTTACCTAAACTCTAGCACTTAAGCAAGAAATCCCTCTAGTAGCTTTGCTAAAAATTTAGGTAAAACTTGTACGGGACATACATTTTAAAAACAATAATAAACTGGAAAAAATATATCACAACATCATTAAACAGAATTATACAAGTCTTTTAAAAACAAAAACTATTAGAATTTTTTTTTTGCATAAAAAGCTGTATATCTAAAAAACGAAAATCGAGCAAAATTGGAATTTTTCTGAGAATGGTATATACTTATTTAGGCTTATGGTACAAAAAAAAAAGACATTAAAACTATGCTTTTATTTAAAGTGTTAAATCTTTGAATTATAACTATAAAAACCTAACTCGAACCTTAAATAATATGAGCCCAAACTTTAACATAGCTAGTTTAGAAAAAAATATACTTAAACAAAAGTTAACTAAAGTTTAAACTAACCAAACAATATTTATTTAATGCACAGGATTTCGCTATTCCTTTAATTTTTTAACAAATATCAACTTAATACTATAAAAATTCAATCAAAAATTTTGTTAAAAGTTAAGATACAGTTAGTGTAAAAATTTTTACTGTAATAACAGATCTTATTAGTTATTTTCCAGATATAATTTGAAATAAGCTTAATATTGTATAGGAGAAAAGTTACAGTGAAAAGATTATAAACATTTAATTTTAAAAGGAAAACTGGTTATGCAAATTAAATATTTTTCTGTTAAAATAGTTATAAAATAGAGATTTAAGTTTAACACAGTACTATTTATTATCTATTTAAAGAAAAACTACTTAACCCTATATAAAGTATTACACTTCTTTTAAATATGACTTAATTAAATGATTTAGGGGAATTTCAACTTCGAAGGTTTATGTGACAAATGTTTAGAAACAAAAAATGTTTCCAAAAAAACTCACCATAAATTGTAAAGAAAATTGAAAATTATTTTATTAAACTAGCAACAGCAATATATTGGAGATTTTTATTTAACGAAATTTTTAAATAGGTGTTACACTATTAATTGATATGTTTTCGTTTAAAAAATGAAAGGTAACTCGCGAAAAAATTCTCAAAATTTTTAACACAACAAAATATATAAATATTTGTTCTATTTTTTTAAATTCATCATTTATTAAAAAATAATAAAAAATCTTATTTGTAAACTTTACAATAAGATTTGTAAGATAATTAGCATAGACAAAACAGCAAATCAAACATAAAGAATATTTTAATAAAAAATGCAATTGTGTACATTTTAATACTCACAACAAAAAAAAAATTGTCTAAAAATATCCTATATAATAACATCCTAGTTAGAACTGTTCTACTAACACAATAATCCTTTAAAATCGATAACATTTTTAAGTGAAAGTTAAAAGCATTAATTTAAAAACATAGTTAAAATACCTAAAACATTTGAAATAAAACAAAAAATTAGCTAGAAATATACAAGTTGTAATATTAACAAAAGTTTAATATGCTTATTATTACAAAATTCACTGTTTGATCAGAGCTCTCAATATTTCTGTGTACTTCTTTCGACTCATGCTATTTTCATTTTCCTGGAATTAATATATAGTTTAATAAATTTTCAATATTAATGAACAAACTCAACTTGGATTAAATTATGTTCGTAGTTTTTGAATTAGGCCAGTTCAATTTTTATTCATTTATTCAGCTAACATTTTAGAAACAATAGAATAATTTAAATCAAAAAAACTAACAACACTATAACAGAAATCATAGTTTAACGGCAAAGTCGTTTTAAAATTAAAATCCTTCTAAAGTTAAGTACTTAAAAAAAGTATTAAAAAGCTTATAAACAACTATAGCAAAAAAAAAGAACTTATTGAAAAAATAATAAATTAGAAACAATATAAAAATCATTCAAGCACTTAGTTATTACGTTCAATACCGTATAAATTAAACAAAAAACAGCAACTAACGTGTAGCCTCTTGTTCAATCTTGCCAACAGAGAGTCAGCAGTCTTGCTGAGATGACCACAAAACAGTTCGCTCTTCCACATATCAACAAGCGTTGGTAGGTAGTCACCTGAAAATAAACAATGTTGGTATATTGTTGGTTAAGAGTCTTTTTTGAAACTTTAAGTTGTTTCCCCTAACATTTGATGAGTCAGCAAAAATTAAAACTATTTTCATTTTAATTTCATTTAATAGAAATTTATTTTTTGATTTATTTTGAACCCGTTCGGGTAAGGTGGATCAGGGATAAGGATGATAAAAAAATGTTATAAAATACTTGCTGACTCAGAAAATTTTAGGGAAATATCGGACTTGGTTAAGTATACTTTTAGTCTAAACTTGATAAAACTTTTGCAGTATTTCAAGGTTTGTGCTGAGATCTATTATGAAATAGATGCCATTAATTTATTTTTTTTGATGACAATTACTATTTGAGTTTGTTAAAACATCTTAAGTTTTAAACAAATAAAATATTCTTTTCATAAATATTTATAACAATATCAAGTCGCGGAATATCTAATATAAGAGACTTATCACGTTTATACATTTAGTATCAGCCAAACATCTGAATAGCTTTAAAATGTTTCTCGAATCTGTATCGTAAAACTAAGATTCGGAGTGACTCTCTTAATTAAAAACCATTATAATTTAAAATATTATCATATGCTGCAACAAAAACTCTTAAGTACCAACAAAGCATTTGTAAAAACCGACCATTATCAACCAGGTACTGCTACAAAATCTTAGATACTTTCATAAACTGCAACAAAAGTACTACCAACAAACTATTTGTAAAAACCGACCATTATCAACCAGGTACTGCTACAAAATCTTAGATACTTTCATAAACTGCAACAAAAGTACTACCAACAAACTATTTGTAAAAACCGACCATTATCAACCAGGTACTGCTACAAAATCTTAGATACTTTCATAAACTGCAACAAAAGTACTACCAACAAACTATTTGTAAAAACTGACCATTATCAACCAGGTACTGCTACAAAATCTTAGACATTTTCATAAACTGCAACAAAAGTACTACCAACAAACTATTTGTAAAAACCGACCATTATCAACCAGGTACTGCTACAAAATCTTAGATACTTTCATAAAATGCAACAAAAGTACTACCAACAAACTATTTGTAAAAACCGACCATTATCAACCAGGTACTGCTACAAAATCTTAGATACTTTCATAAACTGCAACAAAAGTACTACCAACAAACTATTTGTAAAAACCGACCATTATCAACCAGGTACTGCTACAAAATCTTAGATACTTTCATAAACTGCAACAAAAGTACTACCAACAAACTATTTGTAAAAACTGACCATTATCAACCAGGTACTGCTACAAAATCTTAGATACTTTCATAAACTGCAACAAAAGTACTACCAACAAACTATTTGTAAAAACCGACCATTATCAACCAGGTACTGCTACAAAATCTTAGATAAACTGCAACAAAAGTACAACCAATAAACTATTTGTAAAAACCGACCATTATTGACCAGGTACTGCTACAAAATCTTAGATACTTTCATAAACTGCAACAAAAGTACTACCAACAAATTATTTGTAAAAACCGACCATTATCAATCAGGTACTGCTACAAAATCTTAGATACTTTCATAAACTGCAACAAAAGTACTACCAACAAACTATTTGTAAAAACCAACCATTATCAACCAGGTACTGCTACAAAATCTTAGATACTTTCATAAACTGCAACAAAAGTACTACCAACAAACTATTTGTAAAAACCGACCATTATCAACCAGGTACTGCTACAAAATCTTAGATAAACTGCAACAAAAGTACAACCAATAAACTATTTGTAAAAACCGACCATTATTGACCAGGTACTGCTACAAAATCTTAGATACTTTCATAAACTGCAACAAAAGTACTACCAACAAATTATTTGTAAAAACCGACCATTATCAATCAGGTACTGCTACAAAATCTTAGATACTTTCATAAACTGCAGCAAAAGTACTACCAACAAACTATTTGTAAAAACCGACCATTATCAACCAGGTACTGCTACAAAATCTTAGATACTTTCATAAACTGCAACAAAAGTACTACCAACAAACTATTTGTAAAAACTGACCATTATCAACCAGGTACTGCTACAAAATCTTAGATACTTTCATAAACTGCAACAAAAGTACTACCAACAAACTATTTGTAAAAACCGACCATTATCAACCAGGTACTGCTACAAAATCTTAGATAAACTGCAACAAAAGTACTACCAACAAACTATTTGTAAAAACCGACCATTATCAACCAGATACTGCTACAAAATCTTAGATACTTTCATAAACTGCAACAAAAGTACTACCAACAAATTATTTGTAAAAACCGACCATTATCAACCAGGTACTGCTACAAAATCTTAGATACTTTCATAAAATGCAACAAAAGTACTACCAACAAATTATTTGTAAAAACCGACCATTATCAACCAGGTACTGCTACAAAATCTTAGATACTTTCATAAACTGCAACAAAAGTACTACCAACAAACTATTTGTGAAAACCGACCATTATCAACCAGGTACTGCTACAAAATCTTAGATACTTTCATAAACTGCAACAAAAGTACTACCAACAAACTATTTGTAAAAACCGACCATTATCAACCAGGTACTGCTACAAAATCTTAGATACTTTCATAAACTGCAACAAAAGTACTACCAACAAACTATTTGTAAAAACCGACCATTATCAACCAGGTACTGCTACAAAATCTTAGATACTTTCATAAACTGCAACAAAAGTACTACCAACAAACTATTTGTAAAAACTGACCATTATCAACCAGGTACTGCTACAAAATCTTAGATACTTTCATAAACTGCAACAAAAGTACTACCAACAAACTATTTGTAAAAACCGACCATTATCAACCAGGTACTGCTACAAAATCTTAGATAAACTGCAACAAAAGTACTACCAACAAACTATTTGTAAAAACCGACCATTATCAACCAGATACTGCTACAAAATCTTAGATACTTTCATAAACTGCAACAAAAGTACTACCAACAAATTATTTGTAAAAACCGACCATTATCAACCAGGTACTGCTACAAAATCTTAGATACTTTCATAAAATGCAACAAAAGTACTACCAACAAATTATTTGTAAAAACCGACCATTATCAACCAGGTACTGCTACAAAATCTTAGATACTTTCATAAACTGCAGCAAAAGTACTACCAACAAACTATTTGTAAAAACTGACCATTATCAACCAGGTACTGCTACAAAATCTTAGATACTTTCATAAACTGCAACAAAAGTACTACCAACATACTATTTGTAAAAACCGACCATTATCAACCAGGTACTGCTACAAAATCTTAGATACTTTCATAAACTGCAACAAAAGTACTACCAACAAACTATTTGTAAAAACCGACCATTATAAACCAGGTACTGCTACAAAATCTTAGACATTTTCATAAACTGCAACAAAAGTACTACCAACAAACTATTTGTAAAAACCGACCATTATAAACCAGGTACTGCTACAAAATCTTAGATACTTTCATAAACTGCAACAAAAGTACAACCAACAAACTATTTGTAAAAACCGACCATTATCAACCAGGAACTGCTACAAAATCTTAGATACTTTCATAAACTGCAACAAAAGTACTACCAACAAACTATTTGTGAAAACCGACCATTATCAACCAGGTACTGCTACAAAATCTTAGATACTTTCATAAACTGCAACAAAAGTACTACCAACAAACTATTTGTAACCAACCATTATCAACGAGGTACTGCAGACACGCTTTCTTCACTTCTCTTATGCGAAACACGTCCCCGCATACAAGCAGCAAGCTCGACTCCAGCTTGTCTTCGAAACTTTTCCTTGTCGCTCGCGCCACTAACATGCCCACGTTTCCGTTCAGTTCTGGCGTTTCTGTGTTTATTTCAAATTTCAAAACTACTGATAATAATGATTTTTTGTAACATTATGAATTTAACCAAACTATTTGCGAAAAGCGAGTTATTGAATTTTATCACCAATAAGCTTCAGTACGTTCGAACTATAATGGTAAAATATTTATATAAATACTTGAGTGCAACCTACAATTCTTAGTTTATATAGAAACTTTTTAGCAAGTAAAAGATTTTATGTCATCTTAGTGAAAACTCAATTTATCAAATGAAAGCATTTTTTATTTTGAATAAGTTTACATTAGGAATTTTAAGCTTTATAGTAAAATTCGAGTACTCATAAAGTAAAAATAATTTTATTATAACAATATAAATCAATAACTTTTAAATTAATATTTCTTTATTCAACAAAGTAAAAAGTAGTCATAAGTAATCAGAGCCAAAGCCTCGACTTTCATATGCAATTAGAGAAGATCATATTAATGTTCAAAGCTACAATTAAATTGAATAATATTGTTTTCATACACTATTTCTTATTTTATATGTACTTCTTTATGTTTTATTTATTCAATATCTATACTTTGGTCGGAGTTTTATTAATATTTTCCGTTTTTTCAGTTTTGAAGAAAATAAAAATTTAATCAGTTGTCTACATCCTGACATACATAATATTATTCTCAATTAAAACTACTTAATGCGAATAAAGTATTTCCTTTTATTTACTTACAATCACCATTATAACGAACTTACTTATATTAATTCCGTTTTTGTTAGCAAATTCATAAATTCTAAAATATCCGATCCATGAAGATATTGGAAAGTTGAATTTTTCCTGAATGATAGAATAATTCATCAAAATAAAATTATTAAGATATTTTAACTATTGTACTAATGGTCCTAATGTGACATTATTAAATGTTGTGAATGTTTTTTTATTTATTATAAAAAGCAAATATATAGCATTCCAACTAATGTTAGCTAAATAATTACAGAGTTATATTTTATTAAAACTAATACTTTAATTTTTTGATAGTAATATATTACTTAATTTAAAAAAACTTTGAACAAAACTGTAAATTTTAGTTTAATAAACAGTTTGACCACTTCTTATTTAAATTAAAATTATGCATAAGTAAAACATTAGTTTTGTAAAACTTAAGTTATAATTTCTTGTTACAAGTAGAAGTACATTATTTTTTTTAGTTGGAAAAAACTTTTTTAGTTCACAAACAAACAACTTTAAAATAATTGATCCTACTTCAGTAATTGTTATTGGTTATGAATGATGTTTACATACTTTATTTTTTAAACTAATTTTAAGAAATACATAAACAAATAAAAATTTTAACCAATGCACAAATTACTACTTAAAGAAGTTTATCGTATATTAGAAATTAATATAGGTAATGAATGGTATCTACATAGTCATTTTGTAGTAATTTACATTTTTTAGAAATCCATAATTTAACAAACAAACTAACAAGGAGCAGGTAGAACTGATCCAGATGAAGCTGGAATCTTTCACTCAGCTGGCCATCTTCAATCTGACTCCACAGTGTGAGCGCGTTACTGCAATTTTCATCAACTAACAACAGTTCGTCGTTGGTGAACGTCGACTTGTTCTTGTATGAATCCAAGTTGCCGGCTGTAAATAATATAAAGTTATTTGTAACTTTTGCAAACTTTATTTGCTGTAATCAAGGTATTTACTATATCTCGTACGAATCTACGTTGGTGGCTGTGTTTAAACTACAAGTTTAGTTAAAAAAATTTGAAATAAATGCATGGCTCAAATTAAACATTTTCGCATGACTTCATTGTAAACTTTAGTTTTTTGATTTTCTTCAAGGAATTAATAGTAAAAAATAACTATGAAAAACTATGAGTTGCCATTTGAAAAAAAATCTATAAATATCTAATTGTAAAGTTTTAAACATAAATGTTCTTGTTACCAAGACAGATTGCATACCAAAATTAATCTAAATATTACAAAAGTTATAAACAAACACATGTATGACCATGAGTATGTACAATACAACGTTGTGCTTTGAAAACATAAATTATTTAAAGAAACTATTTGTAAACCATGTAATTTATTATTGTATAACATTTCAACCATATAGATTATAGATGTACAAACCGAATTAGAATCAAACAATACAAATACAAAAAATATAAATAACAATAAAATAAAAAAACAAATCTAAATAATAAAAAAAAACTCATAAACAAAACAAACCGTGTACAACCATGAGTATGTACAACACGACGTTGTGCTTGCTTTCAACCGACGCGTTCGCATTGTTCAGCACGTTCCTCTTCAGTATGTCGATGATCGTGTCTTTTATGTGGAACCCGTGCTTGTGAGAGGGGGAGTACTCGTACAACTTGGCTGCCAGCGAGAATGGCAGCTCGTGCAGGTGGGATAACGTGCACTCCAGTAACTCCCACTGAAAATATCAATTTTATACGTAATTTTTTTTGTAATTTCAGTTAGCTTTAACATTTAGGGTGAAATTTTTATTAAACATGAAAGATATAGAGTGCTTTTAAAACAGAAACTATTCTTTGTAAATAAACTTTTATATTAGATGCCTTAAAAATGTATTTAAAAAGTAAAATATTTAAATGGTTAGAATAAAGCATACAATTTTACTTTTGAGTATTGCTTACAAAGCTTAAAATAAGTAGCAAAAGTTTCTTAACACATTTAGATATTATTTAAATTAGAAACTAAGATGTATTCAACAGATTATAACTATTCGAATTGTCATTAGAGTCAACCAACCAAAAACATCTGAGGGCAGCGAAACCCGGACGACAGCATTCCGACCAGGTTTTCCATTTTACCGCCTATTGTGACGTCATAAGCTTTTTCTCTGGTCACGTGCGCTTTCTTCAGTATGGCCAGTTTGCACTGGAACTTCTTGTAGAAGCTGTGGTTTTCCACTGTTTTAGAATTAATTTTTAGTTTCTATACATTTTTTAACAAAAACAGATAACTTATCAATTATATAATTTTAAAAACACAAATGTAGTTTAACTGAATTAAAATATTTCTTTATCTACAAATTGCACTTTATGTGTTTTGAGTTTTTTAGATTTTTCAGTTATGTTAAATGAACAATTAATTGTATTAATCAATAAAAAGAATAAAGAAATAGTAAACAGATTCATTTTTTCATCTACAAATCATCTTAACTTTATTCAAATGAATCTGAGTGAAAACTAACATTTTTTGAAGATGCAGCCTTCGCAGTTGACTTCTTTCATGGTCCTTATGTCGTCGATCAGATCTTGCAAGACATTTCCCAAAAACCTCTTTATTTCACAATCATCGCTGAAAAAATAATACTATTTCAACATTTTATTAAGTGTATTTGATCTGTGTCGTACAAAACAGATGATTTTCTTATGATTAAGGGTTGAGAATTATTTTCGAGTACAACCATGTATGTAACTAATGAGTTGAGAATAAAAAACTTAAGTTCAAGTTCATGATAGCTTCCATTAGAAAAAATTATTTAGCATCTTTGACATAGAAAGAATAAATGTAAATGATCGATTTTTAAACACGGTACAGAATAAATTTAAAAATCTAAAATGTGTTTTTATATGCACATATATATATATATATATATAAAATAAGGTTAATGTTTAAACGTAAACACTTTCAACTGAGCCCACTTGAAGGGCTTTTAAATAATTTATTCAAATGGCGATTTTAAAAATTCTGGAACATATGTTTCACAAAGCTTTAATTTTTCATAAAGCTTTGATCATCAGCCAGTTAAATTCAAAATACAAAGCACTGTACTAAACAAGGATACAAAAGTTATGCAAAAAAACAAAACAGTATTACGTCATACTGTTTTTTGTTTTTTTGCATAACTTTTGTATCCTTGTTTAGTACAGTGCTTTGTATTTTGAATTTAACTGGCTGATGATCAAAGCTTTATGAAAAATTAAAGCTTTGTGAAACATATGTTCCAGAATTTTTAAAATCGCCATTTGAATAAATTATATATATATATATATATATATTATTTAGTTTAATAAAATCACATTAAAACAAACCCATATTTGGTGGAAATGTATTCGTTTTCGTAGGCGTTTTTGACGAACTCGATGAAATGCAAACCGTTTTCGTTGTTGCAGTGTCTCCTGTACATCCGCATCATCGACTGACCAATCTCATTTGATGTTTCTGTTATGGGTGATTTTCAATAAACAGTTAAACGAGTAATTTTGATTGATACATATAGGCCTGATTTTTTTAACTCTAAGCCTTTTAAAATTTTTAACAACTATCATTTTATAATACTTATGTATGAAAAAATTCAAAACCTGCTCCTACAACTTAGCATTATTGAGATTTATGCACAAAACTTTATTTTTTAAGTCCTTTTATTCTATAAGCTTCTAAATTATACACTACTAAATTTGAATATACAACTAGCAGTTTTAAATAAAGTAAGCTAGTTTCAAAGAGTTCGGTAACCTTCAATCATCCATAAATCCTCTTTTTTAATACAAATAAACTGTACCTGGGTCCTTGAGTCTGGCCAGTTGGCCCAAGCACTCCAACATATTTTACGATAATTAAAAAAAAAAAATACTTGAGCCACTAACAAGTTCATCAATAAATAAATAGTTTTGAAAAAGGCTACAGACAAATAAATAGAAAAACAAACTCATCAAAATAATAAGTACCTGGATCTTTCAGCCTGACCAGTTGGTCCAAGCACTCCAAACACTCGTTCAGCAAACTCCTTCCGTCTTCGCCCTTGCTTACCAGTTGCGCCATCGGTCTCTTTGTCACGATGTCGACAACGTAATCGCACATATCCAACATCTTGCTCATGTTGTTGTGCCTGTATTCAAAAATTTTTTAATATAAAATTTTATTTGATTGTTGTTTCATCAGACAGCTTTGATTTGAGATCTAGTAGCAATTTCAAACTGAAGCGCTTAAATGTTTAGGTTCGGTTTTTATCGAAGTACGAAATCGAGCAGTTTTTAAAAGTCTTTCTGTTTTAGAAGTACAACAGACAACCGACTGCCTAAGCACTGACCCACAAAATAAAAGTTCATGTTTTACACTTTTTGTTAGTTTAAAAAAAACAACAATGCACTCGCACATTTCCACCGTCTTACTACAAGTTATTTTGCCTGTTTCAAAGTTTTCAAACAAACTGTTAAATGCAGATCAAATTTCAATATGGTTTGTTGTTGAATTTGACAGCTTTGTTTCGAGCTCTAGTAGCAACTTTTAATTTAAATGTTTAAAAGTTTATGTTCAGTTGTTTGATCAACGTATGAAATCGAGCAGTTTTCAAAGTTTATCTATTTTAAAACAGACATCCAACTGGCTGGGCTTAACTACAAAATCATGCGTGCTTGTTACATTTTGTTAATTCTAAATACACACTAAAACTCTCTCTGATGTTTATCTTACACCTTAATTATTCGTTAACCTGTAAGTTTGCATGCTTTGGTGCTGTGTGAGTTTGAAGTACAGTTTGCATATTTCCAAGTTGCACTCCACCAGTTTCCTCTTGAAGTCCACCGACTGCTGAATTTTTGTTGTTAAAAATAAACTTTAAATAAATAATTTGCAGCACATGTATCCATTAAAAATATTTTCATGTATGCTACTTACTACAAATGGTTATGACTATTACAAAATTGTGTAGAAGTTTAAGGCGTAGGCCTATAATGCTGAAATTTCGTAGAAAAAATTATTTTGACTCCTTTATAAAAAACTTTTGTGGGACAGATTAGATTATAAAATTACTATGTTTAATCGTATTTGCTTTTTGTTGCTTGTTATTTATTGTCAACGGTAATGATTTTACGAAAATTTAAAAAACATTTAAACGGCCAATAATGCTAAAATTATGTCAAAATGATTTTAGGGGACTATTTATTTGTTTAGTCATATTTACGTTTAGCTACTTGCTATCAATGATGAAGGCTTAAAATAAGTTTTGTAAAAATAATGATATTTTGGATTATGTCAGTTTTATAAAACTTGTTACTTGTTATAAAACTATGGATACTTATGTACAAAAACAAAAGTATGACTTAGTTTTTGCTTTCTAGAAATATTTGAGCTTGTCTTTATATATTAAGCTAAATAAATAAATCAAAAATGAAAAAATCACTTTTTTTAATACTTTGATTTAAATCAGAAATAGTTGATATACAGAAATATAGTGATGATGTATACTTTTGCAAGTTTTAATATTAAGGTTTTGTATAAAGTTTTATATTAACACAACTGTATTGATGAAAACTTTATAACTATTCTAGTATAATCTTGTTAGTTAGATTTAAGAATAAAAAATCATCCTACATGTATATATAAATTCATAACAAAGAAATAATTTTACTGGTATACAAAAGAAGCTAATGTATTTTTAGTTTAAAACAGTTTTAAATCTAAAAGAATTAAATCATTCTTTTAATTTAAAAAAGTAATTTATGGTTAGTAAATTATTTTTCAAATATATTTTATAAAGACAACACATAAAACTAATAGAATTCAAAATCTATTGAGAACCTCAAAATTATTCTTAATTGATAAATATGGTCTAAATTCAAAATTAGTAATAAACTTTACAATAGTGATAACTTTTTAATTGTTTTATAAAAATCACAAACTTCGTTTTTGCTGCTCTTGTCTTTCCTTCTGCGCTTGTTGGGAATTTCCGACCCGCCATTACTAAACGGTTTGTACGGGAAGTCCTGGTAGAAGTTTTTGGCAAAACTCTCAACAAAAGTCGTGTGTATGTGGTGCATCTGTTAAGGAAAAATTACTTGTTTACTAGTTTGTATAACAAAAAATTACTTAGATGAATAATTGAATGATGCTTTGAAAAAATTTTACAAAATTTTAAAGCACATTCAAGTTCAAAACGTTTTCAAGAGTGTTACTCTTTTTGTCAATAAACTTAAAAAACATAACTTTGAAAACTCTATGTCTTACTTATGATTACATAGACAAACTTCAATATAAATGCATCTGTTAATAAAACCTTACGCTATATTTGTTTCTGCGTTAATTTGAAACGTGTTCAGCAAGCTTTGTTTCGAATTCTTAAACGAACAAAAAAGAGCAAATATATCATAATAAAAATATTCTATGTGTTGCTTTGCTAAGGAAAAAGGAACCTGTTTGTTTTCATATAGGTTAATTTTAATGTTTCTTTTGTTTTTATTTTTGGCTTAAATAGGTTCAACAAGCTTAATTTTAATTTTACCGAACTATAAGTCTAAACGAACAAAAAAAGTATACATACTGTAAAATTAATCTAAAAAAGAAAACATAAATTCAGACAATAACTTTGGTTTCAAACTTTTGACTCAATTTAAATTGCATTGAGTTAAAACCAAAGAAAGCAAAAACAAACAATGCCAATTCTTAATGTTGTTAACTTTTCGTCAAACAAATAAATAGACAAAAAAACATTATCAGATTGTAAATTATGATAAAATGTTCTTTATATACAAAAATTTCAGTGATAAATTCTTGCAATAAACCAGAGACGTAGCTAGCTCAAAAAAGTTACGAATCTACAAAAATTAAAACATCTAAAATGACGCGTGATAACGACCTAGCGGGAACACAGCAACTTAAACTACCTCTAATGTTATTGAATTTAATTTGAAAATATGCAGTTATTTTAATACATCAAAAATGGAATGTTGAAGTATGAGTGATAACTGTATACAAGGCAATTTATTTTGCTTCACATCCCCTATGACTCTTTATGTGTTGCCTCTTGTGTAAACCCAGAAAACATTCATTAAAAAAAGTATAAAAAAATCACAATTTATCTTAAAAACATTTATATTGTATTCAAAATCAAACATTTAACGTAGTCAATAGTAACAACAAGTTATGCAAACTTTTGTAACATAAAATTGTATGATTTTGATTTTTGAAGCTACAGTTTTCTTAGAATCAAATTTGCATTGCAGCTTTTTGACAAAATAAAGCTTTAACGCCCTAAATGTTACAATTTGGATGTATTTAATTCGTTTAATCTTTACGACACTAAAAATTCTAGAGAGTATATATATGTCGAAATTATCTCTCATGAGTGCATAACTAAGTTTAACTGAATACTTAAAGCTAAGAAAGCACAGTCTTTTTAAGCTGAAATAAAACAAAGTTTTTTTGCACATAAGTATACGTTACTGTAGATTTGCAGAAACGTACCAAACCAAGTGCCTGCAATAAACTATTCACATTAAGAAAAAAATATAGAAAAATAGTGCAAGTGTTTATCTAACAAGATTTTACTTAAGCAGACAAACAAATTTTCAATTGCGAAAATTACTAACTATTGAGTAAACAAACAAAAGGGACAACGAACCAGGTCTAATCCCTGGTTTTCAATAAATTTAATGTATTTAGTTTTGTATTTTTGCAACAGTACAAACTTTAATCAGTTTAAACTTAGAAAGCCAGCGCCAAATGACTGAACTGATTATTAAACGTGGGCAAATAAAAATCTTAAAAAAAATTACCAACATAATTTGTTTTAATTCATCTAAAAAGGCATCTACTTTTCATAAAACTAACTAGTGCAAAGTTCTTGCATTAAAATGAATTTTGCTCAAATGAAACTTAAAAGGGACAAAAATATATTTTTTAAACAAAGACACAACGAACTGTTTTGTATCCCTGATTGTCAAACGTGAATACTTACTTTTATTTGAAGAAAATTAATGTAAAACTTCTGAAACAAACTACTTATGTTTGAACAAAATTTAAAAATTAAAATCAAACAGCGCCAGTTTTAAAATACTAACCATCTATCAAACAAACACACAACAAACCGTTTCGTATCCCTGATTGTCAAAGGTGAGCACCCGCACCATCTGCAGGGTTATCTTGACGCACTGAAGCATTATGGAGCTGGTGAACCTTCCTGACAGCTGCTGGTCCGACAGCACTACTTCCCGCCACGCTGTTAATAGTAGTTTGTACAATTTGGTGCACATATGACGCTTCTCCTCGTCATCAACAAACTTGCTGTGGTTCATCTGTCTGTTATAAATTAAATACTACTTATATGTCTGTTTATTTAATCATTTAGATGCGTTTAGTAAGACAGAATTGAGCATTCACTTTTTGTGAATAACACTAATTTTGATTCAATAACATAATTTTCCATGAAATTGACAGTTGAAGCGTTTTGTTACCAAAATTTACAGTTGTTATAAATATAAATTTATCAAACAATGTACTAATTTTAGAACACTGTCTTTTGTATTAGCGGAATTAAGTTTTGTAAAATAAATGAAGCGTTTTGTTACCAAAATTTACAGTTGTTATAAATATAAATTTATCAAACAATGTACTAATTTTAGAACACTGTCTTTTGTATTAGCGGAATTAAGTTTTGTAAAATAAATGAAGCGTTTTGTTACCAAAATTTACAGTTGTTATAAATATAAATTTATCAAACAATGTACTAATTTTAGAACAATGTCTTTTGTATTAGCGGAATTAAGTTTTGTAAAATAAATTTTTGAGATAGTCAAGGCACTTCCTATAAAGAAACATTTTATGGGTTTTTATTGGGTAAAACTACTATATTAAATACTTGTACTGCAGTCTTAGAGCTTTTATTTTACAAATTAATTTACTTCTCAGAAATTAAAAACGATTCATTAACTTCAGATAACATACTTAACTAAAACTAAAATTATTTGAACAACTTGTCCTGTTCTTAAACTTAAGCTTCACGAAATTTTAAATACACTATTATTATTTTCATTGACTAACTGCACTTCGTGCCTAGGGTGAATTCTGTAAGGGTTTCTGAAATGCAACATCAACTTTTCTTGTTTTTCTTTTTCATCTTCCCTACCTTTTGTGCAAGCCACTAGAACCTGAAGAAAATATTTAGAAATATGATAAAAGTAATAAAACTTGCTAAGTAAAACAGTGAAGTTCATTAAGTGCATCAGTGTAAAAACTTGTTTGTCAAAAGCCATTTATAAAAAAAAAACAATCACTTAGTATTAAAATTGTTAAGAGTTGTTGAAAGCACATTAAAAAGAGTTTCCTTTTTTTTCAAATTACATACTAAATTTCTAGATAAAAAATGCAGTAAAATAAAAAAAAAGTTAACATTAGTTAGTCTAGCATGATGTCCTTAGACTTTTTGAATTTAAAAGACAAACATTATTGAGAATTAACAGCTAAGAAATATAATACATCTCTCTATATTCATTTTATTATAAATAATTTCAAACACTTACCTTGTGACACCTTTCGAACATGGTGAGATACTTGTCAAGCATGACATCTTTTTTATCGCTGCCCGCCTTACTACTGTACTTGTGCTGGTCCTCAATAGTGCCGATAAACTCCTCCAGTATTTTGAAGCACGAAGTTTCGTCCATTAATGAGGTGTAGTGGGAAAGCACCAGGTCCAATGCCTGTTGTTTCGAGTAATGTTTTATTGATTGTTGGAAAGTTTAACTAAAATAAAAAAACACTAAATCAATTAAATTATATAAATTTTTTATGAATGTCTGGTTTTAACTATTTTGAGACAAAAAAGCGTTAAAATGTTCGCTTTGATGCAAAGAATGATAAAAATGGCCAGCACCAAATCTAACGCCTGTTGTTTCTAATACAATGATTTGTTTGTTCAAAATTTTCAGTTCAAAAACAGCTAGCCCAACGCCACAATAATTAATTATGTTTCAAATAGAAAAATTCTAATTCTACTTTAAGTGTGAGTACAAAATACTGATGTTGTGCAGTAAGCCAGCACCAATTCTAATGCATGTTGTTTCAAATAAGTACTAAATGATGATTAAATTCAATACTTTTTTTAGGAGCATTTTTCTATGGTTAATTACTAAACAACTTGCTAAATGTTTGAAGTCTCTAGCTGAAGAAATAAAGTTATACAGTTTCAAGCAGCTTAAGCAGTCTAAGTGTAGTAGGCACACTAGTAAACACTTTTAAACATGGAGTAAGACTATTTACAACATAAACAAACTTTCAGAGAGTCTTTTTTGCACCTGGGAGAGCACATTGAAATGTTAAGGTAAGTGAGAGTCTCATTGAATTTTATTTCCATTTCCCTAGAAGGTAGTTTTTTGAAAACTTCTTCCAAAAGAGAAAGACTGATCTTTCTGTTCATAGTAAAATTAAGCTTTTAAATTTTGACCATGTAATCTTGAAATTCAAGATCTTTTATTTATCGAATTTTTCAAGTAATTTATGTTTTTAAAATAAGCTTGTTTTTCTTAAGATGTTTAATAATGAGTCAATTTTTTTTACAAAAATAAAAACAATAGGTACTTAAAGTTAATATAGAGTAACTATTTAAATTACCTTATATTACTAGTGTAAACAGGTTAACAAACATTCTTGCTTATTTTGAAACAAGCTAAAAAAATATTTTTGAACCTTTTTATACTAAAAAATGACAGTGTTACACAAACTAAAGTAGAATAACATAAATTTCAAAAATATTTGTTTAACAAAAATATATTTAGCTGTTGAGTAAATAAACAAAAAATATAAGGTATAAAATATAAATAAGGACACAATAACATACTTAGTACAGTATCATTTTAAATACAATTGCAAATAGATTAAATTAATTTTTATAGATTTTGCTAAAAAAATTTATTTTAATACTTATCATACCAAAGACGTTTATTTTCAATAACATTTCATGTTAGCTTTGTACGCTTAAAAACTACAACACAACAAAAACAACAATATTACAAATTATTACTTCATAAACTTTGTTTAAATTAAATAATAAAGAGTTTTTACATAGTGAAGAGTGTTGGCATAAAAACAGTTAGCAAATAATTTATAACAAAAAGATCACTATTAATAACATTTTACCTTAAATCATCATGTTATAACAATAAAACGTTATCAAAAAAAATAAAATTGAATACCGAAGTTATTAAAAAATCAAAGTTCATAAAAGACAACAACAATACTACTAATCATGTGATTATTATATAGGTTACCCACCTGACTTCGTCGTCTTCATCGGAGATACCTCTGTTGGCTCGCTGCAAGATGGGATACAGTGTTAGTAAACTCCTGTCAGTGGTGTGAACGTAATCCCTTAACTGCTTGTACGAGTTGTACCTGTTGAAAATACTGTCTTAAAAAATATTTCAACATTGACAAAATGCTGTAAATTCTTTTCAAGTAAATTGAAAAAATAGTGTAAATTTTCGTTACATTACATGTGAAAATAGTTTAAGTTTTCTGGTTTTTAAGCAACTTTGTTCAAAATTTTTTCTTGTTTTTATTTTTTTTGCTTGTATGTGCTGTACCTTGGCACTTGATTTAACTGTAGCTCATTTCATAAATAAAAGTATTAGACATGTGTGTTTATATTTTTACTTATTATTCAGATTTTTCATTGGTAATAAACCATTTTTATGAGTTTCTCCTCACCTGTGTGTTGGAGCGTGGTGCTTCGTCTTTGAAATGAGCTCGTCAATTGACACAAAGTTCTTGTTTGTTACCACACCCGTCTGTCATGATGCACAATTATTAACGTAAGCAAAAAAAAAAGCATGGTTGCCACTGATCAAGCTGAGAAAAACTTCCTGAATTTTCCTGACTTTTTCCTGACTTCTTACCCGTCTGTCGTGGTGTACAGTTATTTAAGTAAACTAAAAAAAAAGACTTTAAAAGTATTAATAAATAAATTTCTTGTTTGTACTCTATTCTGAAAAATGTTTAATTGTTCTAAAACAAAATATTTATTAGACTCCAATCTGTTTTAATATATAAGTGTCAAATAATGCAAAACAAAAAAAAAACTAAACATATAGCCTTAAAAGTTTTAAAGGAAAAAAAATATGTAAGTTGTGAATGTTTTTAAAATAAGCTAGACAGAAAAAAATAACTTGTTTGTTACCACTACTATGTGTAACAATGTTCAACTATTAAAAGATGAATATACTCCCAAAAGTGTATATGAAATTATTTATTCCAATATAAATTTCACAAGAAACAAAGAATAACTATAGCTCATTTTCTAAACAATTAAAACAAAAAATATTAAGGCTATAGGGTAGGTGTCGGCAAACTACGGACCGCGGGCGAAATGCGGCTATCTAAGCCAACATTTGTGGCCCGCAAGATATTTTTCACCTAAAAACATACTTTATAAAGCAACAGATAAAAAAAGTTTTTGCAGTAAAAACTAACTATAAGGCTTTTATGTAAGCTATAACTCATTACTAGTGCTTTTCTAAAGCTTATTTTATCACATTTTTGTTTTAAAGAAGTATTTTGTATTGATTATTGCAATTATTCTATAAAAACTGTGGCCCGCAATAACTTTTTTCTATATAGTGCGGCCCCCGAGCATTTTTTTCTGACAAAATTGGCCCTAAATTAATAAAGGCTGCCGACCCTTGCTATAGGGGTAAAACACTTTTGACAGCTTTGTTTTATTTTGCAAAGTTATGATGACTAATCTGTATATTGTTTTTCAAATACTTTAAATATTAAACTTATTTTTAAAATGTAGCTAATTAAAGTCAGAGAATACATTAGGTTCCTTGTGGGAGGAGATAAATAAGTAGTAAACAAATATAAACTATTGAAAACTTTCTTTCCTATGTTTTTGGAGCTGAAAACTTTAAAATTCTAGGAAGTGTTCTATGTAATATTTAGAAAATCTGACATAAGAAATTTTTGTCTTAAATTTTTTTTTAATTAAAAGATGAAAACAAAATTTAAACTATTTTTTATTATTATTGCAAGGTTATTAAGTTAAGGGCATAGGGAGATAATACACTTTTTTTATTTGATCTAATTTTATATAGTTTTTACTGAGCTACCAGATGCTTTTAACGCATTTTAAAAGTTCAAATTAACTTTTAAGATATAGCCCGTCAAAGTCAGAGGCAACAAAAGGCTCCTTATGGGAAGCGCAAACTAAAACAATGAATAACTAAAAGTTGCTTAAAATATTTTTTCTCCTACGTTTTTTGAGATAACTACCTTAAATTTTTAGGAAATTTTCCTTGCAATAAAAATACAATTCTTTTGGAACAAAATTTTTAAAAATTTTCAAATATAAATTTTATAACAAAAAAAAACTTAGATTTCTTTGGTTAACTTATTTTAAAGTTTCTTTGGTTATTTTAATTACTTAAAAGTATTTTTTTGTGTTAAACATTTTGTTTCGTTTTGTAATTTAAAATGTTAGTTTTTTTGCGTTAATTACTATTTTACATTAATTGATTTTGTTGATTGGATTTTTACAGCAATCTAAATACTTAAGTAGTTTTTTTAAAGTTATTGTTTTTACTTAAAAAGCTATTGTTCTATTTCAATTTCATGCAGTAAGTTTCTGAAGAGTTGCAGTGAAAATATATTAGAAATTTTGTGGTAAAGCATTGATTGTTATTTTTTAAAGCTAAAAATATCTGTTTTTTTTTTTTGTTTATATTTTATATAATTTTTTTATTTTTTTATTTTCTAAAATTATTTCCAACAGAACTTTCTAAATATATTAAGGAACACTTTCTGAAATTTTGAGGTAGCTATTTTAAAAAACGTAGGAAAAGATAAATGTTTATTAAAATAGTCTATTTTTGTTGTTTTAGTTTGAGTCTCCTTTAAGGAATTTATTGTTGCCTCCGACTTTGACGGCTATATCTTAAAAAATATTTTGAATTTTTTAAATGTGTAACAAGCATCTTGTAGCTTAGTAAAAACTATATAAATAAGATCAAATTGTGAATTAAGTGTTTCAACATTTAGTTGAAGATTAACAGTATTTCAAATTATAATATGAAATATTTTTTGTTAGAAAAAAATATTTTTCATCAAAAAACCACTGTTTTTGAATCACAGGGCTACCACAGATCGAGCTTAAAATAATACCTGATGTTTCTAAATCAAATTCTTAATTAAAAACAACTATAAAATACATAAACAAAGACTTGAAATGTTTTATTTTATTCCAAAACTTCATTTAAACCCTGGAAAAAGATGAATTGAAAAGATAATTTTTTTAAGAAAAAAACATTAACAAAATAAAATTTTAGTGGTGATAAGATTTCTTACAAAGACCATGTTTTTATCAACTTTCCTGACTTTTGTCTGTTTTTCCTGAAATTGTGGCAACCCTGTTTAATATTATTGTATCATAAACTTTTATTCAGTTGCTAAAATTTTTAAATGTTAAAAAACACTTTAAACTATTTAATGGTAGTTGGTATAAAAATTAAGGTCTAATAAAACAGAAATAGGAGATACTATTTTTGCTTGATTTAAAACTTTCAATAAACAAGTTTCAATAGTACAAAGATATATTTATTAAGTAGTGGAGGAAACTTTTACAATGCTGGTTATATCAAAACTCTAGAAAAAAGTTTATATTTTGAGACTTCATTTAAGAGCCTATGCATATTTTTGTAACATAAATGTATTGACCCATCTATGACCACTGTTTTTCATTTAAACTAAAAACTAAAAAGTAAGCTCATGCTATTTATTGTTGACTACAGCAAAAACTTACAACTATCAACTTATTAGATAATAGCTTTTGTAATTGTTTTCCAAGCATTTTGTCTGCTTATCTTGAGCTTTTATTTTATCTTATAATACTTTGTTAGATTCAAACTTCTATAACCTACATTTAGATATTGTAAAAATGTCACTATATAACAAAGTAATAAAAGGTTTGTTTTCTTAGATATGAAATTTATTATTAAAATTTACTGTTAAGTTATTTTACACCAGACTACAAGTTTACTTATTTTATTTCTTAAAAAGACTACTTAATATAAAAAAAATTGTGATTTAACTCTATAAAACATGATCAGCAGGCTCAAGCTGATTTTCATCATCTCCGAATTTTCAGCTTATTTTTTTATAAATAAGGTTATTTTAAAAAACTAAATACTTTTGTTCAAAGCTAACAAATATTACTTAGTCTAAAACCTGCTTAGTGAAATAAACACAATTCATGTTAAATTTTCTTTACTGATTAAAAAAAAAATATTGTAGTTATATCTACTCAAACAAAATTTAATTTACCCACCTGATTTTCATCATTTCTGAACTGGGTGGTGACAAACACTTGTTGTGATTTGAAGTTTGTTCTCGTGATGTTGTCCGCAAGCGGCTTCTTCTTTCCTGCTTTCAGCTTCACCTTGTTGAAGTCGCCCTTCTTTGCCTTTGTTTTTCTGCTTGTTTTTCCCATTTTATTAAATTCGAGTTTATTAAGATTCTACAAAATAAAACAATTAGACTTTTTAAAAGCTAAATTATGTTATGTTTAATAAAAATATGAAAACAGTTAGTAGGTATAAATTACTTCAATACTTCTGAATCATTTCCAAATGAAGTTATTTACTTTTGTTATAAATGAAAACAAAAAATATATATATTTTATCACTATATTCCTTAAATTGTAGCCATAAGATATGTGTAAAGGTTTTAAATTAAAAACAACTACACTTTATATTAGATTTAGTTTTTTAGTACAAAAATAAATCAATTTAAAATATTAGCAGTAGAAGACAAAATTATGTTTTAAATATTTGGGTGACAGAAAAAAACGTAAGCTTAACAACATCAATTTGAAACAATTTCTAGATAATTGGTAAAAGAAAATGTCCAAGTATTTCTAATTATAATATTTTCACATACACAAAAATGAAATGTTGTATTTTTATCAATCAAATACAAAAAATAAAAAATTCACTTAAAATATTTTTTTGCAGTGTTTTCAAGATTTTGAAAAAAAAATATCTCTTTCTATTTTTTACACTAATGAAAAAACGATTCTGACCCTTTTATTAATATATCTAATTTTGCAAACAATTTTGAAAACAAACTACTTTTTAACTTTCAGAATTTATAGACCTTATAGCAACCACGATTTTTAAAGTTCAATAGGCTTATTTTGGAAGGCAAAAGCTATTTGTATTTTTATAGAATTTTTACAATTCCCTGCAATATTGCTACATAAACTACAAAGAAATTCTTATTATAATAAAAAATCTTCAAATTGAAAACTTTTTCTAAGAAGATATTTCTCTAATGAACTTTTCTTGCCAACTTAAATTAAGCAATCTACAAGAAACCTATTGAACTATTTAACTTAGATATCTAATAATCTAACTTGAATTTATAAAAAGGCAGAATATAACTTATAGCTCGGTTACAAATAAAGAAAATAAAATACTTTATTTAGAAAATTACTTTCCAATATTCCCTTAAAAATTTAGCTTAAAAAAAATATAAACATTGATGTGCACAATCGAAGTATGTTTTGAAAATTAAACAGCTTTATTAAACAGTACTATTTTTGGTTAAATAACTGTATATACTATTTAAAATGGCAAGCAACCAAGTAGGGGCAAGGAGTGCACCACATTTATTTGGTCATAAATCATGATTTTTGCTTGTACAACCACAACATGAGCTTAATTTATCAGTATAAAAACATGCATTATGCCAGTAAAAGATTTCATATTTTTGCCATACCAAAAAACTTGTCAACATGTAGAGTACTTGTCTTATGTCTACCCTAAATTGTAGTACGTTTTCTCCATTCTTTGTTGAGCTGCCTCAAACTCTATTTAACTAAGAGAAACCTTTACAACTTTATTATTATATTTTGTTTGAAACTGGTATACATAAACTCTATTATAGTAATAATTTAGTACTTTTAACAAGTTTTGCATAACATTGGAATTAGATTGAACATATTCTTTACCAAATGCTTTGGTCCAGTGTAAAATGAGGGCTTATGAGTATACATGAACGCAGTTTTCTATCTTTTCTGATTGCAGTTTTTTATCATTTTTGATCTTAGCCGTACAACAAGTGCTAAAATTATCAATACCTACATCATAAATTGTTAGCATGTGATCTCCCAGAATCATATTAAAACCTTTATTAAAGTTATCAATTTGAAAAAATTATTATTTTTAATTATAGTTTTTTTTTTTAATTCAACAGTAAAGTAAAATCTACTAAATAATATAACACTATTTATCTTATAACGAAAAGTAGATAATAACTACTTACTAATAACTCAAAAATATACTAAAATACAATTTCATAAAGGTTATATGCATAAAATTAGTAACAATACTTTTTTATCTATAACAATGAAGTGAAAAAAAATTCAAAATATTATGATACTGCCCTAACAGAAAATTAAATCAAAATAAATAATATTTCATAAACAGTAAAATAAATAATAAACTGATGAGTGTAACCACACAGTTTTGGGATTATTAAATTTATTGCTACTACTACAGGATTGCCAGTCTTTGAGTCAAAAAACTGTTTTATTTGTCCTTAAATTATTCTGAGATTCTTTTAATCCTTAAAAAACATTTTTGCCTTTTGCCAAACACTATGTTGTTTGTTAATGTAATTAAAAGCTAACCAAAAGGCTAAAAATATTAAAATAAGCATTTCAAAATCAAAAAAAAAGGTTTTTCAACAAAACTGGTTATATAAATTAACTACTAAAATAGCATTAACTAAATCCGTCCTGAGATTTTTTTTTAATTTTAAAACTTTCCTGAGTTTCTTATAAAATAACAAAACTATCCTGATTCAGCCTGAGTTTTTTAAATTCATAATATCTGAGCTATCCTGATATTTTTAAAAACTTTAAAATGTAGAACCTGAGTGTGTGACAACCCTGCTACTAGTAATAATTAAATATTAACTAATCTAATTATTTATATACATAAACTATATGCTACTTTCAGGGTTTGTGCGCGAAAATTTTTTTATTTAGCCTGACTAAGACCAATTTAGCCTGACATTTTTTTCAAAGTAAAGAAAATCCCCTTTAGAAGTCATTTTAGGTATTGGGGGGTCTTCATTAGTACTATTGTAATCTCTGAATTCAACCAGCTTTATCTTAAAAATGTTTTGAGCTTTAAAAATCTGCAAAAAGCAACTTATAGCTTAGTTACAAATCAATAAAATTAGACTAAATTGTGAAAAAGCTGATTACCCCCTATGCCCTTAACATAACAAATTCTGTGATAAGTTTTAAAATAAGTATTACATCTAATAGATTTCTAATGTAAAAATTTAATGTATATTACTAAACACCATTGTTTAATTTAATTGAGTAATAAGTAAAAACATTATAACCAAAAGATTTATTATAAAATGAAGTGCATTGTCGTGTTTTATTAAAATTTAAAATAAAACGCTTACCGAGAATAAAAAATTCAAACAAACAGCTAAGTTGATGAACTAAACTGTAATGTTTAAACTGTATTTTTTTAATGAATTTTCATAATTATGACGTACATAATCTACTTAAAACAAATAATAAAGATTCTTAAAATTTTTTAGAGATTCAACAACAGGTTTTAAGAATTTATTTTTACAAATACTGACTGAGTTTGTCTTTAATAACTACATCTTTATTAAGAAATAAATTCACATCTCAATTTGATATTAAAAAGATTTCTCTTTTTTTTTATCAAAAATATTCAAGCATTTGAACCGAGAAAAACTGTGATTCTCAAATTTTAAAATAAAAAATTATTTAGCCTGACGTTTTTCAACTTTTTTCAAAAAAACTGATTTAGTCTGACGCGCACAAACCCTGTACTTTATTTAACCAGACAAGACAAGTGAAATGTATCTGTTCTAGAATAAATATTTAAAAAACATATAAATAAATTTTAAAACCTTAGAAAAAGTAAAACTTGATATTATTTTAAATTGATGTGAAAAACGCTATAAAAACTTCAACTATAAATATATTTATTATAACTTAAAGGTTAAAAAGAAATAAAAATTGTTGAACTAACTATGTACCATTAAACACTAAAAAAACAATAATAACTGATATATAGTTCTTTTTACAAAATAATCTGGATCTCAGTCAAATGATGAAAGTAATGCTTGAGCACCCTTCATTTTACATATATAATGATATCTTTTAATTTGACTGACTCAACATATTTGAAATTTAAATCAATGAACCTGTAAGTAAAAACCAGGCCCCTTTAACCAGATTACTTAAAAAACTATCATAAAAGTACTAAAGACCTTTTTTTTGTCTTCATCTGCAACTCCTGAATATCTTGTGTAAGTTTCAACTACCATTAAAAACACATAAGTATTGTTTTACTCTTCATCAATAAATACAGAATATCTGGTGTAACTTTCAAATTATTTTGACCTTGTGGCCCTCCATGTGGCTCCTTTACTGCTTATGCCCTGTCCCCTTTAGCCCCTTTGCTGCTTATGACCCCTGGGTATCTGTCATAGCCCCGAAGAGGGCCAGTAGAACAACTTTGGGATACCCTGCTTTAAATTATAAAAGTGAAACAGCTAAAGAAATTAAAATCTGAAAAACAAAACTGATGTAAACAAATGCATACAAACAGCAAGTTTCTGAATTAAATTCTAAAGTTTAACCTGTTATGTACATATTTTTAAGTTTTCATTATTATGACATAACTATTAAAGCAAAATAAACTGAAATAAATAATTGGAATCAGTTTACTAATAGGTGTAAAAAAACATTATAACAGATAAAATTTGCATATTATGCATTTTTGCATATAGCAGATAAAATTTATTATAATATAACTTACAAGTATAAGCGTTCCTTAAATATTAATAATAAGTCTAGGACAAGGTTTCTCAAAGTCTGCAATATGGCCCAATTTTAGTAAAATTCAAAATTTAAGAAAGACCAAGATCTAAAGGAGCAAGGTGCTTAACTAGTAAAGGGTGGCCATAAGGCCGAAACTTGAAACTTATACTAGATATTCTCAGTTGATTATTAAGCTTATATTAAGGCCATAGCAAGGTTGCCATGTTTTTTATAAGTTGATCTTATTTTAAAGAGTTTTTTCTAAGCTTAAAGATGCTTTTTATCATTTAAAAAACTCAAATTATTTTTTGAGATATGACCAGTCAAAGAAGGGTGACATAATAGGTTCCCTATAGGAAGGTAAAACTAAAACAGCAAAAAAAAACTATTTTATTTAAAATCTATATTCTCCTACATTACTAAAGCAACCTTCTTCAAACTCTCACAGTCTAATTTTCATACAATAATAAAAAAACGTTACTTTGGACTTTTAGAATATTTTTGTAAAAACTTTTGTTTTTGAAAAAAAAAAAGTTTTTTTTAACTTTTGCAATAAATTTTTTTTTTAATAATTTAAATTCATAAGTGACATTTTTTTCTTTTAATATAAGAAAAATTCCCTGAAAATTTGAAGAAGATTGCTTGAAAAATGAAGGAGAAGATAGATTTTTAGCAAATTTTAAAATTTCAGAGAAAACTGACCACAAAAAATTTGCAGTTCATAAATTTGTATCAGAAACTTTTCACAAAAATTAAATAACTCAAAAGTTAAATGATATTTTTGATTTCTATAAAAACTGGCTTGTAGTTTGTACTTAAAGCTTTCATATAAAAGCCAAAGTTAATTTTTGTAAAAACAGGGTTGCCACTCTTTGAGCCAAAAAATCTTCCCTGAGTGACCAAAAATTTCCCTGAGTAACCTTAAATTTCCCTGAGTTTCCCTGAGTATTTTTAAAATCTTAAAAAAAAAATTTTTCTTCTAACACAAATTATTAATACTTCATTCTCATTTTTCTTCTTTAATGATAAAAGGAAGGTTGTATGTGTATGCTTCTGCATTAAATTTATGAAAAAAACTGTTTTCAAAAACTCAATCTTAAAAGGTTTAAACCAATTACAAATTAAAAACTAAATTTTTGCACAACTTTGTGTAAACTTGTTAGTTAACTTTCTACATAAAAGAATAAAGTTTAATTTGTTTGACATTATAATTGACAAAATTTAATTATACTATAATAATAATTTCACATGAAGAACTCACTTAAATGCATACATAATAACTTAATTATGACTTGTATGTCTTTCCTAGCAACTGTTCTGAATGCAGTAAATAAAACTTAAAAGCTTAACATTATTGTAAAAAAACCTGCAAAAAGAAAGTTTAAAGAAATAGCTAAAGAAATATCTCATATCAAAGTACAACTTAATACCTAACAACTGATACAAAATAATCTAAAATTAAAATTTTTTCATGGCTTTTAGATGTTCATACACAATCTATTTTAAATAACTGAAAACATAATTTTGATTTTAAAACAATTTCACATTACCTAAAAAAAAATCTTAATACTGTTTTTTTAAGTATGCAATTTAAGTATGCAAATAACAAATAACTTAATTATTTAAAAAATAAGAACTAATAGTACAACATAGTGTTTTTTAAACTACATAAGTAACTAAAAATAAAAAGTTTTAGAACTATTCAATGAATAGTTAACAACAACTTTCATTTCTCTAAACTGTTTGATTTTACTTAAGTAAATATAAATTTAAAACTTAAAAAAACTACAATGTTAATACTAACAATATTGAAGAACTAGCCGCAAGGCTAAAAAATTCTAAATAACCACTTAAATAATAAAAATTACTACTCTTGAACAAAATATTGAAACTAGATTAAAAACCTCATCCTAGATCTAGAAAAAAATTTCCCTGAGATTTTCAAAAACTTCCCTGAAATTTAGAGATAAAACCAAAACTTCCCTGAGTTTCCCTAAGTTAAAAGAAAAATGCCAAAATTCCCTGAGTTTCCCTGAGATTCCCTGAGTTTCCCTGAGATTTTCTACAGTTTGAAAATTCCCTGAGATTCCCTGAATTCCCTGAGTTCCCTGAGTGTGTGGCAACCCTGTAAAAAAAAAAGTGTTTTACCCCCCTTTGGCCTCAATATATTTAGTAGAGTAAAACAGCTTTTAAAAAAGATCAAAAAGTAAATTGTGCCATTACACTCTCCCTCCCTATGCCCTCTAAAAAAGCAAAAAAAAAACTTCACCAAATGTCTATCTCCTATGTTTTTTGATATAATAACTAACCTCTAACTTTTGAAAATTTTCCTTGCAAAATTTTGAAAACTTTGCCATAACAAGATTAATAAATAAAATGTTTATGTCAAAAAACAAAAAAAAAACAGTTTCAATTGAGCTATTAAAACTTTTAAAATAAATAAATAATAATTTCTAAAGAAATAAAACTTTTAACCAGTAAAAACATAAAAAACTTTATGAAAATAACAGATTATTCTTAAATGTTTTTATAATTTAGTAAAGTTATAAACTTAAACTATAAAATATTGAACACATTTTTATCTCCACTCTACAATATTGAGCATGGAAAGCATGTAAACCATTTTCTCTTTAAGTTTTTGATATTAAAAACAATTTATTTTTAACTTTTTTTTTAAAAGAGCAACAACAAAAACTACATACAACCAATGATAACCAAAGAGCGAATAATAACTTTATGTTAAGATTTTTAGTAAACCTATAAAACAAAAAAGCACAATATACTTATAATTTGTTTTTACAAAACAATTCAATATAACACAGCAAATACATACTCACATAAACCCATAAGTGAACTTAAATTTCAACAGTGGTGAGTGATTTCAACAGTGGTGAGTGTCTAGGATTTTTAGCAAATAGCTGATTGAAAAATCTGATAGAGATAAAGATTCCTTGTTAAAACAAGAAAATGTAATTCAATTTAGTTTCAAAAAAAACTTTAAACTTTACATTTTCTTTAACTTTCATGAAAACTTTTATCTAAAAACTCTACAACATAACCATTTTGATTAATTTAGTATATGTTGTTGAGTAAACATTTTATTACATAAAATTTTAAAATAAAGGCCAGATAAACTTAAAAAACATACAACAAGTATTTTTTAAACTTATGAATAGTTTGATATTCAATGACAAATCTATTACACAAATCAGAATTGTCTTAAAAATTAGTAAACAGATATAAATAAACATAATTTCCACTGTTGTTTGTTCACTAAGAAAATTCATGGGATTTGATAGATGATCTAAAAAACTTCAAAGTTCAACAATCATAATGTTATTAAAGTTTAACATTGAACAACAGTCCTTAACCGATAAAAATAGTAGTGGTAATGGTGCTAGATAAAAGAAGTCAAAAACAAATATTTAATTTTTGTCTTCTATACTCCTAGTTACAATTATGACTTTTAAAATGTATATAAATTTTGCCCCGGACATGACTTTAAACTGTATCTTGGTGTATGACTCGGAGTCATTTTGTAGAAATTCCGGAAATCCCCTACTATCATTAGTTGATTAAAATTTAATATCAGGGACAAAACAAGCTCAAAAAATTCAAATCAGTGACAAAACTTCAAATGTTTAAATAGTAAATTATAACTGAACAATCAGAGACAAAAAATAATTATAATCTATTGCAATTTTTATCATAATATTGCAAAATCTAATCTGAAAACCGCTTATCGACCGAGAAAAAAAAAAATTCGAAAGGGTAAATATACAAACCTATAGTACACTCAGTTTGCATATTTCATCTATATCAAGTTAATACTATGATACAAAAATATTACTATTTTTTTAGGGTTAAATTTTTAAAATAAGTTTAACTTAATTTAAAAAAATATATATATAACTAAACAAAATTATATATTAATAGTTTGATCAGATAATAAGGATGAGTAAAAATTATATTTTAGTTTTAAAGTAAAATTGCAATTGACAAACAAATTTTAAATCAACGATATTTTTTTAAAGCAAATGTTATAACATAGACTTAAAATTTTTATTAAAGATATAAACTAACGTTTAGAAATTAAAATTTCGGTTATAGTACAAAATTTAGAAGAAAATTATTGGTATTTACGTTACAAAATCGATTTTCATCATTAAAAACTTTTTTATAGTAAGAACTTAAGATTTAAGATTAAATTTATTTTTAATTATAAAGCTAATAAATAAAGTTTGTAGTAATTTAAACAAAAATCTTAAAATTTAATATACAGTCTAAAATTTACTAAATCTTAGACTTTTATTATTATTTTACTTATTTTCTATAACTAAAACTGTATAGTTTATGAAATAAATAGCCTAGTCAACTTAAGCATATAAAAATACAAGCCAGGCTAACTATTGAACAGATAAATTATCATAAAACTACAAGTTTTTAGTATTTTTTTATAGAATTTGTAAAATTTGTTTTAATTATTTTTAAAATCAATATAATACTTGAAATATACTGAACGTTTACACTTTTTAACTATATTTCACATTTTTTAAATAAACAACTTTATATAAAGTTAATTTTAATATAATAATAAAAAGAAAAGTTTAGGTTTCATTTTGGCCGTAATAATTGTATAATGATTAAAATTTTTAATTTATAGCTTGCAGCTTGATAGAAAGAAAAGCATTTAATTTTTAAATAGTCCTAACCGGTTATTTTTTGGAATTTTGACACCAAGATCAATGGTTATCGAACGATTTACATTGTAAAAGATTAAAATTTTGTCTTTCTTTTTTCAAAAGCTAGTTTTTTATTAACATGAAAAATTTATAACATAAATTTTGAAAGAAGTAACTAGCAAATATAAATTATTAAACTTTTTAAATGTTAAGGGCATAAGGGGTTCTAACATTTTAAATAAATAAATAAGCCTTACATATCAAAGCTTAAGTTATATACTATAAGATAGTTTTTACAAAACTAATAACTAATTACTTTTGAGATATAACAATTTTTGTAAAATAATTCGGATACAACTTTGGAATTTAAAATTTTAAGAACAATTTTCTCATAAATAAAACAAATTCATTGAAAACCTATCTCGTCCTTCATTTTAAAAGCAATATAATTTAAAATATCATGAAATGTATTTTAAAACAAACTTGGTTAAAATTTGATCAATAATTTTTTTGGTTTAATGACCTGGATAGCAAAAATACCTCTCGGTCATCGAGTTGCATACCCAAACTTAATAAAAATTAAAATGAGCTAAAAATGAAAAAGAAATTTAAACTCTAAAACGAAGAGCTCGATGAAAATGAGATTATTAAACTTTACAACCAACATTTAATGTTTTTCTGAAAAAGAAAAAAAAAAATAAAATAAAAATGTTTGATGTTTTTATTTTTTTATGTGTGTTTAAGAATTTCGACTCTACTACCAACTTATTTTAAATTATTCGAAAATAATTAAAAGTAAGTTAAACTATAACATTAAAAAAAAATATATAAAAAATAAAGCTGCAATACTTAAAAAAAAGTAAAATAAAGCTGTTTTCATAAAAAAATGCTTAAACTAAAGTATAGTATAAAACAAATATATCATTTTTATCTTTTTTTTACAAACTTGAAAAATATATAAATATATGAGTTTAACTATACCAAAATAATAATGTAAACAACCACAATAAACACTGAAAATAGTAAATAACTTTTTACTTTTTGAAAAATACAAATAAATAGTAAAAATATATAAATAACAATATTATTAAGATAAAAAACACTAATAATCATAAAATAAGTCAACCTATTACTAGTTTAAAATTTTATCAGTGATTTTAGCTCATAATTTAAATTTTTAACCTTCTTTGTTTAAAACAAAATAGCATTAAAAATGTTATGATAGAAATTATTTAAAAAAATATTATTTATTATTAAAAAAAAATATATAAGTCTGTTTCTAACAAGTTGTTTAAAATTTATAAAAAACTACTCTGAATCTCACTTAGGTCCCTTATATCTTCTTAGCTATTTTTAATCCAACAAGCGGTAAAGTGTAAAAAGTATATTATCTGATTATAAACAAAAAAAGACAAAATTTGAAAAAAAAATTGTAGTCCCCCTATGCCCTTAAATTAGTTTATTGGAAAATTTATAAAATATTTGATAATATTTTTTTAATTCTATGAGTCTATTATATAAACTATATAAAGCTTTCGATCTAATTTTAATACAGGTTAAAAACAACAGTTTTTTGCTGAATTCTATCATCAAACTTCCAGTACATCACTTAAACCTTCTGTGTATGATTGATGTTTGTAATAAACAGCTCTATCAACAAAATACTTGTATCATTACCTTATAAACACAGATTTTCTGAAAAAAGACACAATTTTTTATCATTTCCTAGCATAAATGTATCTAAATAAACAAATGACATATAAGGAACTTTTACAATTTAAACTTTGAATTAATAACAAACTTTCACAACTAAAATCTTAAAACAATAACATATTTTTACAGTTGAAACCTTTTAAACTATTTAATATAAAATCCTTAAATTAAAAATCAACTAAAAAAGAATATACTTAAGTAACTGTAAAAAAAGACATAAAAAAATAAACTAAATATCTGTTGTATAAAATATTTCCTCTTATCATTTAGTATAAAATTTGTAACAAAAGATTATAGTCTTATTTACTTTAAAAACTTCAGTTACTATACAAAGAATACAAATAATAAGTAAACTTAATCTTGGCATATACCTCTCTTATAACTTATTTTATAAATTTAAAAACCTTTGAAAAAATTATAAAGAGGTAAAGTATACACATTAACTTGTTACATAAAATACTAAACTAACTGTTTAGTTATAAAGAACTTAATAATTTACTTAAAAAAAAAACTTAGATTCTAAAATTATGCTAGATATATCACAGTTTCACTATGGAAGTGTCCTTGCTACAGATCATCAATACTAAAAAGCTTACAAAATCTGCTTGTTCATGTAGGGTACTTGTTCAATATGTTAATAGAAAATTTTTGCAGTTTTATAAAGGATTTTTTACTAATTTATACTAGATGAAGGCATTAGAAATAAAATTAAATATTTTTGTAAATTTTAGGAAAATTTTGGAACTTTTTTCTGACTTTAAAGGATATTTAATTAATTTTTTACCATTTGAAGGCTTTGGAAAACAAGGAATTTTGTAAATTTAAACTGACAAAATCTGACTTTTTTTAAATTGTATCAAATTTCTGACTTTTTTTTAAAACCCCCCATTTTTTCCTGACTTTTCCTGACTTTTGTCATTTTTTAAAATTTTTCCTGACTTTTCCTGATTCCCTGACCAAGTTGCAACCCTGACCATGTGTACTAGGTAAAATATTTGTTCAGTCCTGGTGAGGGAAAAATTAATAATCTTTAGTAAAATCTAAATGAAGTGTATTTTCAAGATTTTTAACTATTTTTATAATAAAAAGAAAAGATTCTTTTTTTTTTTAACAATAATTATTCAAAATCATTATTTGAAATACCTTCTGTAAACTTTTCTTTAATTTCAATAATAAATTTAATGAAGTTGTTGGCCATTTTTAATTCTAAACAAAATCTGAAAATAAACAAAGCTATGATAAAATTTTCTATTTAATCATAGCTTAAAAATATAAATGTATAATCTTGTATAGAAGATAAATAGTATGAGGGTCAATCTCACATTTAAATATGTTTGATTAGTGTTTATTTTTTAATTTTTCATTATATCACCCTGTTGTTACTAGGATAACTAGTTAATACTTCTTGTTTTTTATTTTTGTTTATATTATTTTGTTGTTAATAAGAACAATTTGTTAAAAGTTTTAAAGTTGAAAGTCGAAAGTCAGCAAAAAACTGGGAATTCCGGAACATGTACAATCGGACCCTATGACTCGATAACCGAAAGGTTTTTTCGTGCACCAGGTCCTAGGACCAAATCTTTGAGCGCATTTTTTTTCGTTTAATAATTAATTTGTTAGTAAATATATTTGATTAACATATAAAAACTATAAAAAAAAATATTTCCGACTACCTATATAACTGTAAAAGTAACAAAAGCTTGGCCAGTTTACTTAAAACTCAGTCTGATTCGACATTTACTGAGTCAGCAAAACAGGAAGATTTATTTCAATATATTTTTTATTTTAATTTTTTAAGTTTATTAATTGATTAATATTTAAAATTTTTTGGTAAAGTAGGTTAATAATAAGGTTTAATGAAAAACTAACAATAACAAGCTTTAGAATAATTTGCTGACTCAGAAAATATGCAAATCAGACTGATCTTTGAGTATATACTGTATATTATACAATATACTCAAAGATCAGTCTGATTTGCATATTTTCTGAGTCAGCAAATTATTCTAAAGCTTGTTATTGTTTTCTTTTTTAGCTTTTTTAAACTTTATTATACAGTGTATAAAAAATTTCAAAATTTGCAGCTAACTTGTAAATGTAAAAAACTTGCGTATTTTTATAATAAATTAAAACTTCAAAACTTAAGTAGTAACTTTTTAAATGTTTTGTTAAACTATTGATTGGAAATTTTTCAGTACTTTTCGTAAAACGTTCTACGCCTCGGTTGGTTTAAATTTTGATTCAAAACTCAATTAATACTATAAAAGTTGTACAAATTGTATAAAAGTGGTGTACGACTCAATAACCAAAAGGTTTTTTCGTACATCCCATTTTTAGACAAAAATTTTTGATCGTTTTTTTTACCGTTTATAAAACAAAATAGATAAGACTTCATCTATAAACTTAGATTCAGCTATACAAAGTAAAATTAATTGGTTTATTATATTTTAATAAGTTGGAGAAAAAAAAGTAGTATGAAAGTAAAAAATCAGTATATGTAGTTGACCATTATTAAACATATTCAAGTAACAAGGGGTATATCTTAATAATAACTTTACAGTTATTTTAAAAACTGAATAAGTTACAAACGTTTCTTATTTATATTTAAGCAAAATATTAAACAGTACAATGCTTTTATTGTTAAATATTTACAAAAACGCAAAGTTTATCTATAGTTTAACATTGTTTAATAAACTAACTTATTTTATTGTTTTCAGTTTGACTTAATTTACTTTTTTCTTAAACTATATAAAACTTCTTAAATAACACATATAAGTTAATCATATTCGTTCAATGTTATTTTTATAAACCGGCTTATTAATTAAAAATCATAAGAACATTTTAAGTAATGGTTTAATAAATATTTAGTTTTATAAATATTTTACAAAAAAAGGTATGTTTATGAAAAATAAAGTTATAGCATAATAAGTTCAAACGTTTTTTCCTTTACGGAAAAAATAATTCTTTTTTAGTCTAAAATGACAATTTACTAACATTATACAAACTTAAATAGCTTTAAAACTATTTGAAGAGTTTTATTTTTATTTGAAAGCGATTGGTTTTAGATTAAAAGTTTTAATTATAAATTAGTATTATATTATAGTGTTTTTGTCAGGTTAACAAAAAGATTCGTATAACAAAGTACACTTTACAACATGAAATAAATTTTTCTCGATCATTTCTAGTATTAAAATAATAAACAAATCAAATTATAATATATGAAAATACAGTAAAGCCTTGAATTATTAAAAAGTTTTACTTTTGTCTCACTAGAAAAAACTTGATTTGCTTTTTATATAATAAGTTAGTTTAGTAAAGTAATTTGTTTTATAACTATCTAATTTAGTTTAAAAAGTAAAAATATAATTTTAGTTAAAAAAACCGTAAACGTAAAATAAAATTTGTAAAATAAATAGTCAAATGACATATTAACAAAACTACAGACTAATAAAATAAAGATTAACATTTATAACTATCGTAGTTATGATTGTAAACTAAATTAATCATTAAAAGATAATTAGAACAAAACTTATTTATAAACTCTCAAGTCTCAGTATCATAATTTTATGTTTTAGTTTACATGCCTCTCAATTAACAATTAAAATTAAATTTCAGTGGTGATTTCTTTTATGTTGTGTATAAAAGAATGCAAAATTAAATTATTAAAATGTTTATACTTAAGACTTGAACTTTTTTAAATTTGTAATTAACACAGAATTGTACTCAATACTTAATTGAATTTAAAAAATAAGTGGTAAATATGACAAGTAATATACCTGATTTGTTAATTGTACTTAAGTATTTAAATTATTATTATTTTAATTTTTAATTTTCGAACAATTAATGAGAACTTAAATATTATTTCATAAAAAATGTTTCACTTTTAGTATTAATAACATCACATACAAAACTAGAAAATTAAGGTTACTAGATACACATTTTTTCAAATAGCTTCAAATGCAGTAAAATTTCAGCATTTGTGTTTTATTTAAAGCCCACGTTTACCGATATTATATGTGTCAAAAAAAGATAATTAGGTTTTTACTGAAAAAAAAAATTAAAATAAACTTCTTTAAGTAGATAAACAAAAATTTAAATTAGAATAACGAAAAAACTATAGTTTAATTTGACCTTCTACAGTTTGTTAGTTTTCTTTAATTGTCTAAAAGCATTGAGCAGTGCAGTGACAACCCTATGACAAGCAGTACATTGGCAAGTATCAGTGAGGTGACAAGTCCAGCTATGAAGAGCGAAGAGTTAGATAACGATCTCAAAAATTTGTGCATTCTCAAGTTTGGGAAAGAAGTTGGTTTGCAAAAATTTAATGGCTTGATGGATTACCCTGTAGGTAAAGTGCTAAGTAGAACAATTCCTAAAGTAAAATATCTGAAAGCAGATAACCCTGTCCAAAAAAGCAACATTAAGAAGTGTGAGTGTTTTATCGACACTATTAATTCTGCAGGTGAGTCCATAATAGATCAAAATGTATTAAAAGAAGAAACAATTAGTTCTAAATCAGAAGAACGTCCTAAGAACTATTTAGATCTATCTGACACAAGTATTGTAGATCCCACTGCTTCCACATCTATGGTTTTGAACACTTTAACATCAACACCTGATCGAGAAATGAATGTCAGTAAGAACAAAAACGCCGAACCGGAGCCTGGATCGTCAAAAAAGAGAATTGAAGGTATTTATCAAAAGACATTTTCTTTCGGTGTTGACTCCGATGGACTAATGGTTATTTATGAACGGGATCTTATTGATTTCTTACTTAATCCTATGAACAGTTATGCAAATCTTCGAAAATGGGACCGACTGATGCAACGTGAGGCATCTAAGCTTCTCAACAAAAAGAATTCTGGATTGATCAAGACTCTTCCCGACCTGATTGAAAAAGTGAGCGATTTTGAAACAAATTCTTCTCGTTATACTGGAAAATCTAACGATGTTGAAAGCAAGACTTCGCAAGTGAAACGGTTTGATACCCCTTCGAAGAATATCGAACCAGCAAAAATGAAAGGGCAATTTGCAGATTCGGGTGAATTCTCAGGCAACGAAAATTCAACTGCAGCTCGTTGTTTTAGGAAGCAAGCGGCTGGTTGCCCGGAATTGAAAAAGTCTTTGCTAGAATTTCCTCCATTGGAAGATTGGAAAATTAAGAGTAGCTCGCTGAATAAATCTTCTGAAAATAGACCGATAAAAGCCTCTTCAAAGCAAACAAAACCAGCTGGTTTACCTAAACAAGAGAAGAACGCCAGTAAGAGTAGCAACTCCAAACCGGTACCTAGACTTTTGAAAGTAAGAGGCAAAAATGCAAAGCAAAATACATTGTCTTTCGATGTTGACTCCAACGGTAAAGTGATCATTAATAACCAGAGCCTGGCAAAGTTTCTACTTTGTCCCACGAACCGTTATTCTAATCTTCAAAGTTGGGACTCATTGATGGTAGACCAGTTGTCTGAGCTTCTCCAAAGCGAGGCACCTGGATTGCCAAAAGTATCTGAAAGCAAGAAAGAATTAAAGTTGAAAACCTCTACCAACGCTGAGGCTGCTCGTGAAGATGATAAGTTGTTTGATTATTCGTTCCGTGACTTTCCTCCGCTTGAAAGCAGTCCAGGTATCCCAAAAAGTTCGCAAAAGAAATCTAATGCAAATGAACAGTCTAACAAAAAGGTACCTTGTCAGTGTAGTGCAAACATTGAGTTTAAAAAAAAAGCAAACAAGTTCAAAACTCGTTACAGTAAGATTATTAGAAAAGTGAGTAGATGTCCGAACGATCCATCAAAACTCCGCGTCCATTGCTTCAATCCTGATGATTCGATCTGAATGGACACTGATGAAGATGACTGAATGTTTGTTTAATTTCTGATGTGTGATTATTGGTATTTCTGTTCACTATTTACTTGTTTCGTTCGTTATGTGAAATGTTTATTTTATCAATAAACTAACACTGCACTATGTTTCAGTGTTTGTATGTACATGTTTGTTTATTAACTTGTAATGTTGCTATCGTGTGAATATCTAAATCAAGCTAACGTTAAGAATTACGTTAATATATTATTTAGAAAAATCTAAAAATGAATCCAGCTACATCAACAAGTTTTATTAAAGAGTAATGGAGCAAATACTATTTAACTTTTTAACAGTATCGAAAAGATTTAAAAAAATCAGATTAGTTACTAAATATATATAGTCATAACATTTTTTCAAATAGCTGTTTATTTATTCTAATCGTTTAGCTATTTAGAAGTTTTACTACAACTTAATTTAAATTTGGTTCTGCTTTATAATTTTTAGTTTAGGTACGAACTCCTTAAAAGCTAAAGTTTGTTTTACTAATTATATGGAAAAATATTATAACAATGTTTTACAATTTATGCTTCAGAAGAAAAAAAAAAACAATTTATGATATATACAACCTTGTATGTAGTGTATAGTTAGTATAAGGTAAAAAAAGAAATAATTAAGTTCTGTGATATGTTTATTTATAAGTATTTTTTACAAGTATTTTTTACTTCATATTATACATTTATGCCTTGGGTATGTGCATTTCATTTGAGCCAAAATACTAAAAAACTTAATCTTTTACTAATCAGTATAAAAGTTACTTTTGAAACTTTTTGTTTATGTACAACAACTTTAACTTCATATTACAAAACACCGCTTTGTAAATTTGTTAACTTATTGAAATCTTATACTTTACATGTTTTAAAGTAAGAATTTTTCATTTTATAATACAAGTTTAATGATTTAGTTTGTTAAATTTAAGTAAACAAAAAATAATTAATTCATATAGGTTCAAGATTGATAAAAGGTTTCGAAAAATAACAAAAAGCCACTAGTTAAACGCTTATGTGCAATATAAAACTGTTAATATCTTTCAATAGAAAATAGTAAATACGTAAATATTACTAAAATTAATTAAAAAGCCGTAGAATATTTTTTTTTCAAATTAAACGCAGAAAAAACGATTAAAGTAATTACAGGCCTACTCATGCTTGTTTATGCCTTTTGAGACTATTTCTAAACTCAAGATTATTTGATATTTTAGTAAAAATTCCGTCTAAATAAAAATTTAGTAAATTTCATACATTTAGTACAACTTATGATTTTGTTTTATAAAAAAAGCTTGTTGTTTTTGTTATTTACTTTTTTATTAGTATTTGACTAAAATTGACTATATTTTTTCTTTAACATATTTAACAAAAATTAAAAGCAATAAAGCCGTCCGCTTTCGCTTTGAAAAATAGCAGCCTTGATTAAACGTGATAAGTAATTTTATAATCTTAATTGGTTTACCTAATGGTATTAAACATATATAAATTAGAACTAATTAAGACCTTAAACAAGAAAGGTTTTTGTAATTAAAACTATATTTTAACACAAAATATTCAAATAAAATGAAGCTAATCGGGTCATTATCCTTTTCACTTTGAAAGCGTCCGTATAAAAAAATTTTGTTCGAAAATAAATCCATTTAATTCAAAAGTATTATAACTGGCGACCATGTCAAGTAAAAAAAAATGATTGATTTAACTAGAATTAAAAATAGATTACAACTATTTGTTTTTAGTATTCGGTTACTGCTACTTACTGTGATTGTTATTATAAACCAAGGCTAGTTTTCGGTCATTTTGGCTGATTATTTTCTTTGAAGATCGGCAATAATGTTACAAGTAAACGTTTTATTTATAGAGCTTTTTTAAGTTGCTTATGCTTCTTTACTAGGTAAGTAAAGTATATGTGCTAGTTAAAAAATCTAGACCCTCTCTCCTGTCCTGCATTATAGTTTGAAATGAAATAAATAAATAGCTTTTGAAGGATGATTTAAAAAAATAGTAGTCAAAAAGTAGTTCACATGTTGAGAAACAGATTTTTTGAGTTTTTTTTTTAGGTTGATCAAGAAATCATAAGTTTCAAATTCCACGTTTTAATATTTTTTACTTGATAATGTGCTTACCTAATTATAAATGTTATCTGTTTTACTAGTAGTATTTTTATTTACCACTTTAAAATAATAGCAAAGTTATAAATAAATTGGTATACTAAAAGCATAGTTATCATAATTATGCACATATATAAAATTAGTAAAACGTGGTTTAAATAATATTTTGAAAATATAAGATAAAGTTTTCTGTTTAGTTTTCAAATAAGTAATCAACTTAAACTTTACTTTTTTAATCAAGCAAAGTAAGCTTTTGTTCTGAAAACAATATGAAGAAAATATTAAATGAGTTAAAAGTCAACAAAAAATTAACAAAATTTCTATGTAACATGATTATAAATAATATGTAATATATATATATATATAAAACAATAAATTTTCATAAAAATATCGTTAGTTATGTGCAGCATTGATCCACTTTAATTTAATTTTAAAATTAAGAAAAAAAAAGAGCTCTTATATTTTCTTTGACAATCAACAATCTCACTTAAAATTAACGTGTTTAAGTTAAAAATTAAATTTGCTATAAAATTAATAAAAATAGTTAATTTTATCTTCCTAATCATTTGTTTATCGGTGTAACAGTAATTTTTACTTGTTTTCTAATTAACTTCAAAATATTGTAAAAGAAAAAAAATACTAATTCAACATTAAACTTTTTTTTTTTGATAATAAACTTTTTAGATTTATTAGTGATGTTTCTTACCTATCAGTTTGTAACTAGTTCTGTAGTCAAACTTTATGTGCTAAATGTTTTAGAAAAATTAACACAAGTAACTTTTCAGTGAATTGTATAAACAGTATTAAATAAGCAATGCAACCGTTGAAAGATAAAGTGGAACTTTTTATAGAAAGTCATCCTAACTGCAGCAGTTTTTTACGTGGTCTCATTGAAAAGAGAGAAGGCGAAATATAGAATGAAACAGAAGATTTCGAAAACGGAAAGGTGCTTGAAAAGTCAATAAAGTTGTGTGGGTACGATGTGGCCAATTTAAAAAAATCAGTTCTTCCAGGATTCAAATACAAACTCGACCTGCTGAAGACCGACGATCCAGACTATGAGCTCCTTGAAAATTCGATTAAAATCAAGGATGCTTCAGGCAACTCCAGCTTCGAACCGAACAGTAACAACGAAGCTAAAAGTTTGAAGATATACCGAGTAGTGGCAGCTGAAAACACTTCAACAGGATCGGGTGGTTCAGATAGCGCTTCGAAAACTCTTTTGCTTCACGGGACGAAAGCACGAAACGTGGAAGGAATCCTGAAGACCGGGTTCAATCCTTCTGAAAAGGGGCTTTTCGGGCCCGGAGTATATCTGACTGGCAGCTTCAGCGAAGCGTGCATCTACGCCGAGAGTTTTGCCACAGAAAGTAACATGACCAAAAGAATCAGATACTTTTTTGTCAACGCTGTGGAAGTTTCAGAGAAAGGTTCACAAGCTCTTCTTCAAGACATAAAATCTTTTCAAAAGTATCAAAACTCAGATCCATCCGTGCAAGTTTTCGACTGTTTGACCAACAATGAAGATTCTGCACCAGACTTGTTTGATAGTAAACATAGAAAAATTTTGCACGGTAGTTTTCATAATACTGAACAAAAAATAGTGTTGGCTCATCACAGTTTAGTGGTTCCCGCTTATCTAATCGAGATTGAACTAAAAACACATGTGGCCGAAATTGTTAATGGAACGTTTTACAACGGTGGTTTAAAGTTGGGCAGATACTTTAAGGAAGGCGATTTTTATCAAAAAAGAAGCAGTATTCAAAAAAAAATTTCAGAGTTTTCTTTTGATATGATAGCAAAAGAGCTGGAAAAAGAAGTTAAAAGAAATTATTATGCAAAAATTGACAGGTTAAATTCTCGATTAGAAGAAGATACCAACAATATCATTAATCAGCTTTCTTTTCAATTTAACAGCATTTTCGAATTGAAAAGTGACGAAAAAAGAAAATTCAGTACAGAGCTTGTGCAAAAAGGCAGTGATGACTACAACTTTATTTCATGTTCATTCAGTTCTGCGAACGCATTTAAAATCAAACAGCTGTACAGAGTCAACCCTACTGACAAAAACGAATCAGTTAGGTTGGCACGTAAGTACCTTTACCTAAACTTAGTGGAAAAAGATCAAGTAAAAAGCGTTTTGACAAGCGGTTATCCAGGAGCCAAGAAATCCGCAGGTATAAAAGGTGCGAAGTTATATTTCGCTGCAACATATATAAATTATCGCAATAAAGAAGACTTCAGTTATTTTGAGGTAGATGGCACAGTAAAAAAGTTGCTGTTTGTGTTTGTGTCTGCCACTCAAGACGGTAATAACTACAATAATTTGGACATGAAAAAAGTTCAAGTTGTCGAGGATAGCAGAAAAAGTTTAGCCGTTAAAGGGTTTTTTGAACATGAATACCTCGAAACTTTTATCAGTCTCGCTAATTTATTTCCAGCCTACTTAATTGTTTTTGAGTTAGAATAATTAACAGTTCATCTTTCGTTTATCAGTACGCACTTATTTGGTAGGGACCTGTTTTGTTTTTGTTTATTATTGTGTTTTGTTTTTAGCAATAAAAATGTAAACTGTTTGCCAATGCCTTTCTATTTCTAATTGTGCGTAGATTTATTTGTAAAACAAACATAGCTTTTAAACATGTAGATAAATTTTTTGAAGGCATCATATCTTTCTTCTTAAAATTAGTATACAATTTAATTTAAAAAAAGTTTTAGTTTTATTTAATACTACAATTAACTACGTTACTAAATAACAAGTTGAAAAATAAAAAAGATTAACAAAACTAAGAAAAAATCTTTTCAAATATCAACTTATCATCATAAGTAAATTATTAATTGAAACGATTGAGTACAGTGATCTTACTCTGGAGTACACACTTTTACGTATGCTCTTTTCATTGAGTACGCACTTGATTTTTTTAGAAAACGTATTTGAAATTTAGTTTCTAATTTTAGTTCAAAAAAATTTTAAATGAAAGCATAATTTTTAAACATGAAGACATTTTTTTTTACTTATAAATAGTATACAATTTAATCTTCTCAAAATTTAATTTTTACTCCTTACTACAGTTAAGTACGTTCCTAAAAAATAAGTTCTAAAAGTGAAATAAAGTTTAGTACTAAATACGTCGAGGTAACTCATTTTATTTTTATTTTCTTACACGAACGTTTTCAAAACTGCACCTTTGTCCTGAACTATCAAATTGTACGAGCAACCATCTGTTACAGCACATTTAGAGTGAACTACAAGAAGTCTTCAAAACCTGCTAAACGATTTTAATTTGTTTATATTGTTTCACTGCACATTAAAGCGTATAGATATTTGTTAGTCTTTATTTGTTTTAAATGTTTAAACAAAAATGTAAATGACACTTACTCATAAACCACGGTCGCAGAACGAGTGATAAACTAAAAATCAAGATTGCCCCAAAACTACTGTCAATCTGGCGTCTTTTAAAACTGCTGAACCTGTGACAAAGTCGATTTCACATAAAAAAAGATGCGCAAGTAGCTCAGTGAGCATCAAAAGTATCAAAGCTCTTTTTTGATAAAAAATATAGAAAAATTTGAATTTATTGTACAAAGATGTTATAAATAAAAAGAGTGATTATCAATCTAAAGTTAAAAAACAAAAATAGTTGAGATCAGCTTAGAAACAGCTAAATAATATTAGTAGACTTGCTAAATGTTTAATGCTACTAGGTAGTTGTTTAAAATTGTTTCGATTAGGTGATTTATTTTGCTACGATTGTTTTTGGGCTTATATGCAAACCATAGATAGCTCTATAATAAATTAGGCTCTAGTTTTTTGAACAAAACTAAACAGAAAAAAAAGATATACACTGTTTTTAAAAATATTTTCAATTTATATTTTTTTTTAGTAATATTTTCAACTAAAACTAAAGTTTTATTTAAAAGTTCAAACTGTACCAAAATGTTAATAAAATAATTAAGTTTTATAGAATTATTGATTTCACATTTCCAATATTTTAACTTCGAATAAGGTTTTACATATATAAGCAACATATATATATGTATTTCTGATATATACAACCTTGTATGTAGTGTATAGTTAGTATGAGTTGTATTAGGTAAAAAAAGAAACAATTAAGTTTAGTGATATGTTTTTTATAAGTATTTTTTTATAAGTATTTTTTTACTTCATGTTATACAAATATGCCTTTGGTATGTACATTTCATTTGAGCTTAAAACTAAAAAACTTAATTTATTACTAATCAGTATTAAAGTTACTTTTGAAACTTTTTGTTTATGTACAACAACTTTTAACTTTATATAACAAAACGCTTTTTAAATTTGTTAACTCATTGAAATCTTATACTCTACATCTTTTTAAGTAAGAATTTTTCATTTAATGATGGAGGTTTAACGATTTAGTTTGTTAATTTTAAGTAAATAAAAAGTAATTAACTCATATAGGTTCAAGATTGATATAAGGTTTCGTAAAATAACAAAAAGTCACTAGTCAAATGCTTTTGTGCAATATAAAACTGTTAATATCTTTCAATAGAAAATAGTAAATACGCTTAATTTTACTAAAATTAATTTAAAAACCGTAGAATGTTTTTTTTTTAAATTAACTGTAAAATATTGTAAAAGAAAAAATACTTATTTCATTATGAAACTTTTTTTTTAATAATAAACTTTTTAGATTTATTAGTGATATTTCTTACCTATCAGTTTGTAACTAGTTCTGTAGTCAAATTTTGTGTGCTAAACTTCTTGGAAAAATTAGCACAAGTAACTTCTCAGTCAATTGTATAAACAGTATTAAATAAGCAATGCAACCGTTGAAAGATAAAGTGGAACTTTTTATACAAAGTCATCCTAACTGCAGCAGTTTTTTACGGGGTCTCATTGCAAAGAGAGAAGGCGAAATAAAGAACGAAACGGAAGATTTCGAAAACGGAAAGGTGCTTGCAAAGTCATTAAAGTTGTGTGGGTACGATGTGGCCAATTTAAAAAAATCGGCTCTTCCAGGATTCAAATACAAACTCGACCTGCTGAAGACCGATGATCCGGACTATGAGCTCCTTGAAAATTCGATTAAAATCAAGGGTGCTTCGGGCAACTCCGGCTTCGAACTGAACAGTAACAACGAAGCTAAAAGTTTGAAGATGTACAGAGTAGTGACAGCTGAAAACGCTTCAACAGGATCGGGTTGTTTAGATAGCGCTCCGAAAACTCTTTTGCTTCATGGGACGAAAGCACAGAACGTTGAAGGAATCCTAAAGACCGGGTTCAATCCTTCTGAAAAAGGGCTTTTCGGGCCCGGAGTGTATCTGACTGGCGGCTTCAGCGAAGCGTGCATCTACGCCGAGAGTTTTGCCACGGAAAGTAACATGACCAAAAGAATCAGATACTTTTTTGTTAACGCTGTGGAAGTTTCAGAGAAACGGTCACAAGCTCTTCAAGACATAAAATCTTTTCAAAAATATCAAAATTCAGATCCATCCGTGCGAGTTTTTGACTGTTCGACTAACAATGAAGATTCTGCACCGCACTTGTTTGACAGTCGACATAGAAAAATTTTGCACGGTAGTTTTCATAATACTGAACAAAAAATAGTGTTGGCTCATCACAGTTTAGTAGTTCCCGTTTATCTAATCGAGATTGAACTAAAAACACATGTGGCTGAAATTGTTAATGGAACGTTTTACAACGGCGGTTTAAAATTGGGCAGATACTTTAAGAATGGCGATTTTTATCAAAAAAGAAGCAGTATTCAAGATGAAGTTTCAGAGTTTTCTTTTGATATGATAGCAAAAGAGCTGAAAAAAGAAATTGAAAGAAATCATTATGCAAAAATTGAGAGGTTAAATTCTCGATTAGAAAAAGAAACCAGCTTAATCATTAATCAGCTTTCTTTTCAATTTAGCAGCATTTTCGAATTGAATAGTGACGAAAAAAGAAAATTTAGTACAGAACTTGTGCAAAAAAGCAGTGACGATTACAACTTTATTTCATGTTCATTCAGTTCTGCAAACGCATTTAAAATCAAACAGCTGTACAGAGTCAACCCTACTGACAAAAACGAATCAGTTAGGTTGGCACATAAGTACCTCTACCTAAACGTAGTGGAAAAAGAATAAGTAAAAAGCGTTTTGACAAGCGGTTATCCAGGAGCCAAGAAATCCGCAGGTATAAAAGGTGCGAAGTTATATTTCGCTGCAACATATATAAATTATCGCAATAAAGAAGACTTCAGTTATTTTGAGGTAGATGGCACAGTAAAAAAGTTGCTGTTTGTGTTTGTGTCTGCCACTCAAGACGGTAATAACTACAATAATTTGGACATGAAAAAAGTTCAAGTTGTCGAGGATAGCAGAAAAAGTTTAGCCGTTAAAGGGTTGTTTGAACATGAATACCTCGAAACTTTTATCAGTCTCGCTAATTTATTTCCGGCCTACTTAATTGTTTTTGAGTTAGAATAATAAACAGTTCATCTTCTGCTTTTCAGTACGCACTTATTTGGTAGGGACCTGTTTTGTTTTTGTTTGTTATTGTGTTTTGTTTATGAAAATAAAAATGTAAACTGCTTGCCAATGCCTTTCTATTTGTTCGTATATTTATTTGTAAAACAAACATAGCTTTTAAACATGTAGATAAATTTTTTGAAGGCATCATATTTTTCTACTTAATATAGTAGTTTACAATTTAGTTTTAAAAAAGTTTTATTTTTTTTTAAACTACAATTAACTACGTTACTAAATAACAAGTTGAACAATAAAAATAAAATTATCAAAGCTAAGTAAAACTTTTTTAAATATCAATTTATCATCATAAGTAAATTATTAATTAACGATTAAGTACATTGATCTTACTCTGGAGTACACACTTTTACGTATGCTCTTTTCATTGCGTACGCACTTGTTTTTTTTAGAAAACGTGTTTGAAATTTAGTTTCTAATTTTAGTTCAAAAAAATTTTAAATGAAAGCATAATTTTTAAACATGAAGACATTTTTTTTTACTTATAAATAGTATACAATTTAATCTTCTCAAAATTTAATTTTTACTCCTTACTACAGTTAAGTACGTTCCTAAAAAATAAGTTCTAAAAGTGAAATAAAGTTTAGTACTAAATACGTCGAGGTAACTCATTTTATTTTTATTTTCTTACACGAACGTTTTCAAAACTGCACCTTTGTCCTGAACTATCAAATTGTACGAGCAACCATCTGTTACAGCACATTTAGAGTGAACTACAAGAAGTCTTCAAAACCTGCTAAACGATTTTAATTTGTTTATATTGTTTCACTGCACATTAAAGCGTATAGATATTTGTTAGTCTTTATTTGTTTTAAATGTTTAAACAAAAATGTAAATGACACTTACTCATAAACCACTGCCGAACCTGTGACAGTCGAACCTTGTGAAAGATGTTATAAATCAGGGGTCGGCAAAGTGCGGCCCGCGAAGGGTAAATCTAAGGCCCGCGAGCACGTTTTTATTTTTAATGGAATGCGGCCCGCGAAAGAAAGTTTTGCGGCCCGCGAGCATGTAAATTTGGCCCGCTGAGCAAATATATACTGTAAGTTAAATTTTTTTGATAAATTTAGTTTTAAGTTCCTGTATAACATTTTAAGACAATTAAAAGACTTTACTGATTTAGCTTAAAATGTGAAAACGACAGGTTAGCATTCTACCAGGTTTTTTTTTCAATTTTATTATAATCTTTATCTTACAATAGCAAATTATTTTCTGAAGCAGAATGTAAAAAGTGCTTTGAATTAGTAAGATAGTAATATAATACCTACTTGGTAAAAAACTGAATGCAAATATTTTCCGTTTTGAACAAAAGTAATGCACAGTAATTAACTGAAAAGTCATTTCTTTACAGTTTAGTTTTTTGTACACGTTTTTTATACCTAAGTTTCTATTACAGATGTTTTATTTTTAAATGTTATATTCTAGCTTACACAGAAACATTTAAAATAACATAATAAAAATAATAATAATAATAATGTTAATAATAATGATAATAATAATGAAAATGAAAATAATGATAATAAAAAAAAAAAGTTTATTTAATTTTGATTTTGACACCTTTGATTTTTTAGAAGTTTTCTTTGCTTTTTAAATTAATTCTTATGCACACCAATGAACAAAAATGCTCATATTTTAAAACACTTTTTATTTAATACTTAACGAGATAAAATTTAGTTTATGCATAATTTACTAATACTATTATTTCTACATGTAATATCTAAGTGTGTACAGACACAAATATATGGCATAAATTAAAAAAGTTTTTCTTAGGTATACTTTTTAGTTTTTCAAACCATGTTTTTTGGCAAAATAAGTTAATTTTTATGCGTTGCATACTAATATAAACAGTTACTGTTTTTTGGAACTGCCTATTAAATACAAACTAGATTGAGAAATGGTAATTTATAAAGTTTGTACATTTTTAATCAAAATAGTTCAAATTCGATCAAGTAAACAAATAAAAATTGCCACACACTCAGACTTTGACTATTTGAAGACTTCAAATCTCAGGCTAATTTAGTAATATTTCAGTTTTTAACTTGCTTTTTGTATGCTAAAATATCATGCTAGTTTTGGTCACTCGGACTGACTTTTTTGCTTTAAAGATTCGTAAATTAAATTGATGATGTATGTTTTGTTCAATGCACACTGTTGGTTTTAATTAAAACATATGCAAATTTTAAGTCTTAAGCTGATATAATTTGAATTATTATTTATACTGATTGTATACATATAAATGTGAACAATTAGTGGTGCCAAAAAAATCCCGGTAAAACTTGGAATTCGACAATTTGTACTTGAAAAATCTGAAAAAGCCCTGAATTTGAAAATTATCGAAAAAACTGGAACTTTAAATATTTTTAAGATGTAAAGTAGTGAAATTTCAATTTTACATAAAAAATCAACCATATAAATATTTTTATTTAAAAAATATTAAAAGTATCTTAACAGTATCTTTAAAAATTTTCTATAATATTTAGGACACATTTTGTTACCTTTTACTTAATTACATAGAAGCAAAAAGTTGTACTTTTAAAAACTTTATATTGGTGCATTGCACCTTTGCTATAAAAAGTCTTTACCTATTGTTGTGCATTTTATTGGAACTAAACCTAGAAATTTTTCTAAGATGTCAAAATTAATAAAACCACCTGTAATAAAAGTTCTAAAATTAGCAATATCTGTTGTATCAGTTTTCGCATCTTAATAGATTGAATTAAATCCTAATTTGGTTTATGCGGCTTTATAATGTTCAGAAATTTCCTAAACACGACTTCTTGTTGATATTGAAGAAATAATCAAAAATATTTTACTAACGCAAACACAAACTATTCAAATAAGTTTTCAACTCTCAACGGTATCTTTTTTTAGTAATTAATTTTGCTACTTTATAACTTGCCTGAACAGTTTTTTTCTGATCAGTCTGTAGTTACTGAAAATAATTATGTGCGTTTTTGAAACAAACTTACTTAAGCGGTTTGTTTTTTTTTTCTCGCAAAAACTCCAAACTAACGTACTATAGTTCGTTAAAAAAATCTACTTTAATTAAATTATATCAGTTCTACGTAAAGTTTGAGTATATAACGTGAAGCTTTATGGTAATTATATTTTCAATGAATGAACAATATGTAGCTGCAATAAATATCATAAATAAATCCAACTTTTTAAAGAATGGGTTGTATAGTAGATAAAATTTATGGCAGCTCTAAAATATCTGTAACAATGTCTAAATAAAGAAAAATTATCTAGACATTTCAACAGCTATCAGAAATTGTTAATTATATTTTTAAGACTAGTTATATACATAACCACTATTTAAAATAAAACATTAAACAGTAGATAACGGACGGAAGTGCGAATTAATTAATAACAACAGTTATAAATACATTATAATTATAATTATAAATATAACAATAAGAATCATGTTATTTACTATGGTAGTAAATATAAAACAGTTAGTCATTAAAAATGCAATTAGGGTTACTTTTACTTTAAATTATTTTAAAATTGTTAATTTAAGAATTTTCTATGTTATCTATTTTGTAAAAATTAACATTTTACTCGTTGTAATTTACTCCTGTTACTTTTAACCCTTACCCTCGGTCGGTAACTTTTTTATTCTTTTTTTTAATGATAATTTAATGAGATTTTCTTATATTTTTAGTTTTACTATCACTGTTACCCCCAAACTTTACCCTTACTTAACTTTTACTTCAGTCAGTAATTTTTATTATTTTTTTAGGTTTTTTTTTTGTTTCTTTTTTCTCGTTTTATTTATTCTCGTGCAAACATTTAGCTCGTGCAAAATTGACCCTTGGTGCAAAATAGTCTTCGGGTAATTTTGTGCCCTCGTGCAATTTTGTCTTCGTGCAATTTTGTCTTCGTGCAATTAAGACCCGTTCCCTGGTGGACAGTTTCAAATTTTTATTTCAATTTATTCTTGATAATTAAAAAGTTACAACTGTTTAAAAATTTTAGTTTGCTACTAAATGCGAGTTAGCTACCAAGTATGATGTTTTTAAATTATAAGTAAGGAAAGTTATTTAGTTACTTTTTTTAAATCTAATTAAAACGGGTAAGTTAATATAAAGGGTTACTTTCGAACAAAATTAGAAACAGTAAATCAATATATTTATTTGTTTTTCGACAAACTGCTTTTCTTTTAATAATAGCAATTAAATTTAGTTAATTATTTATCCTTCTATTCTTTAAATTAGGTATTGAATTAAACTTTATTGTATCTCAATCAAAAGTTTTTTTTTAACACTATAAAAAATAAGTCTGTTAATAGGTTCATTATAAATTATATATTAAATCAAATTAGAAATTAAAGTTTTTGTATTTGGTTATCAAACACTTAATCTATTTAAAAATTAAACTGGACTTATGCATAAATCAAAACACTTTTAAATCAAGAATATGTAATTCCCTTTTAGGATGCAAGTTGAGAACCCTAGCTGTTACTTTAAAATAATCACAAGTATACAACTGCCGTTTTATCACATAGAACAGATTTAACAAAGGAATCAATTCAAGTTGACTTATTAAAGTATACTTCTTTTATCTATGATAGTTTGTCCTATTATATATTTTTGGATGATAATCCATTGTGCACCTGTAAAACTTACCATCTGTCTGAATTTTTAAGAAACGTTTTTAAATAAAAATTAAATGTTCAAAAACGCTACAAATTTTAAAGGTCTATCGAATAAACATTTATGCAGTGTAAACACAGTTCTAAGTACATTAATTTACTTTAAAAAGTTTGTACAAGCTTTAATAGTTTATAATCTTAAAAAAAATATTTTCAACTATTTTTATAACTAGCCAGGTTTTTTAATACCATATTATGATTAAGTTTTCATTGAAGTTTGATGTTACTATTATCAAAGTGGCATTAGTTTTTGTTGGTTCAGTTGCATTCTATAGTATTAATCGATGTGTCTCTAGTTTAGTTAGCTCTGCTGATAAAAACAAAAATGATGTATCGAATGCTGAAGACCCGTTACTTCCAAACGTGAGTGAAAATTGTGATGATGAAAAACCGATTACTATTACTAGGAAGAATGAAACTATGGCCCCAGAGGTCTACAAACCTGAAACCGAAGTTGCTAGAGGGGCATTAAAAATTGACTCTTGTGGTATTTTAGAAAATAATTATAAACCTAAAATTGCAACACATAAAGTTAATACAGAAACACTTAATTCAGAAGAAGATTGTTTTCAAAACGTTGAACAAAGTTGTAGGGTTTCAGAAAGTGAAAAGAATAATTTTAACCAGCCCATTATAAACAATATTGATGTACCTGACTGTTTTCTAATAAATGGTTTGTCTGAACATTTTACTGAGTTACATGAAACAGTTGAACATTTCTATGTTTCAATACATGTGACGCACTCCAACATAGAATTAGTTACAGCATCAGAGGACGACAAAACACACAATGCAGCTACTGCTGTGTTGTTTGAAGTATTTGACGATACAACTAAATGGGTGTCCTCTGCGGAAAAATATAAACTGATTACTGATTTTTACAATAGTCTTAGAAAAATATTAGATAAGTTATTCATTTATCCTCTTCAAAGTAGCCTTTCTAAAGAGCAAATTAAAAGTATTGTAGAGGGTATTCGAAGTATTTCTAAATATCTAAATTGGTACACAGTATTTCTCGGAAATTTGAAGGACTTAATCAACGGTATTTCAGCTGATCTAAAGCAAACTGAGATCGAGCTTAATAAAGTTGTAGGAGAATGGAACACGTATACTGACAAGTATAAATTCGCTGCAGCTAAATGTTTAGAAGCTCTTAACATTGAACATAAAATAGTTAGAATAAAAGATCTGTCTGAAAATTTTTCAACACTGTTTTCAAAAGCCAAAGAAGTTATTGTTTATCTTTTAAAATATTTAGACTCAAACATCTCTGTTAACTTGAGCGGAAAAGATTGAAAGAGATTGAATTTTATTGATTTATAAAATACAAAAGTACTTAAAATTAATTTAGAAACATTAATACAATGAGATGCATTTAATTTCTATTCATAAATTAATACTTAGTTTTTACCACTTACTAAGTTGTTTATTAAACTTGTGGTACGACTACAATTATCTATTTTTCTATACTTATAGTAAAAAGAAAATGTTGGCAAAATTTTAATTTTTATTTCCATTTTCAAATAATATCTTCATTTAATGCAATATAGTAGTAGTAATATATTATTGATAGTAATAACTAAATATACTCAAACTTTAAGTATCAAAAATAATTAAATGCTAAAAAAAAGTATCATAACATTAGAAATAGTAAGTCTCTTAGGTTCAAATTTTCTTGCAATTGTCTTACTTTACTACCATCAACTTATCGGCTTCAACGTCATAATTGAGTAATATGAACTAGACTTTTCGATGTAGTTGTCCTATGACTATTGACACTTTTTTGTTACAAAACTTTATTTACTTAAGTCACATAAGTTTATAAACAATTTTGATGCTTTATTTTATGAAAGTTTTAAAAATTTAAACAAGTCCTTTATTGTATTATTCATTACGTAACTTCTTATAAGTAAGTAGCGTTTTATATACATAAATAGCGGTTTATATATATTGAAAATGTAAAATATTTGATTGTTTTTTATAGTAAAATTAGGTATGAAGTAAAAACGAGCGTTTTACTTCATAAACTATGTTATGTAACAATTTTCTTAAAGTAACAATTTAATATACAAGTAAATTTTTTTGTTTACATTAATGTTATCAACGTATCATTACGAAACTAAAAAGTTTACAAATAAGCTTCAAAAGAAAAAAATAATTGTTTCATGTTAGGAAACAGAGAAACAAATAAATAAAGAAATTAATTTGTTTTTAAATAAACCATCACTACTTTTTGCTAAACTATTACACATAAAAAAGTCTTAACATAAATTTAAAAGTGTTTTTTCAACATCAACAAAATTTGTTTCCAAAATAGTCATTATAAATACTTATGAAAGTAACTCCCATAAAAACTTGTAAAAATATTATTTTAAACTATTCTGCATTGATGAACTTTTTTTTACTTCGGAAACAAATCTATAAGTCGTTTTTAAATAGTTTTAATATTTTTTCCAATAATTTAAAACAGCGTCATAACAGAAGTGCAAAACTTAACTCAACTTTTACAAGTACTACAAGTTTCGTAATCATGCATAGAAAAACAGATAAAACAACACACTGTATGAACTAGACTTCTTGATGTAGTTGTCTAATGTCTATTGACAAATTTTAGATATAAAATCTTATTTATTTTAATTCACATGAGTTTAATAAATAGTACTAATGCTTTATTTTTTTAAATGTTTTAAGAGCTAAACGAAGTTTTATATTGTAATATTCATTACGCAGCTTATGTTAAGTGAGTAATTTTAAATATACATGTTTTAAAAATATCGATAGTGTAAAAATAACTTCATACTTTTTTTTAAGCAGAATGAATATTTTGTTTCGAAAACTATGTTGTGGAAGAAGATTTATTTTAATATACAAGTAAAAGGTTTTTTAAACAATAATGTAAACATAATATTACGAAACTAACAAGTTTACAATTAAATAGAAAAAATAATAGTTTCATTTTGTCAAATAGAGAAATAAACAAATAGAGAAACTAGTTTACTTAAAAAAAAAACTATCACTCCTTTTCGCTAAACAATGTCACAACAAAAAGTTTTCAAATAGTTTTAAACGTTTTTTCAACATGAACGATATTTGTTTCCAAAACAGTAGTTTAAAATTTTAATGACAGTGATTTCTATTCAAAATTGATTTTTTTTTTATTTTGAGTATAATTTATATCTTTTTTATTTGTTAACCATGTACTTTATTTTATAACAACTAGTTCAAGGTGATGTAAAGTGTTGAAAAATCTTTTTTATTTGACTTTTTTAGTCGACGTAAAATTGATTGTTTGAGAGTACTCGTAACGTGTTATTTTTTAAATTTGCATTAAATATTTAAATATAAATTTTTTTTTCAATAATAAAACGTTAAATTTAACATTTTCAAGCTGTTACAAGTAAATACGTTTTGTATGAACTTAACTTGAATGATTTCAAATGTTATAAACATTTTTTAACACATAACACTTTAAAAATATACATAAAGAGCTACAAATATCGAACTAATATAAAATTGAATTTAAAGTTATCAAAGTACTCAATTTAAGTTTAGTTTATCGAACAGCAAAATAAAATGCAACAATACAACTATCGCATCACAGTAGTTGTATCTACTGTGATGTGATAGTTGTATTGTTGCAATCTACTGTGATGTGATAGTTTTGTTGTTGCAATCTACTGTGATGTGATAGTTTTGTTGTTGCAATCTACTGTGATGTGATAGTTGTAGTTTTGCGATCTACTGTGATGTGGTAGTTGTAATATTGCAATCTACTGTGATGTGATAGTTGTATTGTTGCGGTATACTGTGATGTGATAGTTGTGATGTTGAGATCTACTGTGATGTGGTAGTTGTGTTGTTGCTTTCTATTTTGTCGTTTATAAACTAAACTTAATTTGATTACTGTGATTACTTTAATTTAATCTTTGTATTATTTGAGTACTTATAAATCTTATAAAATTGATTTTCGGTAAATTTTTATGTCATATAAAGATTTTATAAGGAAAGAAATAATGCAAGTTAAGATCATACAAAAAAAAAATTATTTGTAAAAACTTGTAAATGTTAAACATAACGTTCTTATAATAAAAAATAGTTTTATTAAAATCATTAGTAATATTGACTGTTCAAAAAATATTTTTGCATCAATCGAAGAATCTGACAACTTTTGAATATTTTTGTTCGTCTATTTTTTACAGATTAAGTTGTTCGATTAAATTTATCTTTAGTTATTTGATTAAGCGTTGTTTTTTGATAGTTAGTTTTGTTTGTTTCCAGCACATTGCTAAGTTTAATTTGTTTTGGTTTGCGACAACTAATTATCTGAGCCATAATTTGCAATTCAAAACTATGTATTTTATTGAGAAAATTATTGGTTATACCTTTATTATTTTTTTAGCTGTAAAGTTTTTATTTACCTTGATTACACAGATACAAAATTTTCATATTAAAATATCACTAATTAAAATTTTCTGCAAAAAAAATGATATCTCTCAATTTTTTCTTCGGTAAGATCTATTCTATGTTAAAGACTTATATTTTAACTGAGTAACACTTTATAAAAAGTTTGTTTCAACGTTTTAATTTAATTGTTAACAACCACATTATTTTTTTTCCTGGATAAGACGTTAAAAGGTATCCAAGTGGTGTACCACTCGATAAATTATTTTGATTTCTCAGAGGTTCTTTTTGCACCAGGTCCTAGGACCAAATATTTTGACTGTTTTTTTAATCGTTCAATAATCTATATATTTTGACTAAATAGCTTCAGATTAAATTATTCAACAAAATGTAGCTTTAAAATTACTACTAAGATCCGTTTTATCTTAGAAAAACATTTTTTATTCTTGTTTTTTAAAGTAACTATTTTTATTCTTGTAAAGTTTAAAAAACAAATAATATTGATGCAAGTTATAGTTTATTGGTTAAAAATAAAAAAAAACGATGAAATCAGATTATTTTAGTTTGTCATTGTTCGGTATCAAAAACCAGCTGAATCTGAAAATAATATAAATTTTAAAATTTATAAAATATGCAATGAACACTGCTGTATAACTTAGTTTTTTAGTATGTTTTATTTATTTTTTATTCTCAAATGTTGTATTAAATGTTAATTAAATTTTGAACAGCAATACTTTATCTTCTAATAAGAAAATTTTTATTAAAAAAGTTTGAAAATTTAAGATGAAAATACTCAAATATTTTGTCATTTAGTTTAACATAGTAACATTTATTAATTGTAGAACAAACTTACATAGTGTCTGGAACGAGCTTAAGCTTGATCTGTGTAAAAAATAAGTTTTTAAGTTACTTAGGTTAATTTAATTTTTATTAATTAAACAGCTAAGGCCTAAAACTTAATTAATTCAAACATAACTCATTAAGCTTTACTTAAAAAAAGCTTACTTGATTTTTTTCAAAATAAATGTTAGTAAACAAAACTCATAAATGTTTATACTGTTTTGAAATGTGTCTTTTATTCGATTAATAAACAATTTGAAATACTTAAAAAAGCCTAGAACTAGTGGTTCTCAATAAAAAAGTTTCAGTAAAATAGATAAAAATAATTATGCTGCATTTCTTACGGCAGATCTCGGCAACCTTACATTATTAATTACCAAGTTTTTTGTAAAAATTTGTTCGCTGGCAGTATCCAATAAAATAGTGCATTTTTTTACCAAAACTACGCAATAATAAATCACTAGTAGTTACTAATTATCAAAATAAGAGCCTAACGCAGTTTTTAACACAAAATATTTTGTATTGATTTACTGAAGTAAATCTAAACTGAAAAGTACACTAAGTGCCGCAGTATTCATTTGGAAAAATATCTCAAAAAAACTACTAACCGTTGCTTACGTCACCATAGTAACCATGGTGATAATACCCGTGGTGGTAACCGTGGCGATATCCGTATCCGTAGTAGTAATCTGATTAAAAATTATTATATTTTTGTTAATTTTTGTTTAAACTCAATATTTTGTGTCGCTAATACTTTCTACTTTAAATATTGTAGTAAATATGTTTTGTACAAAACAAAAACATATTTGTTCAAATGTATTAAAATTAGTACAAATTGATATTTTTTGTTACTTTACATTTAAACTTTAAATGTTTGCTATTAAAATAACTTCAACTTTTGAACAAAGTAACAAGTATATAAAATATTTTTAATTAGTTGTAAATTAAATGTATACATAAAGTAAAATACTGAATAAAGTCAATTTAAAAAGGAAATGGTTATATTGTATCATAAAAACATCATAAATATGTTGTATCAAAAATATACTTATAATCATAAAAACAAACCATCATTGTTGTTGTTGTCACCATAGTAATGATGATGGTAATAAGGATGTCCGTATCCGTATCCATAATAGTAATCTGTTTTTGAATAATAATATTAAATTAAATCTATACATAGCACCACTTGACATGGTTAATATAAAACTAAGTCTAAACATGAAAAAAAAATGGCTTAATAATCTCTCAATAAAAATTTAAGCATCATTGTAAAACAATTATCTAAAGTGGTAAAAACAAACACTTTTTATTGTTATTGCCACTATCTTCCTAAAACACATCAAGTTATAAATTAACAATGAAATAATTATACATTTGTATAAAACTTTCTTTGCATTCTTTTACAACAAATATAGAACATTTTTGGCGAAAAATACGAATAAAGTAAGCTTTCTGAGTATGGCAAAATAACATTAAAAACTATCGAGGTATTTAAAATACTTAGCTAAAAAAATTTAAAGTAAGTTTTTAAATTCAGTGATCATATTGTATCAACAAGACATACTTATAACTATAATAACAAACCATCGTTGTTGTTGTTGTCACCATAGTAATGATGATGGTAATAAGGGTGTCCGTATCCGTATCCATAATAGTTTGAAGTTAAACGTTATTTAAACTTTATGTATTTTTTTTTAATTTAGCTTAAACATAAAGCCTGTTTTAAAAAATGAAAAATATTCTAAATTGCAAAATTAAATAACGTTGAGCGATTATCAAAATCGATTCATATAATTCACTTATAGGGTTTATGAAAGAATAGTTTATAAGTATAACTTATTTCAAAATTTCTACTAAATACAAAAAAGTTGTGGTTGTTATTCTATTATAGTTTTTTTAAATGAAGAACGAATGAGAGTACTAAAAAGTATTTCTAAAGTACAGTTTTTTTAATCTTCTTACAAGTAAAAACAGTTTAAAAAATAGTTAAAATATTGAAAAATTAACTTTCTAAAAAAAAAAATATTAATAAACGATAACAAAGACATTGTAAAATAAATTAAAATATAATTCATTTTAAAGCTTTATATCTTAAATGAGAATGATTGCAATATAAACGTAAAACTTTGTATTAAAAAGTTTTAAAATAAGTGCGCTTAACTTAATGAAACAAAAACAATTATATTTTTTCGAAATCTTGATAGTTTGGAAAATTATTAAAGTAAAGTTTACTAGTACACAGTTTTGAAAGTCCACGTAAGTATTTGGTTCATCAAACTATTGCAACTAACTTTAAACCGTAAAATTTAAAAAGTTAGTTTTTAAACAGTCTCCCTCAGCTAATAGTGTGAGTGGTTCTAAAATGTCTTTTTAACTCACAGTCTTTTTGTTCTTCATCACCGAGAATGGCATGACCGATTCCTCTAACAGCACCAATTGCGTGATGAGCAACTCCAGCTACTCCTCTGATGGCATGGTGAATAAGTCCGAAGAAAACTGTTTGTTTTCGTTAAATTTTAAAAAAGTAAAAGTTCTATGTCAACACGTAACTATATTTATAATAATTTAATAAATTATTTTTACCACTTTATAACTGGGGCACATTCAAATCCACCCGCGTTTAAAATATACCCAGTCAAATTCGAAAACCGCTTACCATCGAGGGTAAGGATTAGAGGTAACAGTAAAAGTGAAAAATAAATTAAAAAAATTAAAAAATGTATAAAATAAATGAATGATTAAAGAAAATAAAAAATAAAAATTGGGTGGATTTTGAACGCGGGTGGATTTTGATAGTATACCTTTAAACTAACACAAAGATTTCGCTTTTGTATAATAAAAGGATTTAGTTTAGTTTTAAGTTTAAAGAAATATTTAACTTTAACTAAAATTTAAAGAAAGAAATTATTTTATCATTAAAATTAATTTTAATACAACCAGTAAAACGAATTTACATAATTAAATTTAAGATAAAACTAAAAAAAAAGCAAATGTTATTAGGTTGTTTATAACTCACAGTCTCTGTTGTTGTCATTCACTTTAAGTCCGTCCTTTACAAGTTGGTCCATAACTTTGTTTGCCATATCATTAACTGTTTTAAGTTGTATAATATAAAATCTTTATTTGATTTTAAGTAGTGTAAAACAGTATGTTTGTTTCGTGTATAAGTTTGTTTATATTATAGTGTTTATAAAGCAGTTTAAATAAAAAAATATGGTAAAAGTAAGAAATTATATTTTGACTTAAATAAATTAGTCTTTATTTAAAATCTTAAGTTTAAAACAATAACTGCTTAATTTAGTAAAACTTATTTAACTGAATAATGTTCTTGAATTTTATAAAACTTGTCTGCAAACAGTAGCTTTTTATTTTATGTTTCTTCGAAAAATAAATGTTGAGATTAAGTTAGGAAAGATCTTGTTGTGTAACTTAGTTAGACATGTTATTAAATTTAGGATTTTAAGACTAAAATAATATTTTAGTTTAACTTACTTTCTTCATCACCGAGTATGGCATGACCGATTCCTCTAACAGCACCAATTGCGTGATGAGCAACTCCAGCTACTCCTCTGATAGCGTGGTGAATAAGTCCGAAGATGACTAAATTTAAAAATAATTTCAAATACATTTAAAAAGAGTATGCTACAAAATAGCACATGTATTTACACAATTAATAACTTTTATAAAATCTCGATTATTTACTTACAGGTTGAATTAATATGTAATAATTTTAAACTTTAAAAAAGCTAAATTTAAATAAATATCACAGATGTTCTTGTGCTAAAACTTTATTCCGACTAACGGCGTTTCACTGCTCTCAAATAAATTTAAGAACAGATCTACGGAGTCTATAAAATGTTAACACACATTAGAAAAAAAGCAGAAAAAAGCATGTATAATTATGTATAGTGTTTATCTAGGTAGTAACTATAAATGGACTTTATGGTTTAAAAACAAAGTTTGGGATATTTTAAGTAAGTTTTAAGTTAGTTCCCAAACTTTGTTTTTAAACCATAAAGTCCATTTATAGTTACTACCCCAAACTTTGTTTTTAAACCATAAAGTCCATTTATAGTTACTACCTAGATAAACACTATACCTAATTATACATGCTTTTTTCTGCTTTTTTTCTAATGTGTGTTAACATTTTATAGACTCCGTAGATCTGTTCTTAAATTTATTTGAGAGCAGTGAAACGCCGTTAGTCGGAATAAAGTTTTAGCACAAGAACATCTGTGATATACATTCCGATAAGCTTATCAGGATCTCCAGGATTTAACGCCTTATAACGTTACATCTTATAAATTTAAATAAATAGATTTTTCAAATCTTAATTAAATTCAGACTTAAATAAAATCAAATTGTCTTTGAAGTTACCAAATTCTTTTTATATTGTTAATTTCAAAATTTTTAAGTATGCAAAAATTTTGATAATTTTCGCCTAGCATACTTTTAAACTCATAAAAGAACTAAAACTTAAATCATATTGTTTAAACAGTTTAAAAACTTACAATCGTTTTTAGACTTGCTGTCTTTAGATTGGAAAATATCCTCTACCATTTGTTTAGCTAAAACTTGAGCGACTAAAAATGAAAATACAATTAAAAAACATAAGCATTTTAATGTAAATAAACAGCTAGTATTGTGACTAAAATCAAATAAGTTAAACATAAACTGCTGAGTTTTTATAATTTTGTCACTGTAGAAGTATTTTATCACTGACAATCTTTTTGTTCTTCATCTCCAAGTATGGCATGACCGAGTCCTCTAACAGCACCAATTGCGTGATGAGCAACTCAGGCTACTCCTCTGATAGCATGGTGAATAAGTCCGAAGAGAACTAATTATTAAATATTTAGTCAAGAAATTAACTAAACCTAAAAAAAGTATTGATGTGTTAATATATATATAAATGCTTGTAAAAACATAATAGCTAAAAGATGACACAAGTTTATTTAAAACTAACAATCTCTGTTTTCTTTGTTGTCTTCCATATTTGCCTGTTTAAGAAGTTCATCTGTCATTTCTTTAGCCAATTTGTTGCCTGATTTAAACTTAATTAAATAGCCAACGTTAAGAATTACGTTAATTCATTTTTAGATTTTCCTAAATATTATTTTAAGCTACATCAATAAGTTCAATTAAAAAGTAATGGAGCAAATATTATTCATCTTTTAAACTGTATCAAATAAATTTAAAATAAATTAGATTAGTTACTAAATATATATAGTCATAACGTTTTCTCAAATAGCTGTTTATTTACTCTAATCGTTTAGCTATTTAGAAGTTTTATTACAACTTATTTTTAATTTGGTTTTGCTTCATAGTTTTTAGTTAAGCTATTAACTTCTTAAAAGCTAGAGTTTTTATTACTAATTATATGGAAAAGCATGTTAACAATGTTTTACAAGTTACTGCTTCAAAAGAAAAAAAAATCCTGAGCATATTTTAATATATGCCTACAAGTTTATAAGAAAAACTACATAAACAAACAAAAGTAATATACTAAAATTCTAATAGCAATAAAATAAATACACAAACTAGCTAAAGTGTTTTAGCTTCTTTTAAGTACATCAGCTTCATTACTAGACTCTGCCCCATTACGAACAATCGTATCTCATGTTTCTTAAAAAAAGTGAGTTTAAAATGTAATACTTGTATAAAATAGTTACTTTTATAGTAAAACTGTAAGACACGAAATGCTATTTTGTATCTTAATTTTAAAAATTATTATTATTATAAATTTAGTATTACACGAACAAAACAGTGTCAACCCTGTTTGAAATTAAGTTCACAACACAAAGTAATATCGAAGTTTATTAACAGTGAATTAATTAAAATAACTAAAAAAACTAACATAATTCAGATTAAATGGAAAATTAAGTTTTAAACACTTTTAACAATTGTATAGAAAGTTGTTAAGGTATTAATGAATTATAAAAACCTATTTTTTATTGAGCGTTTTATCAATTCTTTATCTGCAATAAAAACATTGCATTTAAAAAGAGTTAATATGAATTCTGTTCAGGCAAGTTACAAAGTAGCAAAAGTAATTACTAAAAAATAATTCCGTTTAGAGTTGAAAACGGATTTAGATAATTTGTGTTGGAGTTATTAACATATTTTTGTTAGTTTTTCAATATTATCAAAAAGTCGTGTTTAGGAAACGTCTGAAATTTATTAAGCCGCATAAACCAAATTAGGACTTAAATCAATTTGTTAAGATAAGGGAACTGATACAACAGATGTTGCTCATTTTAGAGTTTTTATTACAGGTGGTTTTACATTATGATGTTTTAGAAGTGTTTCTAGGTTTAGTTTCAATACAAAGCAAAGCAATGGGCATAGAAATTTTAAAAGCAAAGGTGCAATGCACGAATATAGAGACTTTAAAAGTACAACTTTTTGCTTCTATTTTTAGTATAAAATTAAGGTAAAGGTAAAAATTAATGTCTTAAATAATATAGAAAAATTTAAAAGAAACTATTAAGCTACTTTAAAGGTGTTTTTTAATAAACAATATTTATATGGTAGATTTTTTTGAGTCAAATCGAAATTCTATTACCTTACATGTAAAAATTGTTTAAAATTCTAGGTTTTTTCGATAGTTTTCAAGTTTAAGGCTTTTTGAAATTTTTTAATTGTAAATTTTCAAATTCAAAGCTTTTCCGGAATTTTTCGGCAACACTTATTGTACACATAAAATGTGCATTTAACAAAACATACATCATATATTTAATTTACCATTCTTTAAAGCAAAAATTCAGTCCGAGTGATCAAAACTTGCCTGATATTTTAGCATACAAGTCTTCAAATAGTCATAATCTGAGTGTGTGGCAATTTTTATTTGTATATTTGATGGAATTTGAACTATCATGATTAAAAGTTTATAAACTTAATAAAATACCATTTCTCAATCTATACAGCAACTGTTTAAAGTAGTATGCAAGGCATAAAAATTAACTTATATTGCCAAAAAACATTTTTTTTTAAATCAAAAAGTATACTTAACAAAAACTTTTCAAGTTTATGTCATATGTATTATTTTAAATGTGTCTTTACACACTTAGATATTACATGTAGAAACAATAATTTTAGAATACTATGCATAAAATAAATTTTATCTCGTTAAGTATTAAATAATAAGTGTTTTAAAATATGAGCATCTTTGTTAATTAATGTGAGTAAGAATTAATTTAAAATGCTAAGAAAACTTCTAAGAAATCAATACGTCAAAACTTAAATAAAATTAACTTTATTTCTAATTACTATGTTTTTTTAAATGCTTTCGTGCACACTAAAATATAGCATTTATTAATAAAACGTATGTAATAGAAACTTAGGTATATAAAGCGTGTAAAAAAAACTGTAAAGAAATGACATTTTAGTTAATTACTATGCATTACTTTTGTACAAAACAAATATCGTTTGCATTTAGTTTATCTACTAAATAGGTATTGATTGACTATCTTACTAATTCAAAGCACTTTTTACACTCTATTTTCAGAAAATAATTTGCTGTTGTAAGAAGAAAATAATTATGAAATTGAGAAATAAAAAAAACCTGGTTGAATGCTAACCTGTCTTTTTCACATTTCTAAGCTAAATCAGTAAAGTCTTTTAATTCTATTAAAATGTTATACAGGAACTTAAAACTAAATTAATCAAACAAAATTAACTAAATAACATTTTTGCTCAGCGGGCCACATTTACATGCTTGCGGGCCGCAAAATTTTTCTTCGCGGGTCACATTCCGTTCAAAAAAATAACGTGCTCGTGGGCCGCATTTGCCCCGCGGGCCGCAGTTTGCCGACCCCTATTATAACCTAAAATTCAAGTATTCACTAGTTTGCTAGTAGTATTGCTTATATTGTTTTATATGTTAGTTTAATATTATATATATTTTTTACTTCTTAAGTTACTAAACAAGTTTTTAAGTACGTTTTTAGTACAAAATTCAGTTAATTTTCGTTAAGTCTTTTTTTATTTGATTTCGTTTAAATGATCGTTTTATTATTAAAGAATTAAGTATTTAAAATATTAAAAAAATCATGTTTAATAGCTCGTAAGAAACTTTATAAGCGTGTGGTGTACGAGTCGATAACCGAAAGGTTCCTTTGTACACCAGGTCTAAAGACCAAACTTTTTGAGCACTTTTTTATTGTTCAACACACAATATATATATATATACATATATATATATATATGTTAGATAACAATTCTTACCATTTTAAGTTTGAAATTGTTTTGTACTTGTTGAGATTTATTATTTTTATAAACATATAAGAGTTTAGAAGAAATTTGTAGTTCTTTTTATTTAACACAATACAAACTTAATTAGAACTCAAAAATTTCAATGTCTACTTTTACTACAACATTTTATTGATTTTCACGTGAATTTCAACCATAAACAAGTTTTAATCAACTTGATTTAGTTTTTATACTCCCAATATTATTATTGCTTACGAGTAACTAATTTTCAACAACAACATTTATTTTTTTAAAGTTATTAAGTATTAAACGATAATGCTTAATTTTATTTACCACTAAACAGATTCCGGTATATTTTTTTCTCATTTTGGACATAATTAGTTTTATATTAATTTTTTAAGAATAATTAAAAGAAATAATATTTAAATTTACTTAGAACTTTATTAAATGAACACTTTTAAAACTGCTTAAAAATAATTTTAAATAGAAAAGTTAAAAACATTTTTTTTCAATCAAGCAAGTCTTTAAAACTTTTGTTTACATGGATTTATGAATAAATCATACCTTAATTAAGTGCAGAAGTTTTCAAGTTGTGTATACAGTAAGCGTTTTAAATTTTACACTTGGTTCTGTTTGAACCAGTTTTACAAAAAAGTTTTATTTTGTTAATTCGTAATTGATATATACCACGATTTTAAATACTTAAATTGTCATACTTATATTACATTAACTCAAACCAAAACAATAATTTCTGATATATACAACCTTGTATGTAGTGTATAGTTAGTATGAGTTGTATTAGGTAAAAAAAGAAACAATTAAGTTTAGTGATATGTTTTTTATAAGTATTTTTTTATAAGTATTTTTTTACTTCATGTTATACAAATATGCCTTTGGTATGTACATTTCATTTGAGCCTAAAACTAAAAAACTTAATTTATTACTAATCAGTATTAAAGTTACTTTTGAAACTTTTTGTTTATGTACAACAACTTTTAACTTTATATAACAAAACGCTTTTTAAATTTGTTAACTCATTGAAATCTTATACTCTACATCTTTTTAAGTAAGAATTTTTCATTTAATGATGGAGGTTTAACGATTTAGTTTGTTAATTTTAAGTAAATAAAAAGTAATTAACTCATATAGGTTCAAGATTGATATAAGGTTTCGTAAAATAACAAAAAGTCACTAGTCAAATGCTTTTGTGCAATATAAAACTGTTAATATCTTTCAATAGAAAATAGTAAATACGCTTAATTTTACTAAAATTAATTTAAAAACCGTAGAATGTTTTTTTTTTTCAAATTAACTGTAAAATATTGTAAAAGAAAAAATACTTATTTCATTATGAAACTTTTTTTTTAATAATAAACTTTTCAGATTTATTAGTGATATTTCTTACCTATCAGTTTGTAACTAGTTCTGTAGTCAAATTTTATGTGCTAAATTTTTTAGAAAAAATTAGCACAAGTAACTTTTCAGTCAATTGTATAAACAGCATTAAATAAGCAATGCAACCGTTGAAAGATAGAGTGGAACTTTTTATAGAAAGTCATCCTAACTGTAGCAGTTTTTTATGTGGTCTCATCGAAAAGAGACAAGGCGAAATAAAGAATGAAACTGAGGATTTCGAAAACGGAAAGGTGCTTGAAAAGTCAATAAAGCTGTGTGGGTACGATGTGGGCAAGTTTCAAAAAATCAGCTCTTCCAGGATTCAAATGACCTGCTGAAGACCGATGATCCAGACTATGAGCTCCTTGAAAGTTCGATTAAAATCAAGGATGCTTCAGGCAACTCCAGCTTTGAACTGAACAGTAATAGCGAAGCTAAAAGTTTGAAGATATACAGAGTAGTGACAGCTGAAAAAACTTCAACAGGATCGAGTAGTTCAGATAGCACTCCGAAAACTCTTTTGCTTCATGGGACGAAAGCACGAAACGTAGAAGGAATCCTAAAGACCGGGTTCAATCCTTCTGAAAAAGGGCTTTTTGGACCCGGAGTGTATCTGACTGGCAGCTTCAGCGAAGCGTGCATCTACGCCGAGAGTTTTGCCACGGAAAGCAACATGACCAAAAGAATCAGATACTTTTTTGTTAACGGTGTGGAAATGTCTGAGAATGGTTCACAAGCTCTTCAAGGTATAAAATCTTTTCAAAAATATCAAAATTCAGATCCATCCGTGCAAGTTTTTGACTGTTCGACTAACAATGAAGATTCCGCACCAGACTTGTTTGATAGTCAACATAGAAAAATTTTGCACGGCAGTTTTCATAATACTGAACAAAAAATAGTGTTGGCTCATCACAGTTTAGTAGTTCCCGCTTATCTAAACGAGATTGAACTAAAAACCCATGTGGCCGAAATTGTTAATGGAACATTTTACAACGGTGGTTTAAAATTGGGCAGATACTTAAAGGAAGGCGATTTTTATCAAAAAAGAAGCAGTATTCAAGATGAAGTTTCAGAATTTTCTTTTGATATGATAGCAAAAGAGCTGGAAAAAGAAGTTAAAAGAAATTATTATGCAAAAATTGACAGGTTAAGTTCTCGATTAGAAGAAGATACCAACAGTATCATTAATCAGCTTTCTTTTAAATTTGGTAGCATTTTCGAATTGAAAAGTGACGAAAAAAGAAAATTCAGTACAGAGCTTGTGCAAAAAGGCAGTGATGACTACAACTTTATTTCATGTTCATTCAGTTCTGCGAACGCATTTAAAATCAAACATCTGTATAGAGTCAACCCTACTGACAAAAACGAATTAGTTAGGTTGGCACATAAGTACCTTTACCTAAACCTAGTGGAAAAAGATCAAGTAAAAAGCGTTTTGACAAGCGGTTATCCAGGAGCCAAGAAATCCGCAGGTATAAAAGGTGCGAAGTTATATTTCGCTGCAACATATATAAATTATCGCAATAAAGAAGACTTCAGTTATTTTGAGGTAGATGGCACAGTAAAAAAGCTGCTGTTTGTGTTTGTGTCTGCCACTCAAGACGGTAATAACTACAATAATTTGGACATGAAAAAAGTTCAAGTTGTCGAGGATAGCAGAAAAAGTTTAGCCGTTAAAGGGTTGTTTGAACATGAATACCTCGAAACTTTTATCAGTCTCGCTAATTTATTTCCAGCCTACTTAATTGTTTTTGAGTTAGAATAATTAACAGTTCATCTTTCGTTTATCAGTACGCACTTATTTGGTAGGGACCTGTTTTGTTTTTGTTTATTATTGTGTTTTGTTTTTAGCAATAAAAATGTAAACTGTTTGCCAATGCCTTTCTATTTCTAATTGTGCGTAGATTTATTTGTAAAACAAACATAGCTTTTAAACATGTAGATAAATATTTTGAAGGCATCATATTTTTCTACTTAAAAATAGTATACAGTTTAGTTTTAAAAAAGTTTTATTTTTATTCAAACTACAATTAACTACGTTACTAAATAACAAGTTGAAAAAATAAAATAAATTTAACAAAACTAATAAAAAATTTTTTCATATATCAACTTATCATCGTAAGTAAATTATTAATTAAAACGATTAAGTAAAAAAAGTGATCTTACTCTGGAGTACACACTTGTTTTTTTTAGAAAACGGGTTTGAAATTTAATTTCTAATTTTAGTTTAAAAAATTTTTTAATGAAAGCATAATTTTTAAACATGAAGATTTTTTTTTACTTAAAAATAGTATACAATTTAATCTTCTCAAAATTTAATTTTTACTTCTTACTACAGTTAAGTACGTTCCTAAATAATAAGTTTTAAAAGTGAAATAAATTTTTGTACTAAATACGTCGAGGTAACTCATTTTTTTTTTCTTACACGAACGTTTTCAAAACTGCACCTTTGTCCTGAACTATCAAATTGTACGAGCAACCATATGCTACAGCACATTTAGAGTGAACTGCAAGAAGTCTTCAAAACCTGCTGAACGATTTCAATTTGTTTGTATTGTTTCACTGCATATTAAAGCGTATATATATTTGTTAGTCTTTATTTGTTTTAAATGTTTAAACAAAATGGAAATGACACTTACTCATAAACCACGGTCTCAGAACGAGTGATTAACTAAAAATCAAGATTGCCCCAAAGCTACTGTCAATCTGGCGTCTTTGAAAACTGCCGAACCTGTGACAAAGTCGATTTCACATAAAAATAGATACGCAAGTAGCTCAGTGAGCATCAAAAGTATCTAAGTTCTTTTTTGATAAAAAACATAGAGAAATTAAAATTTATTGTACTAAGATGTTATAAATAAAAAGAGTGATTATCAATCTAAAGTTAAAAAACAAAAATAGTTGAGATCAGCTTAAAAACAGTTTAATGCTACTGGGTAGCTGTTTATAATTGTTTCGATTAGGTGATTTATTTTGCTACGATTGTTTTTGGGCTTATATGCATACTTTAGATAGCTCTATAAAAGATTTGGCTCTAGTTTTTTGATCAAAAATAAACAGAAAAAAAAGATATACACTGTTTTTAAAAATATTTTTAATTTATATATTTTTTAGTAATATTTTCGACTAAAACTAAAGTTTTGTTTAAAAGTTTCAACTGCTCTGTGACGTTTCGGTACCTCATTGGTAATCAATAACTGTACCAAAATGTAAATAAAATAATTAAGTTTTATAGAATTATTGATTTCACATTTTCGATATTTTAACTTCGAATGAGGTTTCACATATATAAGCTGACAATTATATGGTAAAGAAAAGTATAATTTAATTTTTCAAATAGAGTAGACAAGAGTAGATATGATTTCATATTCTTTACTTCACAAACTTCAGATTTTACTGCCTTATATCTAATTAAACAGTTTTATTAGGAATTATGTATTTAGGAATCATCACATTTGCAGTCTTACACGAGGCTTTTTAAATCATTTATGTCAAAATCTAAAATAATATTTTAAATTGTTTTTAATTTAAGCAAAACTGTAGAGTTTTAATATACAAATAAATATTTTAATACAAAGTTGCTCAAATAAATCAAGTTTAAGTTAAAAACAAACTTTTTGAAACAAGTTAATGACTTGTTTAAGCCTGTGAAAATATTAGTTCAAGTATGCTAGTTTATTAGTCTAATTTTTTAAATAAAATTTTTATTTTGAAACAAAATTAGTGGCATCATTTAAACAAATTTGTCACCCTAACTTAAAATAGAACATTCAAATAATAGTTAGTTTGTGCTTAATACAGTTTGCTGAACATCTAAAGTGACGTTCAAACTATTTAGTCCTAGAACCTGGTGCACGAAAACCCGTTCGGTTATCAAGTCGTACACCACGGATACCTTTAAAAGTCTTGTCAATTTTCAACTATTAAATATCCAAAATTTTAAACTCATTAATGTGCTTAAGTCTGATTTAATAATATTCAGTTTTAGTAGATGTAAAGTTACCTTTATAAAGACGTTAATAAAAAAGTTATACTTGATAACCTACTAAAACAGTTTTTTCATACCAACAAAATAGTCTATTTATGTGAAAATAGGTTATATTTAAGTTTATATATTACTTAATGTAGATATTTATAGTTTTTTATTATCATAACATACAGGCTTGATATTTTAAGTATTAGAAAATCGACTATTTTAAAAACATTATACTTTTGATCTTTTAAAATATAAAATGTCCAGCATTGATCACTTTTAAATCTAAAATTTTGTATTCGGCTAACAGTTATGGAAACTAAGCTAACGCATGAGTGGAATAACAAAATCAGGTTATTGATACAATTTACATAAATTAAAATGTTAAAAATACAAAGTTACTATTATGTTTGTATTGTTAAATTTGCTACAGCTATAAAATCATTGTTTTTACATGTAAGATTTATAAAGTTAGAGAAAATTGTGCTCTCAATTATTCGAATGAACACAAGACATTTTGTTTATTAATATATTAATACAGTACTGACAATATATAAATTAAGTTACAAAAATACATGCTTTATTTTATTGACCAAGTGAATTCATAGCTACTAGAAATCTGTTACAAACTAAAAATAATGCACAATGGCTGGTTTTAGGATAATATGTATTATATACACTGTTGCAGCTAGTTTTTGTTTCTAAAATATCATAACCTAACCATTCAAGATTTAGAATATAGTGTATAATACTTTTAAAAACTTTGCGTTTTTATAAATAACACTGATACTCATTTTTGTTCAAATCTCTACTATTTGAATTATTTTTATTACATTTAAAATTATTTTATTACAAAATTAGTTGATAGTTTACGAAACAAATACATTCAAAACAAAGCATAAATAAAATATGTTTTTAGGTGTTAATCTAAGGAAACAACAGTGCAAAAGAATTTTAAACTTTCACTGTTAGCCTCTTATAACATTTTGTGCTATTTAACTTGTAAAATTGGGTGGGTGTCACTTATGCACGAGCGTCACTTTTGCTCAGTGCACTTTTGCACAAGTGTGTACCAGTTTTGATAGTTTATAATCTTTAAAAAATAATTTCAAGTAATTTTATAAAACGAAACGTATTTTGGATTATAAGTTATGATCAAGTTTACATTGAAGCTTGATGTTAGCATTAGCAAAGTGGCATTAGTTTTTGTTGGTTCAGTAGCATGTCATAATATTTGTCGATGTGTCTCTAGTTTAATGTCTCTAGTTTAATTAGCTCTACTGATGATAATAACAAAAATGCTGAGGACTCGTTGCTTACAAACAACAGTAAAAATTTTGATGAAGAAAAACCGTTCATTATTACTAGGAAGAATGAAACTTGGGCTCCAGAGATCTACAAACCTGAAACCGAAGTTTCTAGAAGAGCATTAGAAGTTGGCTCTTGTGAGGTTTTAGAAGGTTATTTTAAAAGTATTGAAATGCAGAAAGTTAAATTAGAAACGTTTAAGTCAGAGTTAGGTTGTTTTCAAAATGTTGAACAAAATTGTATGGTTTCGGAAAGTAAACAGAATATTTCTAACGAGCCTATTGTAAATAATATTGAATGTTTTAAAATAAATGATATATCTGTACATCTTACTCAACTACATGAAATAGTTGAACATTTCTATATTTCAATACATGTTACGCACTCCAAAATAGAATTAATTACAGCATCAGAGGACGACAAAACACACAATGCAGCTACTGCTGTGTTGTTTAAAGTATTTGACGATACAACTAAATGGGTGTCCTCTGCGGATAAATATAAACTGATTACTGATTTTTACAATAGTCTTAGAAAAATATTAGATAAGTTATTCATTTATCCTCTTCAAAGTAGCCTTTCACTAGAGCAAATTAAAAGTATTGTAGGGGGTATTCGAAGTATTTCTAAATATCTACATTGGTATTCAATATTTCTCAGCAATTTGAAGGATTTAATCAACTGTATTTCAGCTGATCTAAAGCAAACTAAGACCGAGCTTAATAAAGTTGTAGGAGAATGGAACAAGTATATTGATAAGTATAAGTTCGCTGCAGCTAAATGCTTAGAAGCTCTTAACACTGCACATAAAATAGTTAGAATGAAGGATCTGTCTGAAAATTTCTCAACACTGTTTTCAAAAACCAAAGAAGTTATTGTTTATCTTTTAAAATATTTAGACTCAAACATCTCTGTCAACTTGAGCGGAAAAAATTGAAAGAGATTGAATTTTATTGATTTATAAAATACAAAAGTACTTAAAATTAATTTAGAAACATTAATACAATGAGATGCATTTAATTTCTATTCATAAATTAATACTTAGTTTTACCACTTACTAAGTTGTTTATTAAATTTGTGCTACGACTAGAATTATCTATTTTTCTATACTTTTAGTAAAAAGAGAGTGTTAGCAAAATGTTAATTTTTATTCCCATTTTCAAATAATATCTTCATTTAATGCAATATAATAGTAGTAATATATTATTGATAGTAATAATTAAATATACTCAAACTTTAAGTATCAAAAAAAATAAATGCTAAAAAAAAGTATCATTACATTAGAAGTAGTCAGTCTCTTAGGTTCAAATTTTCTTGCAATTTGAAGTTGTCTTACTTTACTACCATCAACTTATCGGCTTTGACGTCATAATTGAGTAATACGAACTAGACTTTTTGATGTAGTTGTCTTATGACTACTGACTTTTTTTTGTTATAAAACTTTATTTACTTTAGTCACATAAGTTTGATAAACATTTTTGATGCTTTATTTTATGAAAGTTTTAAGAATTTAAACAAGTGCTTTATTGTAATATTCATTACGTAACTTCTTATAAGTAAGTAGCGTTTTATATACATATATAGCGGTTTATATATATTGAAAATGTATAATATTTGATTGTTTTTTATAGTAAAATTAGGTATGAAGTAAAAACGAGCGTTTTACTTCATAAACTATGTTATGTAACAATTTTCTTTAAGTTACAATTTAATATACAAGTAATTTTTTTTGTTTACATTAATGTTATCAACGTATCATTACGAAACTAAAAAGTTTACAAATAAGCTTCAAAAAAAAAAAATAATTGTTTCATGTTAGGAAACATAGAAACAAACAAATAAAGAAATAAACTTTTTTTTAAATAAATCATCACTCCTTTTTGCTAAACTATTACACATAAAAATGTCTTTACATAAATTTAAAAGTGTTTTTTCAACATAAACAAGATTTGTTTCCAAAATAGTCATTATAAATACTTATGAAAGTAACTCCCATAAAAACTTGTAAAAATATCATTTTAAAATATTCTGCATTGATGAACTTTTTTTAACTTCGGAAACAAATCTATAAGTCGTTATTTTAAATAGTTTAAATATTTTTTCCAATAATATAAAACAGCGTCATAACAGAAGTGCAAAACTTAACTCAACTTTTACAAGTACTACAAGTTTCGTAATCATGCATAGAAAAGCGAATAAAACAACACACTGTATGAACTTGACTTCTTGATGTAGTTGTTTAATGTCTATTGACATATTTTAGATATAAAAACTTATTTATTTTAAGTCACATGAGTTTAATAAATAGTATTAATGCTTTATTTTTTTTAATGTTTTAAGAGCTAAACTAAGTTTTATATTGTAATATTCATTACGCAGCTTCTGTTAAGTGAGTAATTTTAAATATACATGTTTTAAAAATATCGATAGTGTAAAGAAAGAATATCGCAGAATGAATATTTTGTTTCGAAAACTATGTTGTAGAAAAAGATTTATTTTAATATACAAGTAAAAGGTTTTTTAAACAATAATGTAACATAATATTACAAAACTAATAAGTTTACACTTAAAATGAAAAAAATAATTGTTTTATTTTATTAAATAGAGAAATAAACAAATAGAGAAACTAGTTTACTTTCAAAAAAGCTATCACTCTTTTTCGCTAAACAATGTCACAACAAAAAGTTTTAAAATAGTTTTAAACGTTTTTTTTAACATGAACGAGATTTGTTTTCAAAACAGTAGTCAAAAATTTTTATGACAGTTGTTATTCAAGGTGATGTAAAGTGTTAAATATTTCTTTTTTTTTTTGACTCTTTTAGTCAACGTAAAATAAATTGTTTGAGAGTACTCGTAACGTGTTGTTTTTTAAAGTTGCATTAAAAATCCAACTTTTTTTCAATATTTAAACGTTAAATTTAAGATTTTCAAGTTATTACAAGTAAATACATTTTGTATGAACTTAACTTGGATAATTTCAAAGGTTATAAATATTTTTTATCACGTAACACTTTTTAAAAAATATATAAAGAGCTACAAATGTTGAACTAATATAAAATTTAATTCAAAGTTGTCAAAGTACTCAATTTAAGTTTAGTTTATCGAACAGAAAAATAAAATGCAACAATACAACTATCACATCACAGTAGATACGACTACTGTGATGCGATAGTTGTATTGTTGCAGTCTACTGTGATGTGATAGTTGTATTGTTGAAATCTACTGTGATGTGATAGTTGTATTGTTGCAGTCTACTGTGATGTGATAGTTGTACCGTTTCGTTCTACTGTGATGGATAGTTGTGTTGTTGAGATCTACTGTGATGTGGTAGTTGTGTTGTTGCCTTCTATTTTGTCGTTTATAAACTAAACTTAATTTGACTACTGTGATTACTTTAATTTAAATTTTGTATTAGTTGAGTACTTATAAATCTTTTAAAATTGATTTTCGGTAATTTTTTATGTCATATAAAGATTTTATAACGAAAGAAATAATGCAAGTTAAGATCATACAAAAAAAAATTATTTGTAAAAACTTGTAAATGTGTAATATAACGTTCTTATAATAAAAAATAGTTTTATTAAAATTATTAGTAATATTGACTGTTTAAAAAATATTTTTGCATCAATCGAAGAATCTGACAACTTATAAATATTTTTGCTCGTCTACTTTTTACAGATTAAATTATTCGATTAAATTTATCTTTAGTTATTTGATTAAGCGTTGTTTTTCATAGTTAGTTTTGTTTGTTTCTAGCACATTGCTAAGTTTAATTTGTTTTTGTTTGCGACAACTAATTATCTGAGCCATAATTTGCAATTTATAACGAAGCACTTCATCGAAAAAAATGTTCAATATATATATATATACACCTACTCCTTTATTTAGCTGTAAAGTTTTTATTAACCTCGATTACACAATTAAAAAGTTCTTATAAAAAATATTTCTGATAAGAAAACAATATCTATTAACTTTTTTCTCGGCAACATCTATTTTATGTTAGACACTTATTTTTAAATTGAATACAACTGTATAAAAATTTTATATTAACGTTTTAGTTTTAAGTTTTTTCGATCACTTTATGTTTTGACTGATAAGCTATAAATTTAATTATTCAACAAAACTTAGTTTTAAAACTGCTATAAAAATCCGTTTTCTCTTGGTTTTAAACAATTTTTTTGCTTTGGTTCTTAGAAAGTAATTATTTTATTCTTATGTAGTTAAAAAAACAAACTTTTTTGATGCAAGTTATAGTTTATTGATAAAAAAAACAAAACGATGAAATCATGTTGTTAGGTATTGTAATCCAGTTGAACCTGTAAAATATAAAAAAAATTGTAAAGCTAACAAAAATATGCATTGTTACTGCTGTATAACTCAGTTTTTCAGTCTGTTCTACTTATTATTTTATTCTTGAATATGGTCCTAAGGTAATTTTGAACAGCAATACTTAAACTTCTAATAAGAAATTTTATATTAAAAATGTTTTAGAATTTTTAATGAAAGTATTTAAATATTTTTCAATAAGTTTAACATACTAATTTATTTAATGATATATTTGGATGTATTTACATCTTAACTCTTCAATATTATTCTTATGTAAAAAACTAATCTCCATTTTTAAATTTCTTAACTATTTACCAAAAGTTTAGTAATACAATTTGGTATCTAAACTGGTAAGTTTAAAACTTACATAAACTATACTGTCCAAATCTAAACTATTTTACATTCATAATGAGTAAAGTAAGCAATCTTTATCAGACGATTTATAAACAAATAGCAACAATTTTGGACCTTTACTAAATTCACGTATTCAACATTTTTAAAACACAAAGAAAAGTTTAATAAGTATTTAAGCTCGGTACCTTTTCTAAGAGTTTTTTTCAAATGTTTTAATAAGTTATTAGCAATTATTAGCTGTAATTAAATAAACTTACGTAGTGTTTGGGACGAGCTTAAGCTTGATCTGTGCAAAAAATAAGTAATTGTAAGTTTAAGTTAGTTTATTAATTAATTAATAAGCAATGGTCTAAAACTAAGTGATCTCAAACACTTGCTTAACTTAAAAAAAGCTTACTATATTTTTGTAAAAAATAATATTAGTTTATAAAACTTATAAATGTTTATACTTTTATAAAATATGTCTTTTAATCGATTAATAAACAATTTGGAATACTTAAAAAAGCGTAGAACTAGTGGTATTCAATAAAAAAGTCTCAGTAAAATAGATAAAAATAAATGTGCTACATTTATTACGGCAGATCTCGGCAACCTTACATTCTTAATTATAAAGTTTTTTGTAAAAAAATGTTCGCTGGCTGTATCCAATAAAATAGTGCATATTTTTACCAAAACTACGCAATAATAGATCACTAGCAGTTACTAAATATCAAAATAAGAGCTTAACGCAGTTTTTACCACAAAATGTTTTTATTAATTTAGCAAAAACTAATACAGCTGAAAAGTACATTAAGTGCCGAAGTATTCATTTGAAAATATATCTCAAAAAAACTACTAACCGTTGCTCACGTCACCATAGTAACCATGGTGATAATACCCGTGGTGGTAACCATGGTGATATCCGTATCCATAGTAGTAATCTGATTATTAATTATTATATTTTTGTGAAGTTTTGTTTAAACTCAATATTTTGTGTCGCTAATACTTTCTACTTTAAATATTGTAGTAAATATGTTTTATACAAAACAAAAACATATTTGTTTAAATGTACTAAAATTAATATAAATTAATATTTGCTGTTACTTTACATTTAAACTTTAAATATTTGCTATTATAATAACTTCAACTTTTGAACAAAGTAATAAGTATATAAATATTTTTAAAAAGTTGTAAATTAAATGTATACATAAAGTAATAATAATAAATAAAGTCAATTTTAAAGGAAATGATCTTATAGTAATCTAAAATAAACTTATAAATATAAAAATAAACCATCATTATTGTTGTTGTCACCATAGTAATGATGATGGTAATAAGGGTGTCCGTATCCATATCCATAATAGTAATCTGATTATTGATAAAAAAAGTAAATTAAATCTATACATAGCACCACTTGACATGGTTAATATAAAACTTAAATATTCAAAAATTAGCTTGCTAATATTTCAATAAAATTTAAGCATCACTATACAACAAATATCTAACATTATTATACAAACATTTATTATTATTATTGGCACTACCTAAACCATAAACCAATTTAGTTATAAGTTATTATGATGTTTAATATACATTCGTATGAAACTTTCATTGTATTCTATTACAACACAATATATATAGAACGTTCTTTGCAAAAACAACAAAAAAAAAAAGTAAGCTTTCTTACTATGGCAAAATAACATTGAATTTTATTGAAGTATTTAAGTACTTAGCTAACAAAATTCAAACGTAAGTACTACAGGCAGTGATTATATAGTAATCTAAAATAAACTTCTTATTATAAAAACAAACCATCATTGTTGTTGTTGTCACCATAGTAATGATGATGGTAATAAGGGTGTCCGTATCCGTATCCATAATAGTCTGAATTTAAAAATTAGTTAAACTTTCTTTTTTCATCTAGCTTAAATATAAAGCTTGTTTTCATAAATTAAAATTTTTCTAAATAGCAAAATTAAATAACGTTTAGCGATTATCGAAATAGATTCATTTAGTTTACTTATAGCGTTTATAAAAGAATACTTTTATAAGTATAACTTATTTCTAAACTTCTACAAAATACAAAAAGTTTTAAGCTTAAAATCTTTTTGAAAAATAAGTTGTGGATGCTATTTTGTTAAAGCTTTCCCAATTAAACAACGAACAAGAGTACTAAAAAATACTTTTAAAGTAGAGTTTTGTTAATCTTTTTACAAGTAAATAAAGTTAAAAAAATAGTTAAAATATTGAAAAATTAAACTACTAAAAATAATATTATTAAACAATTACAAAGTCACTGTGTAATAAACTAAAATTAATACATTTTAAAGCTGTTCATCTCAAATGAGAACAAGTTCAATAAAAATGTAATATTTAGTACTAAAATTTTTTAAATAAGTAAATATAAATATAATTATTTAATAAATAACTTAATAAAACAAAAATAAATACAATTTTTTTGAAATTTTGATAGTTTGGAAATTTCAAAAGTTAGTTTTTAACAGTCTCCCTCAGCTAATAAGGGGTTCTAAAATGTCTTTTTAACTCACAGTCTTTTTGTTGTTCATCACCGAGTATGGCATGACCGATTCCTCTAACAGCACCAATTGCGTGATGAGCAACTCCAGCTACTCCTCTGATAGCGTGGTGAATAAGTCCGAAGAAAACTGAAAAAAAGTAAAAGTTCTCAGTCAACACGTAACTTAAATTTTAATGAAATAAGATATTCTTTTTACTACTTTTAAAACTGGGACACGTTAAAAATTCACCCGCGTTTAAAATCCACCCAATCAAATTTGAGAACCGCTTACCGATCGAGGGTAAGGGTTAGGGGTAACAGTAATAGCGAAAAATATTTTAAAAAATGCAAAAGCATATAAAGTAAATTAACAAATGAAGAAAATATAAAAACATTGGGTTGATTTTAATTGGGTGGGTTTTGAACGCAGGTGGATTTTGATAGAATACCTTTAAACTAACACAAAGTTTTCGCTTTTGTATAATATAAGGGTCTAATTTAGTTTTAAATTAAACAAATATATTTAGCTTTGTTTTAATACTAAAATAAAGAAACTATTCTATCATTAAATATATTTTAATATTACCTTTGGAACTAATTTACATAGTTAAATTTAAGATAAAACTAAAAAAAAAAGCAAATGTAGTTAGGTTGTTTATAACTCACAGTCTCTGTTGTTGTCATTTACTTTAAGTCCGTCCTTTACAAGTTGGTCCATAACTTTGTTTGCCATATCATTAACTGTTTTAAATTTTATAATAAAAAAACTTTATTTGATTTTAAGTAGTGTAAAACAGTATGTTTGTTTCGTGTATAAGTTTGTTTATATTATAGTGTTTATAAAGCAGTTTAAAGAAAAAATCTAGTAAAAGTAAAAAATCTATGTTTTTTACTTAAATAACTTAGTCTTTATTTTGAATTTTAAGTTTAGAACAAAAACTGCTTAATTTAGTAAAAATTATTAAACTGAACAATGTTCTTGAATTTTATAAAACTTGTCTGCAAACAGTAGCTTTTTATTTTATGATTCTTTGAAAAAAAATGTTGAGATTAAGTTAGGAAGTATCTTGTTGTGTAACTTAGTTAGACATGTTATTAACTTTGGGTTTTCAACACTAAAATAATATTTTAGTTTAACTTACTTTCTTCATCACCGAGTATGGCATGACCGAGTCCTCTAACAGCACCAATTGCGTGATGAGCGACTCCTGCTACTCCTCTGATAGCATGGTGAATAAGTCCGAAGATGACTAAATTTAAAAATAATTTCAAATACATTTAAAAAGAGTATTCTACAAAATAGCACATGTATTTACACAATTAATAACTTTTATAAAATCTCGATTTTTTGCTTACAGGTTAAATAAATATGTTATTATTTTAAACTTTTAAAAAGCTAAATTTAAATAATTAGATCTTTCAAATCTTAATTTAACTCAGACTTAAATTTAATTAATTGTTTTTGAAGTTACTAAATTCTTTTTATATTGTTAATTTCAAACATTTTTAAGTATGCAAAAATTTTGATAATATTTGCCTAGCATACTTTTAAACTCATAAAAGAACTAAAACTTAAACCATATTGTTTAAACAGCTTAAAAACTTACAATCGTTTTTAGCCTTGCTGTCTTTAGATTGGAAAATATCCTCTACCATTTGTTTGGCTAAAACTTGAGCGACTAAAATAGAAAATACAATTAAAAAACATAAAAATTTTAGTGTAAATAAACAGCTAGTATTGCGACTAAAATCAGATAAGTTAAACATAAACTGCTGAGTTTTAATAATTTTTTCACTGTAGAAGTACTTTATAACTAACAATCTTTTTGTTCTTTATCTCCGAGTATGGCATGGCCGAGTCCTCTTACAGCACCAATTGCGTGATGAGCAACTCCAGCTACTCCTCTGATAGCGTGGTGAATAAGTCCGAAGAGAACTAATTATTAAATATTTAGTCAAGAAATAAAATAAACTCAAAACAATTTAGGTATTAACATAAGAAAAAAAAATACTTTATTTAAAAAACATAATAACTAAATTATGAAACAAGTTTATTAAAAACTAACAATCTCTGTTTTCTTTGTTGTCTTCCATATTTGCCTGTTTAAGAAGTTCATCTGTCATTTCTTTAGCCAATTTGTTGCCTGTTTTAAACTTAATTTAATTTTTGTGCTAACAAAAAGTGCATATCTTAAAAATGAATTAGTATTTTTTACTTTTTCAGCCAGAGAAAAAAATATCCTAAGATTTTTGATAAAATATTAAATATATAAGAATAAGTATATCTATTTTGATGTAAATTTTAGTTTTCAAGAGCAAGTATCTTAATTTGTGTCTTTAACTGCACTTGTTGCATAGGAAACTCATAATACTTCGAATAAACTACTCAAGAAAATGTATAATCTATTCGTAAGTATAAGATCTATTCATGAGGCATGATGTCTTGAACTACTCTAATGATAGATTTTTAAATATAAACATTTTTACTGAGTTTTCAAATTAAAATTTGTTATAGCTTACTTTCTTCATCTCCGAGTATGGCATGACCGAGTCCTCTAACAGCACCGATTGCGTGATGAGCAACTCCAGCTACTCCTCTGATAGCGTGGTGAATAATTCCAAAGATGACTAATCATTTTATGTTTTTTATAACCACTTATGGCTAAAAATTATGTTTTTAATGAATAAAACAACACTCAAATTTTTTTCATTCCAATATTTTTCGTCAAATTCTCTTCAGGGAAACTACAATTGAAACAATAAAATAAAACACAACAAGTATTTATACAAAATAATGTTTTTTACAAACTAATTAACTGATCAATTAAGTAAACATAAATGTAATCAACGAAAATGTAATCAACAAAGCTTTAAAAATCAACACAAAATGGTCTTAACTAAATAAGGCTAGGGTGTAATCAAATTTTTTCTTTTTGCATAAATTTGGTTTTTTTAAATGTATTAAAATGGCTTCAAGTCTAATTAATTCCAATGTATTTGAACATTGTCGCATTACACTGAAATTAGATAATGCAAACTTTTTTCCACAACTTGGATTATTCACAAGGTGTTCTGCTATCGCAGATTTTTTTTATTGCATTTTTGACTGCAATACTCTTTTCGTCTTTTTCGTCTTTGATATATGAAGTGATACACTTGGGAACATAATCCTTTATTCTAGTTGTGAGGTATGTTCCCAAGTGTATCACTTCATATATTAAAGACGAAAAAGACGAAAAGAGTATTGCAGTCAAAAATGCAGTAAAAAAATCTGCGATAGCAGAACACCTTGTGAATAATCCAAGTTGTGGAAAAAAGTTTGCATTATCTAATTTCAGTGTAATGCGACAATGTTCAAATACATTGGAATTAATTAGATTTGAAGCCATTTTAATACATTTAAAAAAACCAAATTTATGCAAAAAGAAAAAATTTGATTACACCCTAGCCTTATTTAGTTAAGACCATTTTGTGTTGATTTTTAAAGCTTTGTTGATTACATTTTCATTAATTACATTTATGTTTACTTAATTGATCAGTTAATTAGTTTGTAAAAAACATTATTTTGTATATATACTTGTTGTGTTTTATTTTATTGTTTCAATTGTAGTTTCCCAGAAGAGAATTTGACGAAATATATATTTGAATGAAAAAAATTTGAGTGTTCTTTTATTCATTAAAAAGTTATAAAATAAAGTCTGATGTTTAAATTATTAAAAATTATATTATTTTGAATCTATGAACTAAATAGCGCAATTAACACTAATTAAATTTTTCTAAATGCACAACAAGTTGTAAAAGAAGAAGTGAAATTGAGTGGTTTAAAATGTTTGTTAAACTAACAATCTTTCTGTTGTTCGTCACCAAGTATGGCATGACCGAGTCCTCTAACAGCACCAATTGCGTGATGAGCAACTCCAGCTACTCCTCTGATGGCATGGTGAATAATTCCGAAGATGACTGAAATTAAAAATAACACACTCTCGTAATTAACCCGTCAAATGAATTATAATAAAATAAATAGTGTACACTCTTTTAAATATTTGTTATAAGTTAGGGTTTGAAAACGTACAATTCTCAGGCTGGCTCGCCAATAGAAATATCAGGCTTGCCTGGTATTTATAAGTTTAAAATGACAGGTGCATAATATTTAAAATTGAGCTTTTTGATAAGACTCTGTTTGAAAATGATTTTATACATTATTATTACTTAGCAGTTCTTGTAAAAATATGTTTCTAATTATAGTTTTAAATTTCAAGTTGTTTTTGAACTTTTTAGAGTTTTTTAACATATACACGGCCTGATAAGATTTAAAATCTGGTAAAGATTTTTTGGTAAAACATTTTTTTAAATTGATGCCTGCATACTTAAACATTTGCTTGTTCCTACATTAAATTTTAAACTTCACGCAGTTTTTAGATTTCATCTGTTCTAAGTTCAAAAAGATAAGCTTCAAATTTATATTTATAGTAAATACAAAACTGAAACCGTCAATAAAAAGCATTAACCGTAAACCAAATTTATCTAGCTTAATTTTAGATTAACCAAAAAATCAGATATTATCAATTTGTTAATAAACTCACAGTCTCTGTTGTTGTCATTTACTTCAAGTCCATCTTTTACAAGCTCGTCCATAACTTTGTTTGCCATATCATTAACTGTTTTAAATGGTTTAATTAATAAATGTTAATTTAAATTTAGTTATTGTAAAACAAAATATTTTTGTTTTGTATATGAGTTTGATAGTGTAAAGGTGTTTACAAATTTTTTTATAATATATAGACTTAAACCTATTTAAATAATTGAAAAGCTATTTTACCTACTTAAATACCTTAGTCTTAAAATAAAATCTCAAGTTTAGGGCAATTAAGTGTTTGAACCAGTATAGGCTTCTAGTAAAACAAAAATTGAAAGACTAAAGTTTATTCTCTCACATATGTCTAAAAGATAATTATAAAGAACTTGTTAAAAAAATCACATTTTGTTACGTAGTTATATATGATATTAACTTAAGGATTTTAAGAAGTAACTACAAAATTCTTCTTGCTTAACTTACTATCTTCATCACCAAGTATGGCATGACCAAGTCCTCTAACAGCACCAATTGCGTGATGAGCAACTCCAGCTACTCCTCTGATAGCGTGGTGAATAAGTCCAAAGATAACTAAATTTAAATTAAAGTTTATATTATTTTAAAATAAAACATTCAACTTAGAGATTATGTATATCAGAGAATAAACTTATCACAGTCTAATAAATGCTGACTTCATTATAAATTGATATTTATTTAACTACGAAATGCTTTACTTACAGTAGTTTTCAAATACTTTAAACACGAAAAAAAAAATGTATATGCCTATCATTTTATTTAAGTTTATTATCGCAGTAAAACTTTATATATAGTTTTAAAACTTACAATCGTTTTTAACTTTGCTGTCTTTAGCTTGGCGAATGTCCTCTACCATTTGTTTAGCCAAAACTTGAGCGACTAAAAAACATATTTATTTCAAACAGATAATCAAAAATAAAATTTTTCAATTAAAAGTTTGTGTCATAACTAAAATCAGATTAGTTGAGCAAAATTACCGAGTTTTTATCATTAATAACTATAAACTATTGTATAACTAACAATCTTTTTGTTCTTTATCTCCAAGTATGGCATGACCGAGTCCTCTAACAGCACCAATTGCGTGATGAGCAACTCCAGCTACTCCTCTGATAGCGTGGTGAATAATTCCAAAGATAACTGTTTATTAAATATTTAGTCAAGAAATAAACTAAATCCAAAATGGTTAAGGTATTGACATATTAATAAAAAAACAACTTTGTACTTCGAAAAAATCAGTAGTTATGTTATAAAATAAATCAAATACTAACAATCTCTGTTTTCTTTGTTGTCTTCCATATTTGTTTGTTTAAGAAGTTCATCTGTCATTTCATTAGCCAATTTGTTGCCTGTTTTAAACGTAGTTTTAATTTGTGTGCTAACAAAATTATACATATTTTAAAGTTGGATAAGCATTTTATGTCTGTTAATCTAACTAAATCAAATATTAGTAGCTATTTAGCAAAAAAAAAAGTTTTTTGATAAGGAATTATGAATAAAAAAATAATCTTATTTTTGTGTCTTTAATAATAAACTTTGTATTAGAAACTAACATTTTTTGTAATAATCTACTAAACTAAAAATTCAATTTATATTTAAGTGTAAACTCTGCATTAAAGCTATCACTAATTAAACATTTATGAAGTTTTACATTCAAATAAAAATATTTTTTTATTATTGTATTAACTTATAGTTTGTTATTATGAATTTACTTACTTTCTTCATCTCCAAGTATGGCATGACCAAGTCCTCTAACAGCACCGATTGCGTGATGAGCAACTCCAGCTACTCCTCTGATAGCGTGGTGAATAATTCCGAAGAGAACTGTTTATTTTCGTTAAATTTTAAAAACCGATATAATTTTAAAGTTTTTTATTCAAATAGAACTTAATACTGTTTACTAGATGATTTTATAAAAAAATATATAAATTTAATGATAGTATTAACTAAACTGATAAGCTGTTTTAACTGATATAATCTATGAACTTTGCTTTAGTTTTTATCTTTTTTGAAGCTAAAATTATATTATCATCCTGCAAAACTTGTTAAGGTTTTTTTTTATATGTCAACAAACGGTTGTCAACAAAAAATTAAATCTTAGACTATAAAGATTGTTAACTTTGTATTACGTTTAACTTACTTAATTTAATTTTTTGTTAACTGAATATAAACATATTTGAAAGTATTAATAGTATTTTTATTAATTAAAACTAACAGTCTTTGTTTTCTTTTGTGTTTCCGTCTTTGATTAAATCGTTTGCCATCATTTTTGCAACTTTAAATAATGTTTAGTTTTAAATGCTTTATTTATTTACTTTTAAGTAAACTATAAAAAAAAAAAGAATATTTTTGATAAAAGGTAAACTTTTTATCGACGTTTTACTATTTTAATACAATTCTTATAACTAGTTTGATTTATAAGTGCGTATAAAGCAAGTATCTTCGATATAAAAAAAAAAGATTTTATCCCAGTTAAAACTTTGTTTATATATTTCAAACTGAAATAAATCTAATAAAATTTTGATACTATGTATACTATCAATTTTATTTTTAGTTTTATTTAAAAAGAGGTAAAAATTTGTAACGTAAACTTTTTCTTCAATTTTAAGCAAATTATTAAAAATTTCTAACCATCAGCGCTGTCCATAGACTTAACTGTAAAATTAATTTATTTAAATCTTTAATATAAAAATAAATACCCAATTAATGGTAGGAAAGTAATCAGAAATTTAGTTGTTACTAAAAACTAAACACTAAAACTGTAGTCGTATCCTTATTAGTAGTAAAAACTTTTAAATCGTTATATATAATCAAACAAACCAGCTTTAGACATTGAAGTTGCTACAAAAGCAAAAGAAAGAGCGACAACCAAACAGAACTTCATAATTGTTTCAGTTGATAAATAAATATAAATATCAGATAATATGAAAGATAATTGAAGGTTTTTATAAAAAGCTTTTAAAGCGTAGGTGCTAAAAATTGAGTGGTTTAATCAAAACAAAGGAAATCACGTAGGACCAGACTTTTAATTAAAAAAAGCAATAATATTTCTAGACTAATAAAGTGTTTTTCCAAACTTGGAACTTAACTAATTAAAGAATAAAATATTTCACGAGAAGTTACAAATATTCAAAAGCAACTAATTATGATAAACTATATATAATAAACTAAAAAATTTTTTTAAGTTTTTTTAATTTTTGCTAAAAAATGATTTTTTAGCTACAATACAACAACTATCAAATTAATTGTTAGCCATAAATTTTTGTAGGCTTACTTGTTCTAGTAACAATTAGCATATCAACACAATCAAATTGTTTAAGCAATTGATTGGTTTTTCGTGTTTTACATCTTTATTTAGTTTACTTGGAACTCGTTCTAAATAATTTACAAAAAAAAGTGAAAAAAAAAAGTCCAGTTTCAAGACTTCTTAAAACAATAATACAACAATTAAAAAAGTAAATGAATTGTAAATCTCTATTAACAATTAAATTTATTTACGGCCGTTAATAGACTAAATTGATTTGTTTTTGGTAAAATTAAAAAAAAACATTAAGTGATAAAAAATTATTCGAATCTACAAATTCCAACTTACAGTGTTTTTTTTTAATTATAATAACTAAAATACTAACTATTAAAACTAGTTTAAGTAAATGAATTGTTTAAACATTTAGATTTTCTCAACTGAAGTTGTTTCATTATAAACTTTTAATCCAGATAAAAAAATGTATAAACTTACACATAAGTTGTTTCTAGCTTGAAGTTCTCTTTTTAACTAACAAAGTTTATAAAGTGTAAAACCGTTGTTAACAACAAAAATTAATTATTTTAAAACCTTCTAATACACTTTTTAACTTCATAAAGGTACAAAAGGTATAATTTCAATAGACATTTTAATTTAATTGTGACATTTTAGCATTAATGCACATTAGATTTCAAAACTCTTGTATTGTTCGCCAAAAGTTGGTGTTGTTATTATTTTTGCTGTAAATACATGATATGTGAAGTCGTTAGCAACAATATGATATAGCGTATAAAAAGTATTATTACTTATACATACACCTTAATAAAAAACTTATGTTATGATTCTGTTTATTCTCAACAGTTACTTGCGTCTTTTCAGAAAACGTTGTTTTGTTACAAATTTAGTGTCATTGTTTCTTTAAATAAAGATTTTTTTGTCAATGAAAAGCGACTGTTGATCGCTAATATATAACTAATTTAGTAAAACTGTAAACTATACTATAATCTAAGTTTCTTACTTTTGATATTTAATTTGATGATTGTTAAGCTACTAATTTGCAAATTTATAAAAGTTTTTAAAAATTCACTATTTAGAATTTAATTGATTTATTCTTTTGTAGCTATAAAACTTGTTAAAAATTTATAAATTACAGAAAGTTTATATTTAAAGAAAACTTAAATAAAACTTTTATATGAAACTTCTATTTAAACAAGCAAATAATTTATCTTACTTGTTGCTTATTTTAAAATACTTCTAGTATTAAACCATGTAAGCCTGTTAAGCATTGGGTTATATTTCATAATTGCAAACAAAAAAAAGTACAATTTTTCTTAGCATTTAGACTGTTGTATACAAACATTTAAAACTTTTAAAATAGTAACACTTTTTAAATATCACTTTTTCTTTAACTTTTTTTAACTTCACTTTATATTATTTACAGTAATGTGCTTATTAGCTAGTTAGTTGTTATGCTATATTTTGAAATTTCATAAGTCATAGCTCATTAAAATATTGAGTTGTTATAAGTTCTTATGTACCCTTTTTTAAAACTTAACTTATAATTTTTTATTATGTTGTCTACATAAAAGATAATGATTATCAACAATCTTATTTTATTGATTTTCAAAAGTTGAAGGCAAAACGTAAGCTAAAATTTTTATTAAAGTTTTCAGCACCTTTTATGTTTATTCTATTATCTTAGCATAGTAAGTGTATACGATAAAAAGCCTTTAAACTCCTAAACTAATTAAAGTTTTAAAATGGTACAATAAAAGCGATTGATAAGTATACCTGTTATTCTAAAAACTCGGTTATAAACTTAAGTAAAGAAACTGATTTGAATCGTGTTTAGAAAAAAATAAGGAGCAAATACATAATTGTAAGGTGTTTTTAATAAAATTTGTGTGTTATCTGGTATGAATAAATATGTTATTAACTTACTTTGTTCTAAACTTTTATACCATGTTCTAAATTAGAAATTTAAATTAAAGCAAAATGATAGCTTGATTTTATAAGCTGCTGTTTCGAATTCATGTATTTAGTTGACATTTAAAAGTAGTACTGCTGTTTTTGTTTTTTACTTTAGAAAATTTTCAATATTTATAAAGTAACTGAAAAAGTACATGCATGCAGTTCAAAGGTTTTTATATATGGACATAAGTCATAAACAAACTTATATACAAATTAGTTTAATGCTTTCTGAACGCTTGTTTAAACAAAAAACTATTTAAAAAATCTTATAGTATATAAATTTAACATTTACACTTTATAAATTGTTATAATAAAGACGGTAGCTTTTTAATATTAGACATTTAGATTTAAATTTGTTAGTAGGAGGTAAACAGTTAGTGCTACTAGTTGTCACATAAAAGTTAAGAATAAGTCATTGTGTACAAAACAGTAGTATTTTCAACCATTTGTGTTCAGCGTTTAACAGCAATAGTTAGAATATATCTCGATTGTTTTGTAAATACTTGTTTAATACTCGTGTAAGAACATATTTAATTAACTTTTTTTTTGTTTTAGGTATACAGTGTCAATTTTATAGTATCAGCTGCAAAAATGTACTTTAGGGTAATATGTAACAACTAAGTTAGTTATTCTAAACTTAATTTAAAAACGTCCGATTAAAAAAAAAACTGTTAAGTTAGTTTTTGAATAAATAAAACGTATTTAATAGCATTAGTTAATATTTATTTGAGTCACAAACCAAAACTTAAGTTAAATAAAATTTTAAGTATATTTTTTAATTTTTAAAGGTTTTTGAACTTTTTAAAGCTTTTTTATTGTAAACATTTTAAAACTAATTCTTTTTAAATTTCGTTTAAGTATAGTATTTTTAGAAAGTTTACTAATTGTAAAAAGTTGTAATATTAAAGTTCAATGTAGTTTCGTTCTTTATAAAAATATCTATAAACAAAAAACTTATTGAAGTTTTTAATCATTATGAAAAGTAATTTTTTTAGAATAGTACACTGATAAAAAACAAGAGAGATAAGCTTTCGTGATGTTTTTTTTAACAAATACTTATGTAAATAAACTTGTAATTAGTAAAGGATATAATGTATTAAAAACAAAATTAGGCTGGAGTACGTTTTGCTAATTAGAACTAAGTAGTAAATGACTTTTGTGAGATAAAAACAAAATCTTTTAGCTGTAATTATACAAGCGAAAAACTACAATAGTACAAAGTAAACAAAATAATCTAAAAACTGTTTATCATGAGTTAATTTTATTAAGCTAGCGATGTTTGTTGTTAAAAAATAATTTGAACATACGCAAACTTAAAGTTGAGTAAGTTACATAATTTTTCATAACTGTAAAATTTTGTAATAACTTGTAAGTTTTGTGGCTTAAGTTAAGTAGTTAAAGTAAACTATTTTTCTAAGTGTTAAAATTTATATTTTTAAGTCAGTAACTTACATTCATAAAATTTGTGTTTGTTTACAATCAAAAAATGTTTAATATGTTTTTTGAACAAGTAACCAAAGTTCAAAAGTGAATATTCTTTTTTTTTTACAGCCATTTTTTTATTGCGATGTTAAGGTAAAAGTTGTACAAATTTGACAAAAGTTTAGTAAAAAATCATTACAATAAAATATGTTTACAGGATTCTAGATTGATAAGTAAATTACGCTGCTACCTTAATTAGATAAGATTTAGACTATAGATCAGATAGATAACTTCAAAATACTTATTTTATTTCAACAAAGTTTTAAAAAGCGCTTTGCAGCGATAGTATCAGTGAAAGATTGTATTTAAAACCGAAAACCTTAACGTTTATACTTAGGCTTTGAAGAAAAAAAAGTCTTATTTTTGTTTTAAATGTTAAAAACGCGGCTTGCTTAACAAAACAAGATTTGTTAGTTATTTTCAGTATTTCTATAAACTATAAATTACTTTCACAGTCTTATTTAATACAAAGCTTAGTCTAAAGCTCAGTTAAAAATTAATCACAGTTTAAGAGTTGACACAATCTTTACCACTTACAACTAGGTTAGCCAGGTTTCACTAACACCTAATTTTATAAAAAGTAATTAAACAATCACTGTTATAATATTTTAAACACTTACAAAGCTTCTTTGCTTTGATTATCTAACAAAAGCTGTTAAACGATTAATTATTAGTAGTTATTTTTACTTTTTTGAACTTAGCTTAAGCTTGCTGTTAAATGGAAGACGCTTAAAACTGTTTGTTGTCTTTAACTTACAACAGAATGTAAATTTTGTAACACTTAAAACTTAACACGAATTAATTTCTGTTAAGATTAATACCTCTTAAGTTTAGTTTAAGTAACAAAGTAATTATAGACTCTTTAGAAATATTTTAAGGTACAGGTTATCACTACACCAATAGCTTATAAAAAGAATATTTATAACATAAGTTTTTAACTAAAACATATGCAAAAATCAAAGTTTGTTGTATGTTAACAAGCTTTTTTTTCAGCAATTGGTTTCTTTGTGTAATAGCATAAAAATCTTAATAATTTTTTTTTATTAAAATGCTTTTTAGATATGGTTATAGTAGTACAACTTCAAATTATACTGTTAGTATATGATATCTTTATATTTAGAGTTAGACTACAAGTTACTGGAAAGCTTTACGCTTAGGGAGCCTATATATAACATTGAAGTTTTAATTGTATACACAGTAGTTTTGTGTTTGTTTTAGTTTATTGCTATGATTCAATCTACTCAAGTTTTTTTTTAAGAAAAAGTTCAAATTTTAAAAGTAGTGTTCTAACTTTAAACTTGAGCTAGTTGAAATACCCGGACAAAAAATTAATCATCAAAAATTTGTAGCAAAATATTACTTTTGTAGACCTTTAGTTCATATTTGAAAAAAATAGTTTTGTGTTTAATAAAAAATATTGAGCTTTTGATTTTTACAGAAATTTGTTTGAATATAAACAAAGCGGTGCAAACAGTCTACAAGTATCTTTTAGTCTTTACTACAACTAATATGACTTAAAATTGTACGGCTTAATCATAAAGTTCTATTCAAAGTACAAAGGTTGTTACAGACTTAGCTCTAAACATTTTAAAAAAACACACTATGTAAATTAGCTTTAGTTTTTATTACACCACTAACTATATAGTTCCAACTATTACACAACAAAGTACTTTCACAAATTAAGCTAATCACCGGCTTAAAAATGTATGTACTTAAAATATTAACATTAGTTTTCTAATTTCTCGGTAGCTTCATTGAGTAATAAAATTAAACGTGTATATTTGAGTTATAAACGTCTAACTGAATTGAAAACAACTTTTACAAACAACAAGCATTAGTACAATGTACTTAGATTTATTTTATTTACTTTTCTTTGAATTTAGTACTATTTTTGCTAAGTATTTTCATAAAAACACTTTAAATCTACTAATTTTTTTATTTATCGTTTTTTTTAACATTTATTTCCGTGAATTTAGTACTGTTATTTTATTTTTTATCTAATGCTGTTTATTTATTTATTAATTTTTTGTTCAATTAATGGTAGTTGTAGCATACTTTAAAATCCTATTTAAAATTTCTTTTTATTTTAACAGCACAATATTTGTAGTTTTTTTACTGAACTGAGTATGGAAAACTTTGCTAAACCGAAGAAAAGTTCAATCAACTTTGAAACAAACGACAAAAAGAAATTGAAATACAATTTCAAAATGTTTCAACAAAAACAAGCAAACGACGACGAAGGTGAAAACAGAAGCAATTCAGTTGGAACAAATTCACCATGTTCTTCTACGAGCTCCACTCTGTACATTGACGAGAATGCACAGACAAACAGTCAGTTTTGAATTTACTTGTCTTGAAATTATATGGCTCAAACATAAAATATAATCAAACTTCAAAAGTTACTAAAATCTTAGCTCTAAACACTTGAAAAAAAAATTACATGAAAAATTAGCTTTAGTTTTTATTACACAATTACGCTTTAAAGTTTCAACTATTACAAGCAGTTTGACTATTTAAATTCATTAATAGTTAGACATATATTTTTCACTGAAACAGGCTCACAGCAAGGATTAGTAGTTGATAAACCTGTGATCATGCATAACAGCCAATCACAAATACCCACTGAGGAAAACAGCCAGTCACAAATATCCACTGTGGAAAACAGCCAATCACAAATATCCACTGTGGAAAACAGCCAATCACAAATACCCATTGTGGAAAACAGCCAATCACAAATACCCATTGTGAAAAACAGCCAATCACAAATACCCATTGTGGAAAACAGCCAATCGGCAGGTGAGAAACTCGCGATTTGCAACAAGGAAACCTGGAACAAATTGAACGAGGCAGGAAAACCTGAGATGGTGCTGACGAGACCAGGAAGGTAAAATTTTGAGTTTTTTTAATTTACTAATGAAAAATGTTTTATTAATTACGTAAACTTTTAAGATATTAAACAACTTTAATGACTTTAAAACTTGTTTATGTTAGTATAAATTTTATTTTAAGCAACCTGCTAACAAATCGCAAAGTTATTACTGACTGATGTAAACTTTTTAGCTGAAAAGGATTTTTATTTAATTTTAAAATTAAAACTAAGTATGTAAAAAAGGCAAACTTTTAAAAGTATTCTTAGACAACAAACTTTTTTTCGATCAACTACTTAAAAACCTTTAATTTAATTCATGTACAATTCTTTATTGTCTTGTTAACATTTTTTAAGCAAAAGGATGCTGAAATGTTATTAATACTACTTTGACGTCTAAAAAATTTATCACCTTTTTTAAATAAAAAAACGTTGTTTTAGTTTAATTTTTCAATAATTAATAAAACACTATTTAAACCTGAAACCTCACAGGCGGATGTTCCCAACCATCAAAGTGAGGATGATCAACCTCCGTCCTGATTCCCAGTACATCCTCTTCCTCAAGTTCGAACCCGCCACCAACCTCAAACACAAGTGGGACAGGTGAGTAAATTTTGACAACTGACACTTTTATCGGAAATAACTTATTTTTTTCTAAAATGTTTATCTATGAAACAAAAATGAGTTGTATTGAAAGTAAAAATTAACTTTTTTTATTACCCGGTTTCAGTTGAAAAATTCCCACTTTATTAAACACCAATAAGTTATTAAAAAGAAATTAAAAAAAATAGAATATAGTATGAAATAAGAAAAGTGATAAGTTTTAATTCGTGGCAATTCAACCCAACAGGGACCGGATGGAGTGGCAGTCCACTTTCTGCGGGGACCCTCAGCCCGACACGCTTGGTCACGTGCACAGGATGTCGCCATCTAGCGGCGCTGATTGGATGAAATACGAGGAGGTGGACTTCGATCAGGTGTTTCTGACCAACTGCAGGGAAACGGCAGTCGCTAAAAACTTTGTGAGTGAAAAATTTTTTTAATTGAGTAGATTACCAACAAAATTTCATTATACTAAACCTTTAAGTTATTTACAAATTAAATGAGTACAAAGTGTATATAAGCCCTTTAAACATTTGTAAGAAACCATTTGTTTTGTTAGTCTTTTCAACAAATTTTTTACAATAAACAAAAAAGTTAATTTCTCTTTTAAGTATTCGTAATATTATGACATATATTAACTTTTGAAGTATGTATACTAAATAAATAAAAATATTAAACAGTCTTTATTGACTTCAATGATGAAATATCAGCCAGTGTTTTCTCTGATTCGATTGGACAGCACTGGTGAAAACATCAAGCGATTTACATTTAAGGAAACCGAGTTTATTGCAGTCACTGCGTACCAAAACCAAACCGTTAGCATATTGTTTGTTTATAAACTGTAACAATTTACTTACTACTAACTTAAGTAGTAATGTTAAGCGTTTTGTCTACTTTATTTTTAAAAACATTTTAAACAAAAAAACTAACCAAGAATAAAGCTGTTTTAATGTAACTACAAGCGGAAAAAACATTGAGCATTAATCTTATACAGAAGTGAATTTTTTTTCAAAAAGCTTTATTTAAACAAATTGTATACTTTCAGATAAAACAGTGGAAGATAGACAACAATCCCTATGCAAAAGGCTTTAGGGCAGGTGGAAATTGGTCTAGCAGTAGAAAAAGGTAAATTGCTTGCATTTTATAAAATAACAAAGCTTTATTTTAAAATATTTTCAGACTCTGTGTTGTTTTCTTTTATAGTTTGTAAACTCAATAGTGTTTTTTACTATTACAGAAGCCTGATAGTAATATTACTAAGTTATTAAACGTTTGTCAACGTTTGCACTTTATGTTTAAAACTTAATCCAACAGCAAAAATTAAAAACTTACAATTTTGTAGGTTATGAAATTTAAACCATATAAAACAAAATCTGTTTAAAAAATTTCTTTTAGCATGTAAAAGTTTAAAACGTTCCTTTAAATTCTTATCGTTTATCACCTTCAATATCTCAAAAAGACTCTTAAGTTTTTTAACTTGTGAAAGCATAAGAATACTTTTATGTTTTAGAAATTATTTGCATGTGTAAATCAAAGTTAAAGGTTATTTGACTCCATGAAACAGCTTTACTTACAAATTTGTATCATACAGGAAGGAAGCCGAAGCTTCAATGCAGCTCGGAACAAACATGAATGGAGTTAATTCAGGTAACAAAATTAATGCAACATTGCTAAATAACAAAACTATACTTTTTTAATTTTGTAAAAAATTGAAAAGTCAGAATTTGATATGTCGTTGTTTGAATAAAAATTTTAATCTAAAAACACATAAATTGTATATTAACGAAACTTTAGTTTGTTTTAAATTAACTCATTTTTCTTTTCATGTTTGCAGGTCACGGTTGGCTGAACAGCATGGTGCCGCGTTTCAACATGAACAACCTCGCAAGCAACCAACTCGCAAGTCATTTCAACACGAACAACCTCACAAGTGTCAGTTCTCCACCAATCATCGACGAGAACCACTTCCGAGCCGCCTTGAACTTGAACGACCAAAACTGCGACGGTCCGAGGCTCCCGCCGAAAGTGCCGCGCTTCGACCTCCCGGGTTTCATGCGACCACCCACCTTCGCACCGAACATTCCAAGTAAGGATCGCATGAAAATTAAAACTTCAATGTTTTGGGTTACATTAGCTTATCTCTTTAAATATATATTATAAAAAATTTTTGCCACCATAATCATAATGAAAAGACCTACTTGGTGATTTTTGCAAACTTTTATAGCAACTGATACAAAAACTCAGGTCCGAACTTGTTGCCGCCGCCGACGTTCAACCCGCTGTTGGTGGACCAGCTCAACAAAATGCTGATGAAGAGCTACTTCGACTGGTTCGAGTTTTGCAAGCGGCAGCACAACCAGAACCTGATACGCCAGTGCTACCACCGGATGGCGGACCAGAGTCGAAACGTTCCTCAATCGAATCTGCCGAACTTCGCAAACTTGCAACACTCGAACGAGGACGTTGTTAAGAAAGAAAAGCAGTAGAATTATTTAATTAAATTAGTGAAATTTTTGTGTCAATAAATTGTCATACAACAACTCGCAAGCTTTTTTATATTTAAGCAATTAAAATTAGTCATCCAAAATTAGTCATCAATTAGATTAGTAAGTATCCCTACAAAACTTGTTTGTTTTATATAAATAGTTTTTGGTTTTAATACTTACCAATATTTATTTAATATTTTTCAGACTGTAGGTAAGTCATTCTGTTTATAAAACGCAACGTGTAACTTGATGCAGTTATCAGTAAAAAACAAAGAAAGTAATTTGTACTTGTTTTAGATAAATTATAATTCTGCAACAGTGATCTCTTACTTGAACTACAGAACATTTTTAGAGTAAAAAAACGCTGAAGTGTGAACAGCTCAGAGTCCAAAGCTAAACTTAAAATTTCCAAAAATTTTGAATATTTTGCAATTAAGTATAAAATATTTAAATCAGTGGTTCCCTACCTTTTTGATGCCCGCACCCCTAAAGTCTTTTAATTTGATCTCGCATCCCTAACACTATTATTATTTATTAATAATTTAATTATAAAACCATTGATTTCATTAATTAAAAATTTGTATTTTGTTTTTCATGATAGTACTATATTAACAAAAATAAAATACTTGGAAATTTAAAAATATAACAAATTATATTCGAACAAGTGTTATCATTTCTTTAATTCATACAAAAACAATGCTTCAGCCTATATCTTCGTCATTTAGTTTTTTAAGATTTAAAAAAATACTAGAAGTCACTTAAAGCACTAGAAATTAATATTAGGCTTAAACTTAAAACTAAAATTTTTATACATTTTGTTATGAATATGTGTACTTAAAAAATAAAAATCAGCTGTTCTATGTTAAGCTTATGTAATGTTTTATTTTTAAAACTATTAGCAGCTAGGAGGTTTCAAAATAATTAAGATTTTTAAAATTTAAAACATATTAAGTCTCAAATTGCAAAAAGATATGTATAAAAGCAAATACGAAAAAAGTTTGTATGCTTACAAAAGTGGCGTAGCGTAATATTTTGGTCAAGCGGTGCACAATTTTTTTTCTTTAAAAATCCCCTAAATTTTAGCTTTTGTAATTAGCTATAAAAAGATCTTTTTATAAGTAATATAATTGAAATAAATTCATTAAGTAAAATAAGTTCGAAGTAAGTGTTTTTTAAAATACTTATATATTACAAAATAAAACAATTAAAAAAAGTTTAAATTTCTTTAGAATTACTTATGACAACTTAAGCACACATGTAAACTTACTAAATAAAAATTGCTTTTACTACTTACAGTAAACTTTATATCTTTAAAAATGAGTATATTCAATAAAACGAAAGTATCTTTTTTATTTACGAAAAAATATCAATCTCTTTAATATACAATACAACAGTGATAACAACACCTCATTGCACATAATTTAAATAAAGTTAGACATAAGTTGAAATATTCCAACTTTATAACTGGTACTACAATTTATTACAACTTTTTAAAATAGTTAAAAGTATACTTTTTTAATTTAATTCACCTGATTGTATTTGTTTAAAATAAAAATTACAAACAAAGTTTATTTCTCATAGGCCGACATGCTTTTTCTTGTATGTTTACAAAAATAAATACCAGAAAACTAGCAGTAGTCTTAATATTTATTGTAGCATATAAAAAAAATTGTAAAGTTGTTTAATTTTTCTTTAAGCTTGACATATTTTTGTAAACTTTTTGTAGAAAAATCTGTCATAACGTTATACTACAGCGGTGCACAAATTAGTTGCGTATTTTTGAGTCTAAATTCTTATGAAGTTAATGAAGTTATAAAACTTTTCCTTGCGGAGTTTTTCATCAACATCGGTGCGCATTTGCAATTACGCACCGAATAAGTATATTAAGTAATAACATGTACTTTCCTAACTTGTCACTAATTGGTATTCAAAATTTCGTTTAACTTTTTTAATACTAGATAAACATAGTTGAAAAAAGGCAAGTTAAGCAGAAAAAGTAAACAACAAAGGATAAAAATATTACATTCTTTTTCTTACTTCTTTTCTTTTTTAAGGAGGCACGCATGCGCCAGTGACCCTCCCCACGCTACGCCCCTGGCTTACAACATAAATAGAAAAAAGTAGATTGAAAAAGGTAAATGTTTTAAGTTCAAAAAAGGAATTAATAGAAATAAAGTTGATGCGTTGAATACTTTTGCTGATCTATAAAAATTGGTTTCACTAAAGCTAAAAACAAGTTTTCTTAAATGGTATAACATACAGTAATTGCTGTGAACTTTAAAATTTGCTGATGTTAAATCTTTAAGCACCACTTTCTGCACAACTAAGCTTAAAAGAAGATAACATTATAAATGTAATAGACTTAACAGAACCTGTTCTTAACAGCTAATAAAAAGCCTGCTGAAGATACTATTTTTATTTAAGTATTTCAATCAAAATAGATGCTAGCTCATAAACTGTTTTAAACAACTAATGGTCAGTTAAGAAAATAAAATATTTTAAGAATAGATGGTTAAAATTCACAGGTGTAAAACTCTAAGAAAGCTTCACTGAAATGTTAATTCTTAACTAACAACTATTAAATAAAATTAATAAAATGAGTTTACTTAAATAAAAGCGCTCTTGCTCTATGACGTATTACTAAAATTAATTTGTTCAGAAAGTTAGGCCAACTTCTTTTTATAACAAAATGTACTTTTTAACTTTATAAATTTTATCAGAGAGTAAAAATGTCCTTATTTATAATTAAAAAATGGAAAGCCATCTCGCACCCCCTAGAATGCTGCTGCGCACCCCTGGTTGGGAACCCCTGATTTAGATAATTTAGTTTTTTGTTTAGGTTATTTTAAGTGCTATTATAATGAAACTAATTCGTAAAACTTAATTTTGATGATGGTATGCTAGAGTTTTTATTACTATCATAACTAAACTTTAAAAAATACTTAAAAGACAAAAAAAAAGTTTAAATCCAGTTTAGAAATTAAAGTTACTACTAAAAAGCTTAAGTTTTTGTTCATAACACTAGTGAAAAATGATTACTTGTTGATCCACAGCTATAAAAAATAAATTTTTGTTATTAGAAAACACTAATTTTTCATCAGCATTTTAACTATCTAACAAGCTTTACCAGCTTGATGCTAACAAAAAACACTTTAATTATTGAAATTATTATAGACCTGTAGTTAGTTTTATGCTGTGAAAAAAGGAAAAGGTTCTTTTTTTGACAAGAAACGAAAAACTCGGTTTATTTAAATGCTTATTTGTTGATGAAAAAATTGGCTATCTTGAGCAGCGTGATATTTTATGTAAACTTTTTAGAACCTTTTTTGTTTAAAAAGTAACGAGAAAACAAAACAACTGTGTGCACTTGTATAAGTTTTCTAGACTAAAATCTAAGTTATTTAAGTTTTTAAAAATAATATGTTAATTTAAATATTATGCTAGCTTACAAAAGTAATTCCATTAAGCAATATATATATATATATATTCAAAAAGCAAAAGTTATTAGTAATTAAAAGAAGTTTAACTTTATAAAACTATTATACCTTTCCGATTTAACAAACTCACATACAACACTTTAAAATATATAACAGGGGTTATATAACGTAGTTAGTTTTCTAAGTAGCAAGATGAATTATTTACGAACAAACATAAAGTTCGAGTTTTCTAGAATTTGTTACATTCTTTAAGTGTTACATTGTATTAAAAATATTTTTAATGTAATTTTAAACTTTATTGCGTATTATGCTGAAAGCATATTCTAAGAATAGTAGATATATAAATTATTTTATTTTTAAAATATCGTTACTTTACTCAAAAACGGCGAAGCATTTCATTAAGTAACAAAACTTAACGAAAAAGTGCAATAAGCTTACTAGGATAGTTGCTCTGATTAAGTAAGTTTTCTGATAAGATATAAAGTATCAAATCAATTCGTATTTTCAGTACAAAAAATTACATAAATTGTGTAAAGTATTATCACATTTTCTTCTTTTATATAAAGTAAAAATTGATATAATTATAGAAAAATAAAGAAAAATTATATAATTACAATATATTTTTATATACAACTAATACACCATTAAAGATTAGAAAACTAAAGCTAAAAATTTGCTAACAATTGTATTATTATATCTGTATATACAAAGTATATTATAACTTTTTTATGGTACATAAAAACAAGTTTGTGATGTAAATAAGAAACCTGAAAGCTTTTAGAAATAACAGAAATAATACATAAATACTTAATGATGCTTAAAAGTCAAATCTCATTAAAAATAAAACAGTTTTCTCTTTAAGTGTAAAGAAATTATTTGCCTTGTAAATAGACTTTTATTGCTTTTATATATGTATAACAATATTTGTATATTAATACAAGTTTTATAAAAGTAATAAGCTTAAATTAAGCACTTGATATAGTTTAAAATAACAGGATATAAATATAATAAATAGACTGAAAATTTTTTTTTGCGACTCACTAATGTTTAAATCAAAAATTAATAAATAAACTTTATATGTTTAAAATTATCAAAAACTATTTGTAAACTAATACAAAAAACTAATGATGGCAGTGTTTTTTGTTCATAAATACTTTAAACAATTACTTAAAAACAAAACAGTTTATGAAATTTTAGTTGCTGAAAATTTTCAAGCATCTAATACCAAATTTGAATCGTTTATTTGTGTAAGTAGTCGAGCCCTTTCTTAATACAGTTTTAATTTTAAAAATAAAATTTAATGAATAGCATTAAGTAAGTTTATCTGCCAAACTTGTTTATGAAATAAAACAAATACTTTTAATACCTACGTCAATTCAAAACAATATGCAAGTTTATAATTTAAACATTAAAACATTAAAAACTCGTTTCATCACTTAAAAATTATTTTCATTTGCAATCAATTCAATATATTTGTTTTGTAAATTGAGTTCGTAAAAAGAATTATTTTTTAGATAGCAGTCAAAATAAGCTTTAATGTTTTTTCTTAGACTTTTATTTTATATGTTTCAGCTTCATTTGAGTACAAGTAGCTTAAATTTAAAAAGTTGATAGTTATAAACTATAAAGTTTAGTATCTATTTAAACAAAAACAAGTTGAGTTTTTATTTTAGAAAAAAAATTGAAAGATAGTCATATACAACAATATAAGAATAACTAGTTAGTCTTTTATTTAATTATCTCAGAGCACAAAATCAAAAATAGTTAAATAAAAACGTACATTAAACGGCTAAAGAGAACAAAAGTGCTTGATTGAAAATAGGTATAAAAATAAAACAATTATTTTCATCCGTTGTTCGACAAAAGGTTACACCAGTCAATAAATTTTACTGGTGTACTGTTATATAACCTTTATTTAGGCCTTTAAGCATTTTTCTATTCGACAAGCCAAATTTGCTTGTAAAATTCTTCACGGGCCGGACTTGTTAAAAAATTCTTACTGGGTGTTGTAACTAAAAGTAATGTTTAAAATTGGGTTATTGTCGTTGTTTGTACACTTGTTTATGTAGTTGCCCTGATAATATTATTGTTTACTCTGGTGGGTAAAAGCAGTACTTTAAGGTAGCTTTTAGTTTTTTAGAAGAAATTTCAACTTGCAAGCTTGTTTGCTAAGGTTTGTCAAGTTAACTCACGATAGCATTGAACTAAATTAAGAAAAAGCTTACGACATGAAGTTTTAGCTAATAAAAACTAGACATGTAAAACCAAGTATTATCAAAAGCTTATCAAAGTAAAGATTAATAAATGTATAAAACACTTATTGTATTGTGTAACGTTCAGTTAAAAAAGTTAGGTATGAACTAAACAAAAACAATAAGTTTTTGTAACTCGAGTACTATTTGGACTTATTTTTATTTAAATAACAATTACTACTTAGTTATATTATGTGAAAGAAATTGTTAAAAACTTAAACAGGAAACAACGAAAACTATCTCGTGTATTGTTCGCCTTTTTTATACTACCATTTTCATTAAATTAGTATTTATTTGTACCTCGGTTATATACAACATATAGGTTTAACAATCGGTTATTAAGCATGATTTTGATCTTTTAGATCATCAGATGCAAATTCAAAAAATGTGCAAGTTTATAACCGGCTTAATCAGGATAAGCTTCATTTATAGCTTATAACTTCAAAAACTCTGTTTCTAGTCAAATTGTTATCTGTGGTTACTCAAGTAAAAAAAAGTATATGCTAAACTAGTATTTTGTTTGTTTTTTTAAAAACTGTAATCATATTTTTATATCTTATGTTATTGATAAAAGTATAAAAGTAAAAACAAAGACATTAATTTTGTATTAAAAGAGTTTATTGAACTTAGTAATTTTTCAAAAAGTTTAAGATAAGTTTCAAATGAAACTTACATGTTCAGTTAAGCAAATAAAATAAAATCTACGTTAGAACAGATTGAACTATAGGTTCATTTACAGTTTATATTATATATATATATATATATAGTACTTAAAGTTGTAAATCTAAAACTTTTTAAGTTAAAAGTAAAGTTATACAATCTTTTTAGAGTGGTTTAGTTTAAAAGTTCGTTTTTAAAATTCTCCACTTTAAACTTAATATTTTTAGCTTTATTTAGTATTTTTTTAGTATATTTTTTTTCTACTTTAAATATTATAAAAAATTTTACGCCTATATTTACTTCTTTACTTTGTAGAATATTAAACGTCTTTGATATCAAACATTAGATAACAAATATGAACTATAAAAGCAATTTTCTGATAAACTTTCACTAAGCCATAATAGCGTATGAAAATTAAAACATTTACGTTAACACAAAAAGGTTTGTAAAACAAACAATTTTAAAACCATTAACTATTGCAACACTAGAGGAAACTTTTCTAAATCTAAACCATTAATATTTTATATAAACAAACCTCACTAGAATCAAAAATTTTCGATTTGCCAGACAAATATTGTCTTTTTACACAAAAAACAATTATGAGAAATAAATATTTTATGACGTTTTATAAAATTCAGCATCTATCAAAACAAATAGCTTACACAACTTTGTCAAAATAAGAAGTATAACATAAATTTGCTTTTTTCTCAATGTCTATATCTTGATTGTTAAAATTAGCAAACACATATCAAACTCATTACGGTTGTTTATAGAAACTTAATGAGTGAATCTTATTTATTTTAATGAGATTTTCGTAGTAATTTTTATTCGAAAATCAATCGCTTAAAGAATAATTAGTATAATTTAAACATGTTTTCTAAACAAATAGAGAGGGCTAAAAATTTTGTTTCAAAAGATAGTCTTTAGTAGCTAATAGTTAAATTTATTTATTAAAAATAGTTTCAAGCATTACATAAATAATGAATTTGTACTTTTTATAAAAAAATAAACTGAATTTTGTTTAGAAAACATTTTTTCTAGATAGATAATTTATAACACTTTAAAACAAGCAATTTCAACTTGAAGTTCAAGGTTATGCTTTTTAAAAGCTTGTTTGTGCAATGATTTGTTAATACTTTAGCTATTTAAAATTTAAAAACACCTAACTTAAAAATCTTTGTAAGTTAAAGTTTAAACAATAGTTTTCAACATGAGAATACTATTAAAAAACTGTTTTGCTACAATACTTAATTTTCCTCTACTTAATAGCTTAAAATAAGTTATGAACTCCACAACTTTTGACGTGTTTTTCGCGAGAGACTTGAGCATCATTGGCATGTCTTCATACGTAACAACAGCTACTTTGGTTTACTTCATCAAGAAGAAAGAAGAAAACTTGAACAAGGAAAACTTCATCGTCTTCTTGTGCGCCTCGTGCACGCTTTCGTTTTCTATCGTTTACTTTTTGTTCGACTCCCCGTTCAAAGCTTTCGAGCCGAGCAAGTCGGTCTGCGATGTGGCACTCGGGCTCTGGAAGACCTTCCTGATCCTGAACCGGTGCCTCTGCAATCTCATCTTCTCGTACCGGTACGAGTCCCTGAACAAAACCGCCGCCGTCCTCGCCGCCAAAAGATCCTTCGCGTTCACGATCACTTTGATTTTCGTCTCTCTGCTGCTTCTGGTGTTCGACGTGGCCTACTACCAGCTTCAAATAAGCGCTTTCGTGGTCGGTTGCGAAAGCGTCACTTTGAGCTACGACGAGCACCACGTCAGCATAAACATCGAGTCGGGCCTGTTCCTACTAGCAGTCGTGTTGCAGACCGCCATCCTGGTGGAGATCATCAAGCCGATATACAGGCACTGCAAGAGGCTCGACAACTCCACCATATCCAACAGGGGCATGCGAAGGACCCTGTACAGAGTGGTGCTGTGCACTTTGGTGTTCTTCGTCAGCGACCTGGGCTTCGGCTTCGCCTACTTTCTCGGCATCAACACGGCGGACCGGCGGTGGACTTTCCTGTGGGCGCTGAACCTGCTCGTCAACACGGTGTCGCTGGTGTGCTCTTTCGGCGACTACAAGGCGAGGCTGTACCCGTTTGCGGGGACGCCGTGCGTTCGTCGGAACAGCGGTGTGGTCGGGCCGGTCAACCAGTCCGCGAACACGAGCAGTACTTTGGAAAGAAGCAATCAAAGTAACAGTAGTTCTAGGAACGCTTGAAATCAGCTAGGATCGAGGCATACCCGAAGTACTGTTAGAAAAATGAGCTCACGACGAGACTTTAGTAAAAGTAATGTTACACACGTCCGGTAAAAACTATAAGCAAATGAGTAATCATTTCAAGAACTGTCCATACCAGAGGTCGGAAGCATTTGGTATTTCCGGTAAAATTATAAGTATTTCTAGGAACATTTCAAACCGGCAACCGTCAAGGTATTCTCGAAATGGTTCACATTGACGTGTTCAAACAATAAGTCGGCAACTGAATTAAAAATGAATTATTGTGAAATGAGACCAGTCAAAGTTATAAGCAAGTGATTTTTTAATTCTTATAAAACAATCTATATTAGAGGTTGGCAGGCAATTGGCGGTCGCGGGCCGAATTTTGAAAATTTAAACATTTGCTTGCCGCAGTTTTAGTTGCTACTCTTCATTACTCGGCCCGAAGTAACTAGTTTAAGCTTGAAAATAGTCTTTACATTTGCATGCTTGCAGGTTGTACCATTTATAATAAAAACAATTTTTCAGAAAATCTCCTAACCCTTGGCCTGAATGTAAACAAAACTTTTACATTTTTTTTATACTGAGTTTAGAGAATTTTTCATTAACCACTTACTTTTTTTGTTTACTTGTAATAATATATTTGAATTTTACAGAAGTTGTACGTGCTTAACTAGTTTTAAAAAAAGCCATACCAAATTTACCAGTACATATTGTTTTTTATTAACTTTAAATACAATTAATTTTGGCATCAAAACGTTTTGACTGGTTTCCTGATGGCAATCATTCTAAGAGGGTTATTTATCTTCTCGACGTGAAAGTTTTGAAATACAACAAATTATATGTTCTTTGCTGTAAAACCTGTTTTTATACATATTTTAACAGCTTAAGGAATTTGAAAGCTTTAAGTTTACATTAAGTTTTTTTTTAGCTTGGGTTCATTGAGTCGGTGTTCGAGCCCATAGAAAATTGTCAGTGTCTTTGTTTTTTTATGTAAACTAAATATTTTTTGACGTATAAACCATTTTGGTTTATTTTCAGTTTTGTTCTTTTATTGCTCTGTCAAAACAAAAAAAAATCTAAATTAACTGACTTATAAAGATATTTTTTATTTGATTTCTTCACGAAAGTACTTTGTAAATTATAAAATTACTTGTTTTATGATTGCTTTACCTAATAACTATTAAACAAAACTAAATTCCGAAACAAACTACTATGATAACACAGCCAACTTCTAGGTTTTGTTAAGCAGTTAAATTTAACATCAAAAATTACCACTGACGGGGATCGATCTCTAGACCTTTCGCATCTTAGCTTATCGTTCACTCCCAGCACCACAAGTCCACTGGCTAAATGGAAATATATATGTTTATAAAGGTCAAATAAAACTCAAGACTTTTTATTGTTATTATTTCGTTTTATCCTCACATTATGTATACTTGGTATTTATATCAATTAACTAAATAACGATTTTTTAATTTTTATCTAAAAAATTTGTACAAAACACCATTACAAACTTAAAATGCACGTTGATGTTTTATAAAACAAACTTTTAAACTAGCTACTATTATTTAGCAATTTTATAATGTTTTAAAATTTTTATTTTATTAAAACTTGTTTAGCTACATTTACTTAATATTTGCAACTGTATTTTATTAATCATACTTAAATTAAGATTTTATGTAACTAATGTAACATTCAGTGTGAAATTAAGCATTATCAAAATAACTTTTTTACTAGTACAAAAGGTTTGAACACTTTTTTCTGCTATGTAATTTATCAATGGTAAAACATACATAAGTTATTGTTTGAATATACAACTAGAAGTTTTAAATCAGGTAACTAGTTGGGTTTAAGTAACAACTATTATCCTAAAATGAAGATTTTTAAATGTTGAAAGTTAAAAATGTTCATGTATAGCTTAATTAATTCAAACATTGCTGCAGATATTTAATTTTCAAATGAAAAAAATCCTTTTAAATAAAACACCAAAACGAATCGCTTTTTTATTTAAATTTTGTTAAAATATAACAAACTATATTTCGTAGTAAAATTAAAAAAATATGTCCACACTCGGTTTCGATCCTGGATCGTTACATTTTAATATAGGCATCTTTACCACACGACTACCGTCACATTCATTTGTGCTTTTTTTTAAATGATTATATAACATACATTTTTGATAAATTCAATTTCTTTTTTATATGCAACCTAATTTAGGTCAGCAACAAATGTTTTTTTTTTGTGTAAACAAGTTTTTTTTAAATAAACGAACGAAAAAAAAAGATAATTTTTTAAATAACACAATAATATGATGCTGACATTATATTTAAAATATTTATATTTTACAAGTTTAAAGATAAGGTGGTATCTTGTGGAAGTTTTCAAAGTTTTTTCGAATTGATTTATCTGTGAAATTTAGAAGTCTGCATTACTTAAAAAAAGTTACAGTTGTTGTAGCTAAACTTTGACAAGAAATATACTAAGTAGCATTAATTTATTTTACTTATTCAACTGAAAAATATTAATTACTTATACTTAAGTAGACTTTTAGTTAAAAACATTATAAAACATGATATTTTTAGTTTGTTTATGTTGTAGATATATATTTTAATAAACCTACAAAACAATGATGTGCTGTTATAAATACAAATATACATAGTCTACCGTTTGTTTTTGAAAACTATATGTCAAACTACATTTTATTAATACAATATAGTGTCGTTAAATTAGTTTGTCTATTTACAACTTTTGTTTGTCTATTTTGTCTATACAACTGTAGCTAAGAAAGTAAAATTTTATTTACATTTATTTGTAGCATTACTTGCTAAAGTATTTTATTAAGAAAACTAAGTATTTAGAAAGTTAATTTGATAGTTTAAAAATAATTTTTCTTAGCATGGATTAAATTAGTATAAGCTATACCCTTTTTTAAATGGTTAACTAACTATGCTACTTACAACTTACAACTGTCAAATTATAATAATAGCAAAATTAAATATTGTAAGTAAATCAAATTCTTTAATTGCTTACTTAAAGTTAAATACAAACAAAACAAACTACAAGTTATGTAATTTTAACTATTTAGTTGTACTAGTTGATTAAATAAATTTAACTGGTTACTTTCTAGTTACATTAGGTAATCAGAGAACTTACTTTAAAGTAATTGAATTCCATAAAAAAACTTGGTTAGTTTATTTAACACTATAAATTATTTAAACAAATTATTTGTAACCCTAAAACCATTGTAGTCAAAATTAATCGTATGCTGTATTTTCATTATAAAGTAAAATGTTTAAAACTTTGTTGAAAATGTTAGTGAAACAAACATTATTAACTTACGTTATTGATAAATTTTCATGACAATTAAAAAAGTGCTTTAAACTCTTAGTGTTGAACGTGAAATGATGATTATAAAAATTTTAAATTAATACAAAACTAAAGTAAACTATAAAGTTATATTTGTAAAATCTTATAAAACCTAGTTTTAAATGAAACTTACTACAGCTTTTTTATTTACATTTTCATAGAAAAGTATTAGTGTTAATGAAGAAAAAAAAAAGCTATAAATTAGATTTGAACTTTTTTATTCAGACAACTTTAAAGACATAAGATTTTAATTTAATCAATTGCAGACTTTATTTAAAAATAGTTTATTTGGCTGTGTGGCCAATAGATTAAAGTGTTTAATACTACAAAAGTTACAAATACTTTTATAAGTACAGTAGGGCTTTATATCTGTTTAAGAGATTATGTAGCTAAAAGCAATAACTACTTAGCATAGTTACAACAAACAAGGTAAATAGATCTGAAACTTAGGATTTGTTAATAAACTAAATTTTATTTATTGAAATAATCGGTAAATAAAAAGACTTGAGAAACAGCAAAATGCTACCAATAGTAAATAAATTATAGTAAAAAAAGTGTTATATAAACTGTTTTTTGTGTAATAATTCGTTGCGTTAATTTATAAACAAAGTGTACAATACAAACTATTTAATTTATTCCGAATATATTTTAGGTTTTAAGATAGAATTTAATTTAGAGCTAATTAAACTAAACTAGTAATTTATGGATATATAATATTTAAGAAAGCGAATATAAAAAAAGTAAAGTGTAAGTATATATTTACTTACATTTATCACTTTTCGTAGTATTTCTTTAATAGTACAATACAAATTGAATTTTAGTTATTCGATAGTTTATTGTTTAATTTATTGTAAAAAATTTCAAAACTATTAGTGAAAATTAAAAAAAAAAATTAGTATAAAATGTGAATGAAATTATAAACAATTTTGAAAACACTGATGTTTATTTAACGATGTTGTCCCTGATTTTTAATTTAAAAAATTTACTAACATTTTCTTACTTTCCCGCTCTAAAATTTTCTGTAAAATTTTTTCAGCTTAAATGATAAAATTGACATATATACAAAATGAAGTCATCTTCAAGGTAAGAGTTGTGAATTATTTGTAATTAAGCCAACTATAATATAATCATTTTTATAAACCCAAAGTGAGTTGTTGCTAAATGTATTTATAAAATTATTCCAATATTGTTTATTGTATTTGAAATTAAAGTTTAGTGTTATAATATAACTGTAACTAATACATATAATAGAAATTATAATATTGCCACCCACTCAGGATAACTCAGGATATTTTGAAGATTTTGTACATCTCAGAATGACTAAGGGTAGTTTTTCTTTGTTTCTTAACAAAAAACTCAAGATAATTTTAGGATTTTTAAATAATCACAGGGCAAATTATTTTTTACTAGATTTTAAAAGAGATTTATCTTCAAATTTTTGCTGTTTTATAACCAATTTTTTTCAAGAACTTGTTTTTATTAAATTTTGAAATATGGTAATTTTTTGTATACAGATTTGAAATAACTCTGGATGAACAAGGACAATATTAAGTCAATCAGGACAGTTTTTTTGTGACTCAAAGAGTGGCAACACTTTTACAAGAAACCCTTTTAGGTCTGAGGAAAATATTTAAGACTGACTTAGGCTAGTGAACTATGTTTGAGACTCAGAGTAGATAAAATAAAACAGCTTATTTGCTTAAATCAGACTTGTTTTTTTTTTTGATAAAAATCTCAGGCTATCAAAGTATTTTTTACTAAAATCACAGGCCTTTTTTTTGTAAAAAGAATATCTTACCTCAAAAGCTTACACTTTTTATTGGTATTTCTTTGGCACCCAAAGTGGAAACCCAAAGTGGCACCAATACTGCTTAAATTTTATTCCAATTTCTATTAAATTTTTGCTGCCAAAACTTGTAATGTACACAAAATAACAAAATAAACTTGTAAAATAGTGCTACAACTCCCTATGGAATTAAGCCGAAAATCTGGAATTTGAAAACTTTAAAGAAAAACCTTTTGACAAACTAACTATGAAAAAATCAATAAAACCTGAAGTTTAATAAGACACCTTGGTAATTATCTAGGACAATCTTGCACCAATATCAGACTAAACTTATATTATGTTTAATATATTTATAACCATGATTTTAGGCTCAGAATAAATGTTCATATTTAAGTTTAATGTTATTAATGTATTCATAATATAAAAAGTTTTGGTAATTTTCTAGGATAATGTTGCACCAATATCAAAGTGAAAATATTTTATACTTTCAATTTTAAACTCTGATAAGACAAGTATAGAGTTTTTGAATTGACACAAAAAATCTGTCATATAGTTAATTTTTTTTGCAAATATAATTTCTTATTTTGTTACAAAAAACTTTTAAACTAGCTTTACAATATATCTTTAATTGTTTTTTTACTAGATAAGACAATTTTTTACCTCTTACTTGATGTTTTACTAAAAATGGACCAAAAAATTATATTCTTAAACCTAGAAGAAATTTAGAAAACCTGGAGGAAATTACTCAAAAACCTTTAGTAATCCTGTAATAACAACTAGTCTTAAAAAGTAACAAAATAGCCCCTGAAATTTAAGAACTAACTAAAATGTTTTTATTGAGTTTTATTTACTCAAGTCACTTAATATAGCCACAAATTGGTATTTTGCATTTACTATTTTCACTAAAATTTTTGGTTATATAAAAGTAGATAATTGTATAATTATAGAGAAAATTAATTGTTTCAATTACTGGCAACTCACTAATTCAGCTTTTCATTAGAATTAAAATCTATTATTGTTTTATAATTGAAATTCATTTGAATTTTACCAAATTTAAATCTTAAAATTTTACTGTAGTGTCAATTTAACCTTGTTTTTTTTACTTACGTGGAATAATTATTTTGATCATAAGGTGCATTTAAAAAAATCACAATTTACTATTTAGATATACGACCCCTTAAAACTTTCATATAAACTTAAATTTCTATACTTTAAATTTTCTTGAGCCGGAATTATAAGTGTGTGGCAATCTGCCATACAAACCGTATTTTTATCAAATCATATTTAATTGTTAATAGCTTTGTTAAATATAGGCAAGGAGAAAAGTTTGCAGTAATAGTTGTAAAGCTAATGTTTTTTATAACATAACAGTGTAAATTTTGATTCTGTTCTTGAACAAAATAGAGTTTAAAAACAGTTAGAGTGCAGTTTTAACTAAAAACTAATTTTTAGCAAATTTACTCTATTAATTATGTTAAACTTTTTATGTGTACTACAATATGTATATGTTTTGATAAATACCTAGAATAATGTCGCACCAATATCAAGCTGAAATTATATATTTAGCCTTGTTAATACATCAGATTTATTTTAACCAATAGGTTAAAAATCAATGTTTTTAAGTCTAAAATGATACTTCTTTTGAATAAGCCTAGTTTTTTAAATAGATAAATATAATTAAATTCATTTTTCATTAATAAAACTTAAATATCCGATCATTTTTGTTTAAAAACACATCGCTTTAAGTTTTTTGTATTAAGTTTGTATCTACCATAAATGAACAAGGAGCAAAAACTCTTACTTTTTTGTATAGTTATGCATATATAATTATAAATTGTATTGATAGTACATAATTGTTAAAGGCTATATAGTGTGTTACGCATTTTTTTTTTGCAATTTAGTTTTTATTTAAACTCACCTGGTTAAAAAAGACATAGAATGAATATAAATATGAATATAAGGCTAACTATATAATTTCAGCTTTATATTGGTGCGACAACATGCTAGGTAATTTTTTGATACTTTAGTGTACTCAATTTGATACTCAAAGCATTAAGTAAGTATGAAGTCTTACAATAAAAACTTTAGTTTGGAAAAGTTATCATATAGATTTATTATTTTTTTTTATTATACTACTGAAGAACTTTAAAATTCACTTCTTAATAACTTGTTGAAAATATATATCGAGTGTTAATACATACAAATTTAAAAGCTTGTTTTATGTGCAGTAACCTTGACAAAAAAAAGTTTCTGGTTTATAGTTACATAACAGTTTAAGTTCAAACTCAAATTTTTAAAAGAAATGTTTAAGAGACAATATCTCAATAAGTTTTATATATTTATATTGAAAAAATCTGTATGTGGGTCATATTAATATCTACAAGCTTCTTTATCTTCTATCTAAAGTTTTAAATGTCTTTTGAGATATAAAAAAAAATACTAAAAATAAGTAAATTTTAAAATTTAAGTTAGCCATATCTCAGAAAAATACATAAAACTTTGCAAGGGTGAAATTGCTTCTAGATATTAATAAGACCTAAATACTTTTTTCATATGTTTCTTAAAAACAATATCTTTTGAATTGTGGCCCTTTAAACATTTTAAAGAAATTTGAAATATCGAAATTTGACTAGTTGTGCACCCCTGGTTTTTAAACAGAAAGGTCATCTGAAAAGAATTGTGTAGAATTTAATTTTAGTTGAATATATTTATTGCAAACATGAACCTTAATTATAGTTTATTTTTTAAAAACAATTCACACCACAATCATTCTTACTAAATGCTTTTAAAAGTAAAGCTGTTAAAGAAATTGTGTTCTAATATATTCACTCGCCATTAAGTGTCAATTAGGCTATGCTTCTACATTAACTATATTGTGCTTTCTTGTTAACTATAAGTTTATTATTTTCAGGACTCCAAAACGACCACATTTACTTTTTGAAGTAGGACACTGTACGGGAAGCCAAGGAGAAAAAGAAAAGAGACAAGAAGCCCAAAGGTAAGAATTAAAAATAATGCTTTTGATTTTAGCCAAGGCATAAAGTGACATTTCACGCATTCCATTATAGCAAATATTTATTTTTTTATACAATATAGGACAATGTCTATGCATTTAGAAATTAATCAAACTAATTTAAAACCTTTGTAACTGCAACTTTTTTTAAAGTTACATATCTTATTAAAAATTCAAACAAAAGGTGAAGGCAGCGGTCAAGGGCAAGGTGAAGCAGTCCATGTTGTTTAAGGGAACAGTTGCCTCCACAAGGTGATAGTAAAGAATCTGAACGAGATAAAGATGAGAAGGTGCAAGCAAAGCACGATGAGAAGTTACATCGTGGATCAGCCGAACGAACTGAAGGGTATTTGTCAGGTAAATTATTGTTTTTTTAACTATTGAATTTGATAAATTTAATATCGTGGATCAGTTAAAGTAATTGAAATACTTTTCTTTTGCTAAAATAAAAGATTTTTAGTAAACAATTTTTATTGGATGAAATCAATGTTTATTATGTTAATTGATAATTTTTAGAGTTTGTTAACAAAAAATTAACTTAAAACGTAAACACTTTAAAGAAACGAATAAAACAATGATCACATTTTCTTATTTTTTAAGCTTGTATCTGTTTTCTACGCTATTATTTGATATTTTTTTGGGATTATAACATTTTTACATGTTACAAAGAGTACAACCGTGTAGTATTTAAACTAATTGCCTACCAAATTGTACTTTAGGTTAAACAAACATTTAATTTAAACAGTCTTCATTAATAGAATTAATTAGCGCAAATTTATTAGTGTTATGACGTAATAATCTATGATTTGAGTTTAAAAATATAGTATTCATTAAAAGGTAAGATTGTTCATTTTTTATAATGTTTTATTTTAAACTTCGAAGTTGTCGGTTTCTTCATTTTTCCAGTGTGCTAGTGCACATCCGTTTAAAAAAATAAGTTTTGCCCTTGTTCCGCTTATATTTTAACTTTGTACAGTAGACTACCGCTTAAGTACGCACTTTTTTTAGTACGCACCCCGCCTTAAGCACGCACTTATCAAGAAAGACAAAATCGAGAATCCATTCTCATTTCAGCACTGAAAATCCTAAGAAGTTCCCTCATATCATCACAAGAGACATATGTTGGCTTTGGTGGTGCAACTTACCTTTATCCTTAGACTTGTTACATAGAGTCATTTTCTGACGCTTTCCATCCATTTTTCTAAATTTATCTAAATTTTTCTAAAATTTCAAATTTTTTTTATTCAAAAACTCTCAGAATATTTGCAAAAGAAAGGCTAATTTTAATGCGACATAATATAAAACTAGTTAACCACAAAAATTAGTAACAAATTTTATAAAGTCAAAATAAACATATAAAAAGAAACAACAACAACAAAAAACTAAAGTTAAAAAAAAATAATGAGCATCTTATCATTGTGCACTTATACTATAAATATTTCTACTGATATAAACTTTCTTACAAAAACAGTCCTGAAACGTTTTTCTTTCAAATAAAAAAAAATCAAACACTTTTTAGCTAATAAAAAAAATTATGATAAATTTATTCATTTATTATGTAGAAACTTTTTATAGAAAAAATATAATCAGTTTAAAATATATTAAAAAATTTTGCAGATTAGAATTATATACTAAATGTTATTTAAAATACCAAGACTTGTTTATTTGGCTTAATTATTTGGTGGCTAAACAAATTTTTGAGAAAGAAAACAAACAACTAAATTTCATATTATACTATGTCGTCATAAAGTACGCACTACCGGTGCTAAGTACGCACTTTTTGGTCGGGTTCAATTTGCGTACTTAAGCGGTAGTCTACTATATATTAATTTGACTTGTTATTTTGAGATTCCGGCTGTGATCATGTAGTTTTTTTTATTGTGTATTTAGACTTATGGTTCCGGTACCTTTATTTAAATAGATTTCCAGTTGATCCTGATTAAAACTATTTTATTTTTTAAACAATTGTCATTTTAAGTTAAAAAACTTGTTTTTGATTGGTTTATTGATAGATTGTTTTTGTTTTTGTGTCTATTTCGAAAGCCCTTATAAAACAATATTACTTTTACTTATTTCCTTTGATGAATAAATGTCTAATAAATTTTAACTTCAGCACACCATTATATAAATTAATGCTTTAATAAGGGTTGCCACAAAAAAATGAAAGTCATAAATAAAGGATTACAGATGTCTAAAGTAACGAAAGTCAGAAAAAAACGATTAAAAAGTGACGAAATTCAGAAAAAATAAGGGTTAAAAAAGAGTCAGGAAACTTGATATAAACATGCTTTTAATAGGAAAGTTAGTCATCAGTAAAAACTGCATTTAGCTGATTTTATCTTCTTTAAAGTTTTGCTTTTGCACTTCTTTTTTTAGGGTCTAATTGAATTTTCGGATAAGATTAAAATGTTTCCAGTCTTTAGTTATGTATTTTTGAATCGGTTTTAGCTAAAAATTTTCATCGAGATCTATGGCAACCCGGATATATTTAAAAGGTTGTATGAACTTGTTTATTTTTACAGGTCTCGTTACTATGGACTAAAATTAATATTCACAATATTTTTTAACAAATTTAATTTCGTTGAATATATGCAGTGAGGTTTTTTTTGCAAGTTTTATTGCTTCTATTAATTAGTTTTCGGCAATGCTTGGTAAATATTTTACAATTTCGAACTTGAGAACTATAAACCTAGGTTTAAATTGATAGTTTTTTCCCAGCCAATACAATTCTTATTAATTCACAATCAATTGTACAGAATTGTTTAAATAGTTAAATTAGATTTGTGTACTAAATTTTTGTAGTATATTACACAAGGTAGTTTAGTAAAAAATCTTTATTCTGTTTTGTTTGAAAAACTGTATTAGTGGTTCTTCAACGATAATTAGTTATTTTAACAATTGTTGTACTTTTAGTTTTAAAATTCTGCTTTTTACTTTATGTATTTTTATTAGGTTGTTAAATATAAAGTTCTTAAATGTTTATCTCGATATTCTTTTATCAAATATTCAACATAGACTTAAAAGTATACACTTCATTTTCAAACTCAAATTTTTCTCTAGTTATCTAATCAAAACAAAAAATATCTAGTGTAAGCTTTTAAAATTCTAAAGCCCAGGATTTCTAATGCAAGTTTTTTTTCTTTTTTTCCGAACCCAAGAATATCTAGTGTAAACATCAAGTATCTCGTAAGTTGTATCTCAGATGTTTTTTTTTTGCTTTCTTTACAAACCCCAGTATATATAGTGTAAGTTAGCAGCATTGTCGCCCGAAAAATACTATTTAACGGCAATAAATAATTAATATGAAAAAATAATAAATTTCTTTTATATATTTAGGTAGAAATATAAGCTATAAGTATACATTTTCTTAAAAATTTTAAGTTTGTAAATATTATTTTTGTTAAATTTTTTTACTTAATTCCGGGCTACCACACACTCAGGGTAATTTTGATATTCTAAAATATCTAATTCGAATATAAAGTATAATAATACCAAGTGGTTTTAGTTATTTGTTAGTATCAAAACATTTATTTGTTTCTAAAGTTATTTGACTGTGATATGGTGACGAAAGTTAGTTTTTGTTTTTATTGTTACAAAATGAAGTATTTTAAGTTTTAATCATTATACCTTTTAAACAGTATATTACATAAATTAAGCCTGATAGCAACAAAAACAAAAAACTGCACTGAAAACATGAACATTTATTATAGTTTATTTTTAAAACGATTCACACCATAATAATCATTCTTACCAAATGCTTTTAAAAGTAAAGCTGTTAAAGAAAGTGTGTTCTAATGTAATTACTCGCCTTTAAGTGTCAGTTAGGCTATGATTCTACATTAACTATACTGTGCTTTCTTGTTAACTATAAATTCATTATTTTCAGGACTCCAAAACGACCACATTTACTTTTTGAAGAAAGACATCGTACGAGAAGCCAAGGAGGAAAAGAAAAGAGACAAGAAGCCCAAAGGTAAGAATTAAAAATAATGCTTTTGATTTTAGCCAAGGCATAAAGTGACATTTTACGGATTCCATTATAGCAAATATTTATTTTTTATACAATATAGGACGATTTCTATGCATTTAGAAATTAATCAAACTAATTTAAAACCTTTGTAACTGCCACTTTTTTTAAAGTTACATATTTTATTATAAATTCAAACAAAAGGTGAAGGCAGCAAAGGATGAAGGTTGGTCGCAGGTGGCGGTCAAGGGCAAGGTGAAGCAGTCCATGTTGGTTAAGGGAACAGTTGCCTCCACAAGGTGGCAGTAAAGAACGAGATAAAGATGAGAAGGTGCAAGCGAAGCACAATGAGGAGTTACATCGTGAATCAGCTGAACGAACTGAAGGGTGTTTGTCAGGTAAATAATTGTTTTCATAACAATTTTTAAATTTGATAAATTTAATATCGTGGATCTTGAACGAACTAAAGGGTATTTGTCGGGTTGGTAGTGTGAGTTAATTTTGTTGGTTATTAAATAATTTTAGGTAAATAATCTGGTTGGTCGAAATAAATGTTTATTTTCGTTAATTGATAAGTTTTTGAGTGTATTAAGATAAAGTTACTTAAAACGTTAACACTTTTGAGAAAAGACTAAAAAGTCAGATAAAAGCGATTGAAAAATGACGGAATTCAGGAAATAATGATGGTTAAAAAAGAGTCAGGAAACTTAATATAAACTGTAATTCTAAACATGCTTTTAATAAGATCATCAGTAAAAATTGCATTTAGCTGGTTTTATCTTTTTTAAAGTTTTGCATTTCTTTTTTTTAGGGTCTAATTGAATTTTCGGAATAAATTAAAATGTTTCCAGTTTTTAGTTATGTATTTTTGACTAAAAACTTTCATCTTGATCTATGGTAACCCGGATATATTGAAAAGATTATCTGATTTTTTAAAGGTCTCTTACTGTTAACTTAAACTAATATTTTAACCTCCTCTTCTGCCGCCATAACCGCCTCCGCGGCTTACCACCCATTGTTAGAGTTTCTTAATCGGGGAGTTCCCTTGGCATGCTCAACAGTGATTTTCCGATCATATAGTGGCTGGTTGTTCATCTCATAGACTGCATCGTCGGCGTCTCTGGCATCGTCAAATTCCACAAGCCCGTACCCCCTAAGGAGGTAGTTAGCTGCAATAATACTATTGCATCTGACTACCTCATTCTTCGGAGATTTCACTAACAGTAGCTCTGAAAGCGCCTAAAATATTTATTGAAATTTTCTTAGCAGCCCGAGTAGTGATTGGTACAGGAAGTAGGTCATTCTTAACAAAACAAGCACATTGAAAGTTTTGCAATCTTCAAAAATTTGACTGTGCATCAGTATCAGCTAACACACTAATCATAGTAAACTTATTTGTGCCGTACTTAGTGATTTTAATTGATGCACGTGGATGGTCGAATGTCTTGGCCTTACGCAAATTTCTCTTGTCAAAAATAATGTTGTTCAACATAATTCTTTAATTAGCGTGTAATGACTTTGCTTATGTATTCTGTTGCGAGAAGCAGGAACTATTATCGTGGGCTTAAGCAGCATTAACCTTCTTTGACTGGCTGCGCCAACAAGGAAAACAATATATGAAAGGTTTTACATTCTGAGTTCCTTTTCCTTTGAATGGACAAAACAAGTTTTCACAGCGCTGGCAAGGTACATATTTGGACTAATCCCCCACATTTAAAGATTGTTTTTTCTTTCGCTGAAACGAAGATACTGCTGATACATTTTGAGAGTTCTCTGTTGCATGTCTTCCCATTTCCTTACTTTCAATAAGAGAAATTATCTTAAACTATTACATGGACATGATATATTTCAATGCTTAGAACTTCTCTTCTAATATCTTCGTCACCTACACCTGTAAGCATCACGTCTTTAATTGCTTCTTCTATATAACTTGTAACATTTTCTTTCTACGTTCTAAAAATGAAATTAACCAAAATAAACCAAAATTACTATGAAATATCATCGTAAAATTCAGTTAATTCATCGGACTACATTTACATGCTCGCGGGCCGCAGATTTACCCTTCGCGGGACGCAGTTTTCCGACCCTTGATCTAACTATGCCTAAAATCTTTTTTTTTTTATTTAGGAAAAAATATTTTAAAACTACTTTGTTATAAAACTTAAATCATCCATATCTAAAAATATTGATTCAAACAAAAGGTTTTTGGTATCAATTAGACTTACATACGCATTTTTAATTTAAAGATACTTTTGTAGGTTGTGGCGCTTAAAGCTTATTAAAAAAAAATTCGAGTCTTGATTAAGTTGTTAAAGATTATTTTTTCAACACGTTTCTATCTAAAGCATAACATAACTTATAAGAAATACAATTTAGTTTTAAACGCTTAGTTTAAGTATTCTAACAAATCGCTAGCCAATATTTTATTTTAATAAATTATATTGATATACTCTTCATTACTAGACCTGTTTTTTTAAATTTTATGAATTAAGTTAAGAATGTTTTGTTTAGATCTTTTAAATAGCAATTATTAGTAGAATTAAGAGGTTTTTATGTTTATTTAAAATAAATGTTGCTAAAAATGCTGTAGTAAAGGATTTTAAAAGTGAAACGCTTTATTTTTAATAGTGAATAATAACTTTTTTAATTAGATAAAGATTTTTCATGTTTCTGCAATAAAAGATGCAATGTGCAAATCCGACACGTACATTATAATGATTTTTAAACTAAAAACTGCCTGCCCAATATTTCAATGCAAAACTTTTGAAAATTCAATGCTTTTAAAAAGGCTTTAAAATAAAAAAGTTAGAAGAAAGTATATATTTTATAATCGTATGCTGTATGAATAGTTTAAGCAGAAAATTTAAGTTGTACTATTTAAAAAAGACAATTTTTACAAATAATCACACTTCAACGTACTGTTTAGTGCAAATTAAGTTTAAAATAAATGTAAAAAATATTTTATGACGAATATATAAGTAGTTGAAATGTGGTAAAGTCACAAACAAGTTATGGGTTGTTTCTCATATGCTGTGTTGTAATTAAAAACAATTTAACAACACGCTTTTAGATGTACATAAAGCATAGAACTATTTAATAACTTTTTACTTATTACTAAAATTAGTTTTAAATTTTAATATAATATGCAAATACGCCTGGTACTGGTTGGAATTAGCTATGAGTATTGTGCATAGAAGAATAAAAATAAATACGGTTATTTACAGAAAAAACTTCAGTAAAACCAATTATAACGAGAAGGATGCAATAAATAAAACAGAAACATATAAGATATAAACAAATTTTACGAAATAAACCTATTTTTGATACTTTTTATTCTTCTTAAAATTTTGTTTTTTTTGTCCAGTCAATTGTGTATAGCAGATCGCCATTAGACACGGCCACTACCTTCGAGCTTTTATTCTTGCATACGTAATTGGAACGTGTTGATTTTCTTCTCTGCACGTTAGACACACCCATGTTTTGCTATTGTATAGCAGAGTACTGCATACACAAGAGCAGTAAACGTTAGCAGTTGTGCAAATGCTTAACTTTTGTTTATCCCAAACTCTTGCAGCCAAACTAGCGAAAGTACTTGAGACCTTACCAATTCCTTTGTTGTGTTTATTTAATGATAAGTTACATAGGAATACAAACGTTTTTACAATTTTGATACCCTTGGCATTGATCTTGATTGAAAGTAATTTCTTCGGATTAAAACTTTAGATTTTTAAGGACTTGTTTTAAGGTCGAAATCTGAGGATGCCGATTATAACTGACTTAGTGGTGTAAACAGGTCTTCGGCAGAGTGAGCAACGAGTGCAGCATAATCAGCAAAGAGAAGATCATGTGATAATCTTAAGATTTCGCTTTGCTCTAAGAAGTGTAAGGTTAAAAGGCAACCATCACCTCTTGTGTGAACCTTAATTCCGTAACTATTTCTACTATTAACTATTTTTTTGGATATGTCACGAAATACTTTTAAAATATACAAAAGTTGAGAAAGCTATTCTGTAGTAGATTTTTAATGAAGTACCTCTGAATAATTTTAAATGTAAACTTTAACTTCAGGGGTTCATAAATAACAGCTTGCTAGCCGGACCAGTAACTTGTTTATTGATTATTACTTTTGTAAAGCAGTTAAAGATAAAAACTACAAACAGTCTCACAGATTGGTTGTGTGTAACTATGGTTTTAATTTTTTATTTAAAACTGTAACAAGAAAGTTCATGCTTTTGACAGAATATATTTTTTTTATAATGTACTTTAGTAAAAGTTTACCATGTTCATCTAAAACTTATTCATATTTAAAAAGCCCAATTTTACACTTAATTGATTGCTTTTATGGATTTAATAATGCTAGATTATTGATACTTTCGCTGATTTAAGTTTTGACTTTTTAAAACTATTATTACTACGGTTCAAAATAAAACTACTTAAATTTCACTGCAAAATGACTATTTAAATAAAAAATGCATATTGTATAGAAATAAAGGAAATTACTAATGCAACTAATTAAAAGAAGATATATTTTTCAATATAAATTACCAAAATTCATTAAAAGGTTATATAAATTTGTTTTTTTACAGGTCTCTTTACTATGGACTAAAATTAATTTTCACAATATTTTTTAACAAACTTAATTTCGTTGTAAAACTTAATTTTGACAAACTTAATTTCTGCTGAAAGATATCTACTGACGGTAATAGTTCTTAGATTTTAAAATAAACTATAGTATCGATTAGGTTATAGATATTGGGTCAGTAATTTTATAAGGTTTTAATTCAAAATGTTAGTTTTTTTTGTCATGATTTGAAATTAATGCTTAATAAAATTTAAGTAAGTGAAACAAATACAATGAACTAGCTTACTACCCGTGTGTAATAGTTTAGATAAAAGGAAATAGATTATGTATAAAAAGTTTCATATGTGTTACACTTTTGGTAAAGCTTAATTTATTCTAAATGTAAATCTATAAAAGTAACGTATAATATGTTTTAAAGTAAAACTTCTAATAAAATCTTGATTATAAATGATATTTTAGTAAGCTTTATAAGTATTTCAATACTTATCCAGTTTATATGAAAAACGTTTATTTACGCAATTAAACATATAACCTTATTACAAGTTAGTTGTAAAAGTAATGATTTTCCAAACAACCACATGCTAAAGTTGTAAAAGCAAACTGTATTATAATAGAATAAATGTAAATAGTTTTACTGCCCATAACATAATCAAATAACTTAAACTGACTGATCACTGTTTTCAATAACATTAAAAATTTAATCTATCCAATTAATATATTTATTTAAATAAAGTTTTGTCTTTGTATTAATTAAACTGCATTGTATTTAGTTTAAAATTTAGTTTTTTTTTACTTGGTAGTTAGTTTCGTTAATCTTTTTAAAACTATAATGCTTGCCTGAAGCTTCTAGACTTTCTACAATAATTATCTGTTATAATTAACTTTAGCACTTAGTAACAAAAACTCACATAAATGTAAAATTAAATTAACTATGGATCTTTGATTACCAAAAATATTATAATTTTATTTTTAACTTCAAAAAAATATTATATTGAAATATATACCTAAACATATTAAAATAAGTTAAAATCTATTATATTTATAAATCAAAAAATATAATGATAAAAGAAGCTTTTGAAGTTTGTAATATTTTTATCTTACATGTTTCAAAAAAACCAAGCTTTCTACTATCATTGTTTTGATTGTACCTTTACAAATAAAATTTATTATAGTTATCAAATGTAAAAATAAGTTAAAAACTATTATATTTATAAATCAAAAAGTATAATGATAAAAGAAGCTTTTGAAGTTTGTAATATTTTTATCTTACATGTTTCAAAAAAAACAAGCTTTCTACTATCATTGTTTTGATTATATCTTAACAAATAAAATTTATTATAGTTATCAAATGTAAAAATAAGTTAAAAACTATTATATTTATAAATCAAAAAATATAATGATAAAAGAAGCTTTTGAAGTTTGTAATATTTTTATCTTACATGTTTCAAAAAAACAAGCTTTCTACTATTTTTGTTTTGATTTTATTTTTACAAATAAAATTTATAATAATTATCAAAAGTAAATTTTTTTATGAATAAGGCTATTGATAATTTCTTATTTCGAAAACCCTAACAACCTTGAAAAAAATTTGTAAAAAAAAAAAAAACGATGCTAACCTTTCGGCAGCACCGTTCAAAACTTAGATATCAGTGTAATCGAAAAAAAAAAGAGTCATTACTAGGGAATTTAGGCTACCTCAAGAGAGTCAAATAAATTTTGGTAAAAAAAAAGGCGTCCGACTTTCGTCGAACGCCTTTGAAAAAATACAGAAAGAAAAGTTAGAAAATTTTTGGTAAAAAAAAAGGCGTCCGACTTTCGTCGAACGCCTTTGAAAAAAATACAGAAAGAAAAATTGGGAAAAATTTGAGCAAAAAAGCCCTCCGAATTCGCCCGCGGGCGTATTCGGAGGGCTTTTTTGCTCAAATTTTTCCCAATTTTTCTTTCTCTATTCCATCGACCCTTCTCACAATCCAAAAATTCATTTTCAACAAATTTTCAAAAAAACACCTCCCCCCGCTTTAACAAATGTTTTCTCGAAGCTTCTGCTTCCCTTGCAAAACATTTTCTTTCAACTGACCTCTGACTTTCAAAGCGACCATGAGATTAAGCCGCTTTTTTACTTTGTACATTTTGAGTGCTTCGCCTTCGCATTTTCTAGTACTTCGCCTACTCTGCTTCAGTCGCCCCGGCCGAAGCCTCACCTCTAGAAATGCTTTATACAATGTATTTGCACTCGAATGTACTTTCAACTTGGCTGAATCATGTCAGAGCTCGTTCATTCACTGCCACGCCTTGCGAGAGAGCGGCTGTTATGCTCAATAGCTTAGGACGGTACTCGCCTTGCTCTCGCTTTGCGTTTTCTCCCAACCTATTCAATCAGGTCTGCTATACGACCCTTGACCGACTAGCTGCGGTCTTTCGACTTCAGCTTGAGTCAACGGCCACGTCGACTCAAGCTTCAAGCTACATGCCTGCAAAAACACTAAAGGTTAACCCGCCTTGACGACGTCTACCCGCCTCGACGCCTAGGCATTTCTTCAATAAACGCCTTCAAACCTTTACATTATAAAATCCCTAAGCTGACTAGGTCGTCAGCTTGCTTTTTTGCACACTACAAGTGCCTCTCTTAATAGTGTAAAACTATGTATACGCGTATGATGCTCAAATGCAGCTGTCTAAAATATTATATTAAGCTACCTCAAGAGAGTCAAAATTATTTCAATCTACTTCATAACATATACTTGTTTACACTATTACTTAACTTCTATGTTATACTCTTTATATTTTTACCAACTACACGTTACACATCAATAAGGACATTAAGAGGCACGCACTTGTGTAAAGTACGCACTTAGACTGAAAATATAATTCAAATACTGAACGCAAACGTTTTAAATACCTATATTTTTTGTCTCAACTTTTCTATGTATCAATTTATAGTTTAGCTAACTTTATTAAATTAAGCTAATCACCAGCTTAAAAACATATGTACTTAAAACATTAACATTAGTTTTCTAATTTCGCGGTAGCTTCATTGAGTAATAAAATTAAACGTGTATATTTGAGTTATAAACGTCTAACTGAATTGAAAACAACTTTCACAAACAACAGTCATTAGTATAATGTACTTAGATTTATTGTACTTGCTTTTCTTTGAATTTAGTAATTTTTTAGCTAAAAAACTTACTTATTTTTATATTTATCGTTTTTTTAACATTTATTGCCGTGAATTTAGTAGTGTTATTTTATTTTTTTCTAATAGTGTTTAGTTACTTATTATTTTTTTGTTTAATTAATGGTATTTGTACCATATTTTAAAATTCTATTTAAATTTTCATTTTATTTTAACAGCACAGAATTTGTAATTTTTTACTGAACTGAGTATGGAAAACTTTGCTAAACCGAAGAAAAGTTCAATTAACTTTGATACAAACGACAAAAAGAAATTGAAATATAATTTCAAAATGTTTCAACAAAAACAAGCAAACAATGATGAAGGTGAAAACAGAAGTAACTCAGTTGGAACGAATTCACCATGCTCTTCTACGAGCTCCACTTTGTACATTGACGAGAATGCACAGACAAACAGTCAGTTTTAAATTTACTTGTCTTGAAATTATATGGCTCAAACATAAAATCTAGGCAAACTTCAAAAGTTACTAAAATCTTAGCTCTAAACATTTGAAAAAAAACATACATGAAAAATTAGCTTTAGTTTTTATTACATCATTAGCTTTAAAGTTTTAACTATTACAAGCAGTTTAACTGTTTAAATTCATCATTAGTAATTTGACATATATTTTTTTCACTGAAACAGGCTCACAGCAAGGATTATTAGTTGATAAACCTGTGATCATAAAAAACAGCCAATCACAAATACCCACTGAGGAAAACAGCCAATCACAAATACCCACTGAGGAAAACAGCCAATCACAAATACCCATTGTGGAAAACAGCCAATCACAAATACCCATTGTGGAAACCAGCCAATCGGCAGGTGAGAAATTGGAGATTTGCAACAAAGAAACCTGGAACAAATTGAACGAGGCAGGAAAACCTGAGATGGTCCTTACAAGACCAGGAAGGTGAATTGTTTAGAAAAAAAATTATTGTAATAATTTTTTTTGCTACTATTGTTGATGTTTGAGGTGATAAATGAATTTAGAGCTAACTTATTTTGTTCTGAGCTTTTTTTTAAGCAGCACTTTTTTAACATAAATTGTTACTTCTTACTGATTTGTTTTTTGCTTTTTTAAAGTTCGAGTAAAAATATTAAAAATGAAGACTTTTATGGTTTTAGTTGAGTTTGAATAAGTTGAGTCTAATTTGTAACTTGAATATAATTTTTTAGCTAAATACATTTGTACTTACAAAAAAAAGTTATAAATTTTTAAAAGTTAAAAGAAATATAATTAAATTTTAGTTGAAAAATTGCAAAATCAGTATAAACTTCTAAAAAATGAAATGTTATACTGTTCATGTTAATTAATCCTAAGTTTTGTTTTTGTAAGTAACATGGTATTAATATTATTTTTTGTAGCATCACTAAAAACTTTAGCATTTTTACTTTTTTGTATATCAAAATACACCACAAACCTAGTCATCACAGCAAAATGTGATCGAAATTAAAAAAATAATATTTAAAAGCCTTTAACCTAAAACCTCACAGGCGGATGTTTCCGACCATCAAAGTGAGGATGACCAACCTTCATCCTGATTCCCAGTACATCCTCTTCCTCAAGTTCGAGCCCGCCACCAACCTCAAACACAAGTGGGACAGGTGAATGCATTTTGACATTAACATTAAAAATATATATATATAATGATTGACAACTGACACTTTCATCAAAAAATAACTTGTTTTTTTTTTAAGTATTTATTTATGCAACAAAAATGAGTTGTATTAGAAGTACAAATTAACTTTTTTTTTATTACCCGGTTTCAGTTGAAAAATTCCCACTTTATTAAATACCAATAAGTTATTAAAGAAATTAAAAACGATAGAATATAGTATAAAATACGAAAAAATGTTAAGTTTTAAATTGTGGCAATCTAACCGAACAGGGACCGGATGGAGTGGCAGTCCACTTTCTGCGGGGACCCTCAGCCCGACACGCTTGGTCACGTGCACAGGATGTCGCCATCTAGCGGCGCTGATTGGATGAAATACGAGGAGGTCGACTTCGATCAGGTGTTTCTGACCAACTGCAGGGAAACGGCAGTCGCTAAAAACTTTGTGAGTTGGATTTTTATTTTTAATTGAGTATGTAACCAATAAAATTTCATTATACTAAAACTTTAGTTTATTTACAAATTAAATGAGTACAAAGTATATATAAACCCTTTAAACATTTGTAAGAAACCTTTTGTTTTGTTAGTCTTTTTTACAAATGTTTTAAATTAAACAAAAAAAAAATTCTTTTTTAAGTATTCGTAATATTATGACATATATTGTAAAGATTACTTTTAAAGTATGTATATTAAATAAATGAAAATATTAAACAGTCTTTATTGACTTCAATGATGAAATATCAGCCAGTGTTTTCTCTGATTCGATTGGACAGCACTGGTGAAAACATCAAACGATTTAAATTCAAGGAAACCGAGTTTATTGCGGTCACTGCGTACCAAAATCAAACCGTTAGCATATTGTTTGTTTATAAGCTGTAACAATTTACTTACTACTAACTTAAGTAGTAATGTTAAGCGTTTTTTCTACTTTATTTTTAAGAACATTTTAAACAAAAAAATTAACCAAGAATAAAGCTGTTTTAATGTAACTACAAGCGGAAAAAGTATTGAGCTTTAATCTTATACAGAAGTGAATTATCTTTCAAAAAGCTTTATTTAAACAAATTGTATATTTTCAGATAAAACAGTGGAAGATAGACAACAATCCCTATGCAAAAGGCTTCAGGGCAGGTGGAAATTGGTCTAGCAGTAGAAAAAGGTAAATTGCTTGCATTTTATAAATTAACAAAGCTTTATTAAAGCATTTTCAGACTCTATGTTGTTTTCTTTTATAGTTTAAGTAAACTCAATAGTGTGTTTTACTATTACAGAAGCTTGATAGTAATATTACTAAGTTATTAAACGTTTGTCAACGTTTGCACTTTATGTTTAAAAACTTAATCCAACAAGAAAAATTAAAAACTTACAATTTCGTAGGTTATGAAATTTTAACAAATAAAACAAAATCTGTTTAAAATTTTTTCTTTTAGCATGTAAAAGTTTAAAACGTTCCTTTAAATTCTTATCGTTGATCACCTTCAATATCTCAAAAAGACTCTTAAGTTTTTTAACTTGTGAAAGCATAAGAATACTTTTATATTTTAAAGATTATTTGCATGTGTAAATCAAAGTTAAAGCTTATTTGACTCCATGAAACAGTTTTACTTACAAATTTATATCATACAGGAAGGAAGCCGAAGCTTCAATGCAGCTAGGAACAAACATGAATGGAGTTAATTCAGGTAAGAAAATCAATGCAACAATTTTTGAATAACAAAACTATACTTGTTTAACTTTACAAAAAAATGAGCAGTCAGAATTTGATTTGCCGTTTTTTGAATAAAAATTTAACTCTAAAAATACAAAAGTTGTTTATCAACGCTACTTTAGTTTGTTTTAAATAAACTCCACGCTTGCAGGTCACGGTTGGCTGAACAGCATGATGCCGCGTTTCAACATGAACATGGCAAGCAACCAACACGCAAGTCATTTCAACACGAACAACCTCGCAAGTGCCAGTTCTCCACCAATCATCGACGAGAACCACTTCCGAGCCGCCTTGAACTTGAACGACCAACACTGCGACGGTCCGAGGTTCCCGCCGAAAGTGCCGCGCTTCGACCTCCCGGGTTTCATGCGACCACCCACCTTCGCCCCGAGCATTCCAAGTAAGGCTCGCGTGAAAATTAAAACTTCAATGTTTTGGCTTACACTAGCTTATCTCTTTAAATGTATATAATAAAAATATTTTTGCCATCATAGTCATAATGAAAAGACCTACTTGGTGATTTTTGCAAACTTTTATAGCAACTGATACAAAAACTCAGGTCCAAACTTGTTGCCGCCGCCGACGTTCAACCCGCTGTTGGTGGACCAGCTCAACAAAATGCTGATGAAGAGCTACTTCGACTGGTTCGAGTTTTGCAAGCGGCAGCACAACCAGAACCTGATACGCCAGTGCTACCACCGGATGGCGGACCAGAGTCGAAACGCTCCTCAATCGAATCTGCCGAACTTCGCAAACTTTCAACAGTCGAACGAGGACGTTGTTAAGAAAGAAAAGCAGTAGAATTATTTAATTAAATTAGTGAAAATTTTGTGTCAATAAATTGTTATACAACAACTCGCAATTTTTTATATTTTTAGCTTTTCAAATTTATCAAGTAAGATTAGATTTTTGCATACAAAACTTGTTTGTATTTTACAGATTCATTTATGGCTTTGATACTTACCGATATTACTTTAATATTTTTGAGACTGTAGGTAAGTCATTCTGTTTATAAAACGCAATGTGTAGCTTGATGCAGTTATCAGTAAAAGACAAAGAAACAATTTTGTACTGGTTTTAGATAAATTATAATTCTGAAACAGTGGCCTCTTACTTAAATTACAAAACAGTGATAGAGTACGAAAACGCTGTAAGTGTGAACACCTTTGAGTCCAAAGCTAAACTTAAAATTTCCAAAAATTTTGAATATTTTGCAATTAAGTATAAAATATTTAGATAATTTAGTTTTTTGTTTAGGTTATTTTAAGTGCTATTATAATGAAACTAATTCGTAAAACTTAATTTTGGAGGATGGTATGCAGGAGTTTTTATTACTATCATAATTAAACTTTAAAAAATACTTAAAAGAAAAAAAAAAAAATTAAATACGGTTTATAAGTAAAAAATAGTGCTAAAAAGCTTTAATTTCTGTTCATAACACTAGTAAAAATAAATTGCTTGTTGATCCACAATTAATATAAAATAACTTTTTGTTATTAGAAATCACTATTTTTTCATCAGCATTTTAAATATCTAAGAAGCTTTATCAACTTGAAAATCCTTTTAGCTAGATACTAACAAAAAACACTTTAATTATTGAAAATTACCATAGCCCAGTAGTGAATTTTAATAGTGAAAAAAAAAAGTTACTGTTTTGACAAATAACGAAAAACTCTGTATATCTTAAATGCTTATTTGTCGGTGATTATCTTGAGCAGCGTGATTTTTTAAGTGAAATTTCTAGAACCTTTTTTGTTTTAAAAGCAACGAGAAAATAAAACAACTGTGTGCACTTGTATAAATTAAATAACTAAAATCTAAGTTACTTAAGTTTTTACAAATAATATGTTAATTTAAACATTATGCTAGCTTACAAAAGTAATTCCATTAAGCAATATATATGTATATTCAAAAAGCAAAAGTTATAAGTGATTAAAAAAAGTTTAACTTTATAAAACTATTATACCTTTCCGATTTAACAAACTCACATACAACACTTTAAAATATATAACAGGGGTTATATAACGTAGTTAGCTTTCTAACTAGCAAGATGAATTGTTTACGAACAAATATAAAGTTTGAATTTTCTAGAAATTGTTACATTCTTTAAGTGTTACATTGTATTAAAAATTTTTAAATGTGATTGTAACCTGATTGTAAACCTAAAAAATTATTTGTAACCCTAAAACCATTGTAGTCAAAATAAATCGTATACTGTATTTTCATTATAAAGTAAAATGTTTAAAACTTTGATGAAAATGTTGGTGAAACAAACATTATTAACTTACGTTATTGATAAATTTTCATGACAATTAAAAAAGTGCTTTAAACTCTTAGTGTTGAACGTGAAATGATGATTATAAAAATTTTAAATTAATACAAAACTAAAGTAAACTATAAAGTTATATTTGTAAAATCTTATAATACCTAGATTTAAATGAAACTTACTACAGCTTTTTTATTTACATTTTTATAGAAAAGTATTAGTGTTAATTAAGAAAAAAAAAGCTATAAATTAGATTTGAACTTTTTTATTCAGACAACTTTAAAGACATAAGATTTTAATTTAATCAATTGCAGACTTTATTTAAAAATAGTTTATTTGGCTGTGTGGCCAATAGATTAAAGTGTTTAATACTACAAAAGTTTCAAATACTTTTATAAGTACAGTAGGGCTTTATATCTGTTTAAGAGATTATGTAGCTAAAAGCAATAACTACTTAGCATAGTTACAACAAACAAGGTAAATAGATCTAAAACTTAGGATTTGTTAATAAACTAAATTTTATTTATTGAAATAATCGGTAAATAAAAAGACTTGAGAAACAGCAAAATGCTACCAATAGTAAATAAATTATAGTAAAAAAAGTGTTGGATAAACTGTTTTTTGTGTAATAGTTCGTTGCGTTAATTTATAAACAAAGTGTACAATACAAACTATTTAATTTATTCCGAATATATTTTAGGTTTTAAGATAGAATTTAATTTAGAGCTAATTAAACTAAACTAGTAATTTATGGATATATAATATTTAAGAAAGCGAATATAAAAAAAGTAAAGTGTAAGTATATATTTACTTATATTTATCACTTTTCGTAGTATTTCTTTAATAGTACAATACAAAATGAATTTTAGTTATTCGATAGTATATTGTTTAACTTATTGTAAAAAATTTCAAAACTATTAGTGAAAATTTAAAAAAATTTTTAGTATAAAATGTGAATGAAATTATAAACAATTTTGAAAACACTGATGTTTATTTAACGATTTTTGATTTTTAATTTAAAAAATTTACTAACATTTTCTTACTTTCCCGCTCTAAAATTTTCTGTAAAAATTTTTCAGCTTTAATGATAAAATTGACATATATACAAAATGAAGTCATCTTAAAGGTAAGAGTTGTGAATTACTTGTAATTAAGCCAACTATAATATAATCATTTTTATAAACCCAAAGTGAGTTGTTGCTAAATGTATTTATAAAATTATTCCAATATTGTTTATTGTATTTGAAATTAAAGTATAGTGTTATAATATAACTGTAACTAATACATATAATAGAAATTATAATATTGCCACCCACTCAGGATAACTCAGGATATTTTGAAGATTTTGTACATCTCAGAATGACTAAGGGTAGTTTTTCTCTATTTCTTAACAAAAAACTCAAGATAATTTTAGGATTTTTAAATAATCACAGGGCAAATTGTTTTTTACTTGATTTTAAAAGAGATTTATTTTCAAATTTTTGCTGTTTTATAACCAATTTTTTTCAAGAAATTGTTTTTATTAAATTTTGAAATATGGTCATTTTTTGTATACAGATTTGAAATAACTCTGGATGAACAAGGACAATATTAAGTCAATCAGGACAGTTTTTTTGTGACTCAAAGAGTGGCAACACTTTTACAAGAAACTCTTTTAGGTCTTAGGAAAATATTTAAGACTGACTTAGGCTAGTGAGCTATGTTTGAGACTCAGAGTAGATAAAATAAAACAGCTTATTTGCTTAAATCAGACTTGTTTTTTTTTGATAAAAATCTCAGGCTATCAAAGTATTTTTTACTAAAATCACAGGCCTTTTTTTTGTAAAAGGAATATCTTACCTCAAAAGCTTACACTTTTTATTGGTATTTCTTTGGCACCCAAAGTGGAAACCCAAAGTGGCACCAATACTGCTTAAATTTTATTCCAATTTCTATTAAATTTGTGCTGCCAAAACTTATAATGTACACAAAATAACAAAATAAACTTGTAAAATAGTGCTGCAACTCCCTATGGAATTAAGCCGAAAATCTGGAATTTGAAAACTTTAAAGAAAAACCTTTTGAAAAACTAACTATGAAAAAATCAATAAAACCTGAATTTTAAAAGACACCTTGGTAATTATCTAGGACAATCTTG